>NC_090198.1:15012119-15612119 GCF_033026475.1 Channa argus
TTTAAACTTGACCGGTGGTTATAATGTGTATGACAGGTTAAGTGTTCTTATAACTCAATGCATACAAATCATATACAAGTTGTTTATTATTTTTTGCCCAGTGCTAAAGCAACCGCATATGGAGTAGGTTTATACAAACATTTCACTCATTTGACCTGTGTATAAGCAAGCAATAATTCCATCACTTTATGAAAGCTGCCAGTTTGTATTTCTTTGTGAAATACAAATGTGAATGTTGTAGTACCTTAAAATAGGGATGTAAAGTAAGTTGCAAGTAGAGGGTTTATATTTATATTGTCTTTTACCCTCTGCAGTTTGTTATATAAAACTGTAATTGGCCCAGTAGATATTGTAGTTAAGGTAACATGGGAAGATTTCCATCACACTAAATGCTCTAAAATATGTTTAACAGTGTGTGTTGAATATTAACTACAGAATATCAGTCAGATTATTATATTTTTTTGCAAGTGGATTATAATGCAGGCAGAATGGAGACAAACATGCCAAAAGCTCAGTACAGAAGTGCAGAATGGCAACAGTTGTAAAACCCAAAGGAAACATTAGAGGGTGCCAGACAAATTTCCATCCTTAAATATTCTCCTGAACTCTGTTTATTGCAACCTTCAGTAACATAACCAGCTACAGACAATCTCGGAACAGTTTTCACCTGGCTTTGAACTTTTATATATACCATGTTTAATATGGAATACCACAGGAAGGACCCGAGGAGCTGATTGTATATAGAGACATTGTTTGTACCTCATTTAATGTGTCTCTTCTCTTGACTTTTATGATGTTGTACATGAATGTTAGTATGGTGTTTGGCATTAAACCATCATTTGAATATAAAGAAACTTTGACAAAACATTGACCTTCCTTTTTTCTTTTCTGCCATTGTGGGATGTGTTTGGTCACCACTAGTCTTAATATATAAACTAATTCATACAAGTCCTTGAAATATAAATTAGTTTTTTTTACTGGAAAAAAAACTCAAGCTAGGTCATGATTACAGATATAAAGAATTAGTGTTATATACTTCTGAGAAGAACTGACAGAAATGTAAATGCATTCAAGCACTAAATATTTTTAGGGGAAGTGGATTATAATCACATTCTTTGTGGTATTTGTGAGTTTAGTGTTGTGAACACCATGCTTATGATACAGGCTATATATTTGTGCAGTCAGAGGAGAGTTTTGCTCTGAAACTTATTAAGGCAAGTTTTAGTTTTATACTGTCACAAGGTTTGAAGCATTAATTAAACCGTACAAAAACATCATATTTAGATCATTTATTTTTCCAATGCAATATAATGAAATTATACACAGAAAGGAATTTGGTCAAAACTCTTTATCTAGATGTTTTTGTTTGTTTGTTTTTTTAAATGACATTTGTCACAACAGTGAGGAGACGAATGAGAAAGGGGGATGTTGAGCTTGCAAGGACCTCGACTTCTTCTATGCTCGTACATAAACCCGTGTGCACACCACATCGTCAGCTCCAAATGTCTGGAATTAGATTAAAGGAAGGGAAATTAATTTAGATTATTATGTCATCAGCAGTGTCTGAAGTTTATTCATTTTCCAACTTTAAATACCAGCCAAAACATGTGAAGATGTCATCTCAGCATTCTGTGAATTTTAACAAGCATTTTTTCTAATGGCATTTTATAGACAGAACGATTCAGTGATTATTAAAAAATAAGTATTTACTGTTAGTTGCATTTCTGTTTGAAAACACACTGATTCAGTCCTTTCTGAGTTTCATACCAGCTTCATCCATATAAAAACCTGTCTTTCTCCATTACTCCATGCTAAAGTGCTCTTGCTAGCTCATCTTCCTAAATGTGTTGGTGGTCCCTCTATTTAGGATTTATAAGCAGGTTATAAACATTTAATACATCGAGCATAACACAATATAATGTAGCCTCATGCAGTTCTGAAGGTACTTTAAAAATTTTTGTCAATTTACAGAATATGCTAAATTTTAACAGTTGACAGTTAACAGTACCATCAGCCTCACGATCAATCAATGCTACACCCCTTTACCATCTGCTAAACTCTACCATGTTCTGCACAGGCCTAGAGGTATTAGTAATTATCAAATTATAATAAAAAATTACTAGCCAAGCAGAAATCATAGGAATTCACTGATTAGGCGATGAGCCTTGAACTGAGATGGATTCGTCTGGTACTTTAGAAAGAGGTATTTACTTGAGGGAATACCAGGGTCCATTGGGATTTCTCACAACAGAGGGGAGACAGATTTGGACCAATGGCATCATAATGGTCCCATTACTCAGATCTCATTACAAAGTAACCAATGCAGTACTGCGTTCATCAAACAAAAGTAATTATTATAATAATAAACTTTTAATTGGCTTGAAATGTAAAAATAATTTCTTGTATATGAGGCTTTTTGCATAGACAAGAAAAAGCAGTTTTTCATTCTCAAACATTTCTCATGTTTTCTCTCACTGCAGCCGCCCTAAATGATCATTGCAGTCCACCCATCTTACATCACAGTGACTTAAACAAGCTACTTGTCTTCGTTAAGTTCCACATCCATCCATGGTTCCATGAGAGCCTAATTTCTTCTTCTGATGGCTGGTGCTTTTATTCAATTTCTACTTTTTCTATTTATGCTGAGGGATAGATTATATCCCTATGTGAACAAAGACAAAAATAACTCATGTCTCATATCAGCTTTTAGTTAAACAGAGAATATTAATTACATCTAGACACAAGCCAGCATATGATTGTATTGTTTATAAAGCATTCATTTACAGTGGCAGCAGATTTTAATAGCATTTTCTATAAAGGAATTGTAGACCTATATTATTAAATATATCTTTAGATTTTTAATAATTTTGTGTCAACAGTTTTTGAGATCCACTCAACCTGATGCAGTTTAAACTTTTGGTAAATCAGCGTGTGTACTTTGAAACTGTAATTTGTGCTTATAGCAGTACTTGACCTGAACTATCTTGCACTTTCATTTTGTTTAATATATATGTACTGAGAATGTTGTGTTTCCCCTTGAAATGCATGCATGGAGGAACTACTCATCACAGCAGAATATATAGCCCATCAATATTTGGAAGTTTCAAACTAAAATGCACATTAAGATTAATGGCTTTCGACTTGTCCCTGCAGGGGTCACCACCACATGTTCCACACTATGATTTGGCATGAGTTTTATGCCTATATTATTATACCTATATGCATCCCAACCTGATGCTCTAGGCATCAAGCTCAAACTAAAATACACATAAACATTGCTGGTGTCCTCTGGTGGACAAGCTGTGAAACTGTCATAATTCTGTATAGCTCAGTCACCCAGGCAACTACACACAATGCCACCACTATATCAGCAATAAAGTGATTGGCTCTTTTATCGGTCTGGCTAATTCATTAGTCTACTTCTACTAAATAAGGTTCACTGTTTGGGGCATTGGAGATATTGACAAATACTGTATACCTCACAACCCTCCAGGTGGTTGCCGCATGGAATCTATGTAAACTCTTCACTGGTATTGCATTAAAACCCATCCTTTCTCTAAAAAATGTTGTGTGTTTTTTCAATAACTTAATCCCGCATGGCTCTCAGATTACAGCCTATCACTCCAACCTGGACTGGCGAACACACCCTTATCTTGAATAAAAACAGATTTGATCTCAGGGCTTTTGAAATCCCAATCTTTTCTTGATTATTTCTCTGCAGAGAGGTCACGGCCAAACTGGACTCAGCTTTGTTGTCCATCTGGACAATAAATCCAAGCATGCAAACTCCCAGATGCTTACTGGAAACACTGCTTTGTCTTCTTGACAAGCTGGTAACTGGAGGCAGAAGTGTTTCTGATGGATGCAAGATCATGAGGCCCCTGTGTGGAATGTAGCTTCTAACTAGAAACGTATGGCAGTGAAAAGTTAATGTATGCTTTTAAAATCTAGATGACGTCTCCAAAAGTGCTTCTGAGTAATTGTTGGTGCAACCTTTAACAAATGATTCAATTGCTTTCAGCCGTTTCTGTCCTTTTACACTGAATTTTTTGGTTCATGCAGCCAATAGTGTAATCAGATCAACATAATGAAATACAAAACTTGCCTTTGTCTGGTCTAGATTTCAGAACTTTTTAAATATTTATATTCTTCGCCAATCAGCCGCAACATTAATTCCACCTGGTTTTAATATTGTGTTGAACGGGTCAGTGAGGACACTGGTTGAGTGTTCTCATAACATTAAAACCACCAAGTGGATTTATTGTTGTGACCTATCTGTGCCATTTAATAATAACTTTAGATGCATTTTTTTAACAGTACATAAAAAAAATAAAAATGTGAAACAGTGTTTCACCACACCCTCACTTTAATTTGGAAGAGAAAAGAAATAGAAAAAAGTCATGATGTTCAGGACATTTTCCACAAACTACATCATATTTTGGAAAAATATTGTCCAGATCATTCAACATGTTCACATCTGGTGTTACCACCCACTTTTGGCCTGTCTTGTCCTTGTGTCTAGTCAGGGTTTCTATTTTTTTGTAGTTCATTGGGAAATAAATAATTTTGTCACCTGTTTGAAAAGTTCCTAGAGGCTCAAACCAACAGGTATTTGGTTTATTATCAATTACCTAACAAAGAAAACAAAAGACTCAATATTCAATCTGAAAACTTACATTTTTGCCACATTTCTGATTTTAACTTGAAAGATTTTTTATAGAAAATTAATTAGCAGATAAGGGACTATTCAAAACAATTGGTAGTTGCTGGTATTAACTGGTAAATGGTTTTCACTCACACTTTTCTACCTTAACTGACAAAGCATTTTACACTGTTGCTTCTTATTCACCCATTTGCACACACACCATTAATGACAGAGCTGCCATGCAAGGCGTTAGCCTGACCCACTGGAAGCAACTCAGGTTTCTGCATCTTGCCCGAGGGCACGGTAACATATGGACAGGAGGAGGTGGGAATTCAAAAAGTGACCCTGCATATGTTAGACAACTGCTATACCTCCTGTTCCACAGCCCCCCCATTGTAGTAACTTGTTATGTAGTGGGGCGGCTGTAGCTCAGTTGGTAAGGTAGTCATCCATGGAACACAGTGTCAGTGGTTCGATTCCCAGTCTCCCCTGGCTATGTGTTAAAGTACATGTTTTCCTATTGGCAGAAAAAGAGAAAATGGTCCATGAGGTAAAAGACAGTCGCCTCCAAATTTGACACTTCTTCCCACTTTTCACAACATCCAAATAAAAATGGGAGATACTTTGGTGTGATGGGATGAGAGCATCTGGGAGCCGCAGTGTAATAAAAGAAATCATAGAGAAAACTTCCTATTGTCTATAAGAAACAAAACTCCTGAAAGAAAACGGATGCAGTTGTAGAGCTGTCGGACTTAAAAATGTGGTTATTGCTGAGCTCAATATACACTTTACACACATAATTAATTTGAGCCTGTGTCTGCATGTTGGACTCTTTTTCTTTTATCTCATGTAAACTTAAACTACTCACCAATATGAGTTCATCTCCTCTGAGCTCCCTGCTCCAGAAAGTCTTGGGGCCATTCCCGCTCAGTAGAGTCTGTTTGCAGTAAATCTTGTTTTCTGTTTCCCAAGTGGCCAAACTCTACAAAATAAAAGGTGCACTTTGACTGCCACTTCCTCAGTGTCAATGCAGATGGAAAATCAGAAAAGTTTTAGTAAGTTGAGTCTTATTTGTGTATTTATACTTTTGTCAGACTAATGTAATGTAATGTTGCATGGCATAAAAGTGTGGATTTATTTTCTCTCTTTTTTTTAGATCTGGGAAAGTGACTATCACAATAGAAATTCAGATTTGTCTACATCACAGGACATATCGCCAGTTACCTTACACTTTCTGCCATCCACCGTCTCCTCATTAAACTCCTCACCAATAACGAAATTGATCTCTGTGGTGCGGACTGTGGTAGAAGTGTTGATGTAGAAGTGCTCGCCATTCTGCTTTATCACCACGTGGGGTTTAGATGCAGCTGCCACTGCTACCTTCCTCAGCATGGCATTCACACCTGAAATCAAAGTTGCCTGTAATTCTACAGTGTAAAGTGTTTTATCTGACACTACATTGAGTCACCTCGTGGTTTTCTGGCTGTCTCTGGCACCAAAGTTGTATCACTGAGGTTTTTGCTGTATAGATTTGGAGGTATTCATCTCTGATATCCATGCCACAGTAAAAACAAATCTCTTTTTAGTTTTCTGGAGAAAAAGAAAAGGTGGTGGTCTTCATTAACAAAGGGGTCCTCCAGCAGCTGTAACCAATATTGTTATCAGCAGATATTTTAGATGCAGAGGGTGCAGTGACAAGGTGATGAGAGAAAGGAATTCTGGTGCTGCTTGCTTTGTTTAGTTCTGCTTTAGATCCTGATCCATTGTCTCCTTCGAGTGAGCGGAAAAACCATTAACCCTCTCCATCACACTGTTACAGTACAAACAATTAGACGACACAACGTTTCAGCCTGTTTCTATCCATCCTGCAACATCAGCACATGTAGAACAAGATGAGTTTGTCCCCTTGAAATTAAAGCCAGTTCTCAGTTTTTGTACAGGCAGCCTCTGTGTTATATTTGCCCCTGTGTTATAAAAACCAATATAGCTTCTGTTGATGTGTCGGCACCATTCAAGATGTTTACAGTCTTTGTAGAGTCTCTAAAGGGTTTTAGCAATTGTGTACATTTTTAAAATAAAAATCTACCTTCTTAGCACCAGTCAGTGCTGCATGCATTTCAAAGTAAATGTTTACGTCTGTATTCCAGGAATAGTTGTCTACACTGCAGATTACAAAACCTTACATGTTTTATTTTGAGTTGCTGGATAATCTTAAAAAAACAATGTCACAAAAGACACATTCAACCCTCCATTGAAGAAATTATACATTTGTCCTTACCCATAGCTTTGAGCAACTCGTCGAAGTTCTCGCTGCTTTTCATTTTCCAGGTGCCTGCAAAATTTGCCATTTTTCTTGTTTGGTGTGTTTTTTGTATCAGCCGTCTCCTCCTGTCGTCTGTTGTCTCTGCTCCTTTTCTTCAGGCTCTTTCTCTCCCTCTGTCTGTCCTTGTGCTCCCTCCCTCTCTCCTCCCTGTGAGCAGTGATCCCACACAACAGACCAATCCCATTTGCCTCCTCTCCCACACACACACTTAATGCTTTATCTCATAAAGATATATTTTAATTACACTGATAAATTATGGTTCTGTTGTATCCGTCATTTGATCTGTCTTAGGTTTAATGGTTAAGTCATTCAAACATTTATACATAAACTGTTATTTTTCTTCAATTCTTCCATCTTCCATTTGCACATACAACTGAATAAAGGATTGTATATTTAAATTCTGTGCTTGAGATTTTTCAAGAGCTTACCCAATTTTAACTAAAAAACTTCTCATCGGCCTTCATCAAGTATTCACTTTTGGTTTTACTTACTATGTAAACGAATTTTAAAGCTTTCTGCCTCCACCCCAGAACAAATATATAAAATTTTGGCTGTGGTGTACATTTGAAATTGTCATCATTGCGTTGCCATCCTTTCTGACAGGTTTAAACACTATAAATAATATTTCTTTCACCTTTATTTTAGGCTGTAGAGGAAGAAATATCAGTGACAGATATTTATGCAGATTTGGGGCACATTCAACATTCATTATGTGGATTATTATGTCTTTATAGTACAAAATTCAAACTTTGTAATCATTTTCTACAGTGGCCTAGAGAGGACTTCAGAAGATTCACATTTGATTTTTAGTCTTTAGTCCTGGGTCACAATAAAGCTTTAGGACTAGCTGTGGTCACGTAAGTAAAATCTCTTCACTCAGACCAAAGTCATTGTTAGCGATGCCAACTCACAACTAAAAATTATCATCTACAATAATGTTTATAAAAAATCTGAAAATTACCTAAATTACTCATGGAACAATTATACAAACCAGTTCATATGTGGACATGTCCAGTGTTTGTCCAGTGTGGTGAATTTACAGTAAACCCCCGACAAATCATTTCATTGACATCAGTATTGCTCTTTAATACGTTTAAGATCTGAAATTTCTGACTAAAGTTTAGAAAGACGATAACAAACCATGTTTTTCACAATTTGCATGTCTATCCTAGCAGTATTTTGACTATTCCACCTATTATCCTGTAAACATTTGTCCAACCACCACCAACACATCCAATAAGAATAAAAGGCCCTTTCTCTAACCCCAGTCGAGTCAGGTTTGTTCCCTCCCTGACAGCCCCCCATCAGTCTTTCTGACAAAGTGCCTTCCAGACACTGCTTGATAATTAATGTATAGAGCAGAGCAGGGAGCACTCTGTCATCCTTCCAAGTTCCGTCATCTCAAAGTAGGCCTCTGACACTCCCAAGGCCTCCCTGATCGTTTCATTTGTCAGGACATTTGGTCTCCTGGTGTTTTTTTTTCTTCAGTAGGGACAGTTTAAGCTGTGAGAACATTGTCTGCTGCCATCTAATGCTCTGTTTATGCAAAAAGTTCTTTTATTTCTTTTTGATTTGTTAATTATGGCCCAGTATTTTTATGGCCTCAGTTTATGTTTTAAATTAATTTATTTCTTTGGGTTAAATCTCTGTTCTAAAAAGAACTTGCATTTTTCACTAACATGCAATTATTTGTCCTGTTATTTCAATCTTTCATATCCAGAGTTCATGTTTTATACAATATTTGCAAAACTGAGAGGAGTGTAGTGTTCTAGTGTAGTGCTAGTAGTGAAAGACCCCAGAAAACAGGCATTTCCTTAAAAACATAGATACAATTTGATCACAAAAGATTCAGCATGTTACCTGATTTCATGACAAACACCAGAATCTTTAACTGTGCATTACAGGTTTGACATTTTTTCACTTCTTATTGGCTGAGGAATGAAATGGTCCTCAGGAAAAACACTGTATTTTAGCAAATTGCCCCCACCTTTTCATCTCTTTACATAAGATAATGAGATCTGACCTTTGATGTCAGAGCATCACCTTTGGTGAGATATATGATCGCCCCACGGTTATGTGAACATCAAAGAAACACATTAACGGAATCACATTTGACTGCACCAACTCCCTAAGGACAAAAGGAACAAATATTGATGTATTTCTGTTAAATGCTGCAGTTTGAGTTCACACTCTTCCTACATACACAACTCTAAACATATGTTTTATTTGTTGTCATAATCGAACATTTGCTTATTTTCTAAAAATTATTTGTCTTGGTTTGTCTTGAGTCAACTATTAAAATGTAATTTGCAGTGAATTCCATCTATTTCCATGCAAGGATTTGAATTTTTTTAAGGATTCTCCTGAAGTGTAGTATTTATTTTATTCATGCTGAATTAGTGTTAGGGCTGATTATTCAAACATTAACTTATCACAGACAAATCAGTGTGAGTTGGCTAAGAATAAAAATTCTTAACTTTCAACTGGAAATATGTAATTCAGGATTTCTTTAGTCTATTGTTAAATTAAAATACATTTTCTTAAAGCCCTTTCTGCGTCTACATTGTGTGTTGAGGCCAAAAAAAAAAAAAAAACATTGGCCAATATATTAGTTTAACATTAAAATGTTGATTTTGCCTTTTGGTTTCTAAACTTTGGTTAGTGTGTAATGGACCTTGTTTAATTAACATTTTTTAAATCACATCAACATTTTGTAAAGACACAACTTAGCTAAGCAGTCATGATGTTTTATTGACCAAAAACACAAGCCTAGACACTTTGAGACAACACATAATGTGAAACCACGTGTATTCTTTACAAGAGTCAAGTTCTGATGTACAACAAAAGATACTGTACAAACTTTAGCTCATTGAGAACAAGTTTAGTTACTGGAAGCTGTGCAAAGAAAATTGAAATTTCAGACTGTAGTCTTATTACTGTAGTTAGCATTGATGCCCTTCTCTTCCATGTGGCTAGCAGGTTTCACTGAAATGTGCCTATAAAAATAATTGCCCCAAAAGAGTGGATGTCTGCATGGATGTATTTGAGAAGGTAAATAGAACCAATCCTCATTACTGATACTCAGGTATCGCTTAAATGTTTATAAAATGTAATGGTGAGATCTAAGCAAATTTAAGTCATTTCAGAAAATAGAGTTGCCCATGTTTGGCTCCATATCCAAATAACTTTTTGCCTCACATTACTGTTGTCCTTTCTCTATGATGAAAACACCTGCACTGACATCTAGTGTTTAAAAATATATTTTATCATCTGTTACTAATGCTTAAAATATCATTTGTTGATTTTGTTTTATCATTAGTAAAAAAAGACATTAAAACAATATTACAACAGCATAAAACTGCACGAGTCGCAAAACTCAAAGTTTTTCATCTTAAATGTGAAAAATAAAATCTTAAAAACCAAAGGAAACACATAAATTACATATTATAACAAGTTTTTTTTAAGATGCGCGTTATTCACACAACCTACACGAAACATTACATTATTGCACTTAAACATAGTGTCACAATAGCAAAACAACCCACTGCCCTTCAATCACCATTGCCTCACAGTTTAAAACTAGCAGCACACTATCAACTTCCAGATAGTTACCAATACACAAAAACCCTCCATAGGTTGACAATCTAAAACTTGCAGTATTTCCTGCAGTGCCACTAGGACAGCATCACAGCATATAATTAAAACACTGATAATATTGCTCTGAATGTACAATGTTTTGTATGGAATTTGCCAGTTAAAATTGAATTTGTGCAGCACACAACAGTAAAAATAAAAACTTGTTATAGATTCTAGTACCTACTGTTTTTCCTCGCACAAAAGTCTAATAGTTTTGATTTCATACTATGAAGGCAGAATTTGAAATAAGGCCAAGAGAAAGGAAAACAAAGTCACTTTGACGAGTGTAAGGAAAAAAACACTTGGAAAAACAGGTTTGCTGGATAATATTTGACTTGATTCTGAATCTGTAGGGCGTTCAAAAGTCATGCTGAGCTGCTTGCCCTAGCCACATGTCCACAATCTCAATCCTGGGCAGTAGCAGATTTAACGGGTGTAAACAAGAGATAATAATGGACCAGGAAGTTCCTTCAGCTGTGGATGCACCATTCTTTTGGAGTGATCCATTAAAATTTAGCTATGGCGTTAAGATAGATGTAAATAATACAGAGAGTATTATATATATATAGGACTAAATTAGTTAACGTGTTTCTTTTTTTCCCCCGTCTGTCTGATGGGCCTAAATATCCATCAATAGCCTATGTGCACTTTTTAAGACAATGAATAAATAGGGGGATAACGCAATTCAAACAAAGATTTGTCTCCACAATTATGTATTGTAGCCCATCTTTAAATTCTTAACAGCTTCCAGCTGAATTATGCTGGGGTAAGAAAATGTGCTCTCGCTCTCGTTCTCCCCCACCCTTCATTTTGTTAATAGTATGTAGCTACTGGGAAACCTGCTGATTGTGGTTCTGCATTTTCCAAGGTTAAGCAGGTCCCCCCTTTCAATTGCACTAAAAAGCCTTGTTATAAGCAGCAACACAAAATGCAAACCTGGGTATGCATTTATTAGGACAGGTATCTAACCCTAATAAGTGGATATGGATGGTCAAATACAGATTTAAACTCAGACTGTAAAGGTCAGACTGTGGTTAAAGCACCCTGATTCCATTATGTTCCCCAGGATTATTTAAAAACAAACCTTTATCCAATGCTTGCACAGGAAATCTAATTTAGTTCTAAAATGGCACATGGCACATGGTCCATTCATTGTTTGTCCAACTGTCCTCTACCAGTGTCTTGAATCCACCAGCTCTGGTCGCAAACTTAGTTTTTTTAATGTCTCATAGCCGACCACCATGACGATGGCAGTGGGTGTAGATGAAATGATGCGTGCAGACAGTCCTTTAGTCAATCCCCAGAAGCCCTCTTCTTTGATCAGCTGCCTAAACGTCTCAATGACTGATGTCCTTCCTTCAACCTGGGTTTCAGTCAAACAATAAGACGGATTAAATGTTTCTTAAGACACAATTTTTTGCGTGTGTGTTAATTTCCTCTTCCTTTCAGCATCAGAAACTGAAACATTACATTAATCTGAACATTAAAAAAAGCAAACATGGTCTGGAGTTTTTCTTTGGTTTGAACTATCCAATCAACACAGTAGCACTTAAAGATGTACATTAAATAATGGTTACCTGTACTCTGGCCCTGACCACATCCATTGGGTTGGTGACAGTTGAGGCAGTAGCAGCAGCTAGAGGGCCAGCCATGGCTTGGAGAATCAGATGAGGGCAGTCACTAGGAGCCAGTTTAGAGAGTTGCTCTGTAGATCAACAGACCCTTCATGAACTACACAGCAAGTACTTGAGCAATTCATTCTCACTGTAGTTAAGCAAAGACACTTGCAACACAGTTACAGATAATGGCAAAAGACAATCTCAAGGTTTTAAGAGAAAATGCAATAGGGAAGTGCAGAACTTCCAGCTGCTTACCTGCATAAAAATGATAAAAAGGCCACCAGACAGCACTGTTGGGGATATAGGTTAACAAAGAAGCCACATATCCCCTGTAGAAGCCTCGGAAACCATCAACAGCAAAAATCTGAGCCATAACGTTTCTGGTTTGACCAAACATTTTTCTGGGCTTTCCAATCTCAGTGGTAGAATCCAATTGAAAACGAGTGAGGTGTTCCCGTTGGCCCTGCATCATCAGATGCTGGGAGACAACATCTATAGGAACAGTTATGCTCTGAGCAACCAGGGAGGCCGAGCCACCAGCCACCAACGACTTCACTGTATTGTCCTCAGAATACTCAGAGACATACTTTCTCACCAGTTCATAAGTGGTTATGTAAGCCTGGCCTGAGATGAGTGTAAAGGTGTTGACCATGAAGCCACGATACAGGCCTCGTACACCCTCCTGTCGCAGGATTTTGAAAAAGGCATCAAAGGTGCCGCTGTAGAGTGATTTGCCCCTCTGCACCTGCAAACGAGTCCGGATAAGCGTGGCTGGGTAGACGGTGGCCCGGATTGTCATTGTCATGAACACCCCGAAAGAGTAGAACTTCCTCTTGTCGAGGTCTTCCCACTCGATGATCTGAATGTTCCTTTTCTGCTGCATCCTGCCAGCTGTGGGAGCCCCTCATCAGAGTGATATCTACCAAAAAGCATAAACAGTAAACTCTGTATCATTAAATATGGAAGATCACTGGTAGCAATGGTAATTGCAGTCTGACATATTTACGTGTATCATTTTCCTTTTTAACTGATGAGGGTACAGGAAAATTCACACAAAGGAGACAAAATGCCTTTTTATATTCATAAAGAAAAAGACCAAATAAATCAATGTCTACAAAAAACAAACCAACAGATGAGATGTGTCAACACCATTACCCCTACTACATATTATATTCCGTGTCTGCACAAAAGAATAAATTACTAAAAAGACGGCATAAACAATTTGCCATAGCTGCCTGGCCAAGCTCACAAAACATAAACAAAGATAGATTTTAAACATATAGCACATATTAGCTGTATTTTATTGGTTAATTTACTGTGTCTAAGACAACAAACTAACTAAATTGAACATTACTTTTTTTAACCATTTGTTTACTTCTGAAAGGTTGAGAGATTATTTCAGAAACTCAAAACTGCTTAGGTGATGGTAAGAAGAGCTCCACTAAAATATACTGGCAGATAATAGCAGCAATTCTAAAGAGAAGAACTATTCAATGAATAAACCCTAGTAACGACACCCAAATGATATCATCGGTTTTTAGCAGTAAAATTATCTATAGGGTTCCATGTCGTGAGTTCAAAGGGCATGCTGCAAGCTTACTTACCAAGCTAAAGCTAACTAATATGTTGACCTAGGTTACAGATACAAGCAGCTTTCTACCCACATGTTATGACCGATGTATTATAGATGCCAGTTTTCTGGTCAACCTTTTGCTGAAAGAGCCAACGTTAACTCTTCAAATTAACGACTTAAAAACTGCATTAAATATGATCGAAGTCGAAGCTAACTTCTTGACCGTAGTTAAAAGCCGGCATAGGAGAGCTTATGTTAAACCGTCTGAGAGCTAGCGGAGAAGTAGTGTGTTAATTAATAACTAATAACAATTAACAGAGTAAAACAGAAAAACGCAACCATGTTTTAATTAGATGTTCCAGTCGTATAACTTAACAACTAAGTGTAGTGAGCTAACTAGTGTTAGCTACACTTAGCTAACGATAACAGCCTTAGCATTGACTTTACCTAAAATAATTTAGCAAATTCCTACCTTTTCGGAAAGATGTTTATTTCAAACTTATTTCAATGATGTGCTTGAGCCTTGAAACATGATGTCAACAACTGATCAATATATGAAATTCAATCTAACATTGATAAGTGACCTAAACAGATTTAGTTGGCTACTTTCTAGCTAGTCAGCCTTGTTACACACGGTTTCCTGTGCCCATTCAAACGCCATGCTGCGAGCAACGACCAATGGCATTTACGCCCCATTCACGTCACATCCTTTAAAATGCTTTTACGATCCGCCGAATGGGAACGTTTCAAATCAATATGCCATTTGCATTCCCGGGTCTGATACAATATCTTGTACAACACACACAAAAAAAGAGCTCTATGGACATCTTAACATACTGTTGGAAAAAACACAGATTAAAACCGCATGCTGTTACATCATAATAAGAACAAATATCAACACCAACGCAACAAACGCTACAAACATGTATGCACAATTTGTCCTATATCGAGCATCTCACAGAGGGATCATTTAAAGGAGAATTAAAAGAAGGAATTTTTACAGCAAGAAAACAAAAATGTTTTCTGTGTTAATATAGAAATCTGGCTGCTGATTTAAGACAAACTTAAAAATGTGAACCCATCCTTTATAAGAAGTAAATGAACGCAAACAATATACGTAGGTCTAAGTGTTATAACAAATGATAATGAACAACGATCCTAAAAAATATAATCCACCGTTTAATTTTTATTGCCCTGCTAATCTCCTGTTCAAGAAGAAGATGAAGAAAAAGAAAAAGAAAAAGAAAAAGAAGAAAAGTTACCCGGTCCTCCCAGCGGTAGGTGGTGCCACCGAGCAGCTATTCACTGCCGCAGAATCCGGTGCCTGTGGGAGGAAACATCAAACTGAAACTAGTGGAGTGCTCATCCTGTACTAAAGTAGACTGATTTAGACTTTAAACTAAGGTAATGCAAACATACTCTACAATTAAATACAGTAATTTATTTAACGCTATTCAGGCTATAGTTTAGGTCGTCATGCTTCAGCTGGAAGAAGAGCTAGCTAGCTTGTGAGCTAGCCTGGTCAGATATTGCAGATTCATTCTGTAGAGCAGCAGTTAGCTTACTTAGCTAACTTTACCTGAAATGCATTAAGTAAATTATCAGAGCGAATACTGTTTTTTGACAAATGTCCAGATTGTCCTCTGAGATTCGCTCACAGTTACTTTTCTTGAGTAAAAGAAACATTTATTTCCTCATCTTTGTAATATGAAACCAAAACTGAGTTGTATCGTCATCACAAAGAGGCAGAAAATTTATCCTATGAAAGTTTTTTTTTTGTTTGTTTGTTTCTGTTGGTTGTCCCAACTTTTATCCATGTCTTTTTCCTGTTTTGCAGGATAATTGTAGTGACGTGAAAAATGGTAAGTAGCTGTTATGCTCTTCACACAAATACCCTTACTTGCAAGGAACAAAGTTTTGTCTTTCAGGTGTCTTGTTTTTGTCAGAAAGTTAACCTGTTGTTCCCTTGTTGTTCAGTCTCGCAGATATGATTCTCGGACAACGATATTTTCTCCTGAAGGCAAGTGTTATCTCTTTTGTTTGGCCCAATACTTTTTGGAGATGTTGTGGGTTTGAAAGGATGGACCCCAAGAGGAATATAATAAAGGTTTTTTTTTTAACCAAGAATGATCAATACAAACTTTGACTGTATTTTACAGGACGCCTATATCAGGTGGAGTATGCCATGGAGGCGATTGGTCATGCTGGGACATGTCTCGGGATTTTAGCAAATGATGGAGTGCTGTTAGCAGCAGAGAGGCGCAACATCCACAAACTGCTTGATGAGGTTTTCTTTTCTGAGAAGATCTACAAGCTCAATGAGTGAGTGAACTGAACTACAGAGGCAACCACAGCTTACTTTACAAAATAAACACCCCAGTTCTTCTGACATTGTTTTGTCAAACGTACCCTTTCAGAGACATGGCGTGCAGTGTTGCTGGTATTACATCTGATGCTAATGTACTGACAAATGAACTGCGGCTAATTGCACAGAGGTAAGTCAATGCCACCCATTAAAATGTTTTCCGCTGTGCTGTTTGCATTCTGCTTGTAAATATTAGTATAAGTGAGTTCTGCAACAAATGTATTTGTATTTGTTTCCTTGTAATATTTTAAATTTGAATAGAAAAGTGACAGTAGCACAGTTTTTCTTGTCCTTCAAAATTTCTAAAACCAAATTACAAACAAAGGGCTCATTTTACATTGGAAAAAACATATACAAATTGATTAAGGGATCATTAATCATTCACCAACCACTGCTGACTGTTAAAATTTCTTTTCAGATATTTATTGCAGTATCAGGAGCCAGTACCCTGTGAGCAGTTGGTGACAGCGCTCTGTGATATCAAGCAAGCCTACACACAGTTTGGAGGTAAGATAGACAGATGTCTTACTTATCGAATTTATTCCTCATATTTCTTTATCTTTCTCAAGAATCACACAAGTTAATCACAGAGATCACATTTGGGATCGAATAGAATCAAATTTAGTTCAAAAAACAAACTAGTAAGTATTGTTATTGTTGGGGAAAAGACAAATGTATTTTGTAACACTTTTGTCATTTTCCTTAATAGGAAAGAGGCCGTTTGGTGTTTCTCTGCTGTACATTGGTTGGGACAAACACTATGGCTTCCAGTTGTACCAGAGTGACCCCAGTGGCAACTATGGAGGGTGGAAAGCAACTTGCATTGGCAACAACAGTGCTGTAAGTCTGAATTGATTGAGATCATGGAAATATGACATATCGACAGATGGCCAGACATTGTTATGGAGTTGTAATAGTGTCATTCAGAATATGAATAATGTTGTAAAGAGTTGGAGCTGAACAATATAGGAAAATATTTAAATTGTAATTAAACATACACATTCTTTTGTTTCTCTCCTATTGTAATATTCAGTGCAGACAAGCTGTAAATGAAGAGAATACTTAGCATTTGAGAGTTTCATTTAAAATGCTCTTTCGTGTTGGCTGTGCATGGACAAGCATGTGCAAAACATCGCCTAGACTAACGTATTGATTCACACATTCTATTTTTAAATCAATCTCCTTTTACATTTGTTTTCCTACCAAGTGTCTCCATTTCTACCTCTACTTTTCTCTCGCAACATTATATGTATAAAAAGCTGAAAATACCAACTACCATAGATATGCAGACATGTCATCAATTTGTAAATCATTAACTTTTAAAACAAAGCCCAGTGGCACAGTTTTAATTGCTGGAGTACATTTGTGGTTGTACCTTTTTAAAACCAAAATGTATCCAAATGACTATTATCTTATCTAATTAATTAAATACATTTTTAAATGTACACACACACACACACACACACAAACACACACACACACACACACACACACACACACACACACAGCCGTGTTTCAAGCATATTAGCCATTATGTATGTATTTAGTATTTCGTATAACATGCTTAGGTGAAAATCTAACTATCTAAGAAAATCTAAATCTATCTAAGACAATTCTTGCACGAATATAGTGCAGTACAAGTTATTTCAGTTACACTTCCTCACAACATTTTTGATGTTGACCTCTTGTTTTCAGGCTGCAGTGTCCATGTTGAAGCAGGACTACAAAGAGGGAGAAATGACCCTGTCCTCTGCTTTGGCTTTGGCTGTCAAAGTCCTCAACAAAACAATGGATGTAAGCAAGCTCTCTGCAGAGAAAGGTGAGAGATAGCAATAGTAATCATTTTTTGTTGTTTTTTTAACTTCTGATTGTTAATATTAATGTGAAATAACAGTACCACAATATAATATGGTGTCACATTTACTGCTTTAGTGGAGATTGCCACCCTGACACGGGAAGATGGAAAGACAAAAATCAAGGTGCTTAAACAGAAAGAAGTAGAAGCGCTTATCAAGCGGCATGAGGCTGAAGAGGCCAGTGCTGAAAAGGACAAAAAGGAGAAGGAACAGAAGGAGAAAGACAAATGAGCAACATAATTATTTTGCCCTCATGTCTCTAAATCCTGTTATTTTGTCTTTTACATTAAAAGTTTAAAATTGGAAATTTTGTCTGTGTCCTTGTCACAAAATAATTTGTATTTACACATCTTCAAAACAAATTTTAAAGCTAGTTGAGCATTTGCTAGTTTTATTTTTTTTATTCTTGGTCTGTAGTGATTTCTTCTCTCACCACATGATGGAGCTGTGAGTTTTGTTATGCACCTTTACAGTGGTGTGTGATGGGTAACAAAACCTCAAGCCCCCGTTTTTTGTTTTTTATCATTTGTGATTCTGCACATTCATTAATAACATTGTGCATAAGAAATTCTAGGTTAAGCTTGACCTTCAAGCATTAATAAAAAAGGCTGTTAGAAGAAAATGCACCAGGTAGATTAGGTTTGGAGTAAATTACTTTCCCAGAACTTTCCTATGAATAGATCAAGTTCTTAATAGCATTAACATTGGTACTCGCTGAATCTATGATGTTAACACATTTCTGTGGTGACAATTTGTAATCATATCTTTCAGTCTTCAATCTCTCTCTCTTTAAAGTGTTACTTGTTCCACTTACAACCTGTAAAGTAGTGATGGTGTTGAGATTTCCTTGGGCTGATATCCCTCTGCATTTTAAAAAATTAACAAGTATTCTTGTAAAATAACTACATAAGGTATTTCACGTCCAAATGTTGCACAGATGGTTATGGAATTATGGCAAATTATGACTTTATTTCTGTTTTCAGGCAAATGGTTATGCAAGATAAAATTGTTTAAAACAAAAAGAAACTGTGGAAACCACAGCTGTTCAATACAGATGCACTGACATGTGGCCCTAAGGACAATATTTGCCAGATTTATAATTTTTAATTTCATGCCTACACTTTCTTAAACTTACTCAGTAGTCACATACACTCCTTTTCCATGGTTAGTATGATATGAGATATGATGAAGATGATGACATTTTAATGCAATTCTTGCAGACACTGCAGCGGTAAAGATGATTATTTAAATGTCATTTGTTAAATGTTGTTAGGTCATGTAGCAGGTGTTGCATGTTCCTACAACTGACTCGTATCAGTAATTGCACCCAGTAACACAGCTTGTAGGTGGTCACGACTGAACTGAAACCAGCTGGTGTTAAAGAATGAAACATTTTCTGCATAGCTCCGTTTTACTATGCTTTACAGATATTCCTTGAAATCTCCACTTTTGTCAACAGAAAATGGTGATTGGATGTTATGTGACACGACAGCTTCAGCTCCACCACTTGAAG
Source organism: Channa argus (assembly GCF_033026475.1). Classification (NCBI taxonomy): domain Eukaryota; kingdom Metazoa; phylum Chordata; class Actinopteri; order Anabantiformes; family Channidae; genus Channa; species Channa argus. Next base: position 15,031,650 of record NC_090198.1, read on the forward strand.
GCACTAGATTAGACAGTAATATGGAATCCAGATTCTCCCAGAGCAACCCCAGTAGCCACCAATAATTGATTTTTACATGTACCTATCTTACAGGATAATCTCTGAACCAATTCCATTCCTTTGCTTAAGCTGTATCCTTTTTTTTGCCAAAATCAAACACACTGAGCCCAGTCACTACATAAATGTGCCTTTGAAAACCCATAATGGGCATTTGTGTGTAATAGTAGAAAGTCAACTCCCCCCTACCCTCCCACATTCCCAGAAACAAGCTGTGGACATGACCTCTGTGTCCTCCATGGTAGCTGCATGAAGCCACTCTTTTCTGCATCCAACTTTTTCACATTTTCTGAACAACTTAATTTTAGTGTTCATCACCCTTAAGAGGACATTTTATCTGTACCGTTTGTATTTATATTTGTCATACTATATATATTAATTATGCTTCACTTGTTTGCAACTGTAGCATTATTACATGTTGGAAAGTGGCAACACAGGCCTCTAATCTAAAACCGTTGGTCATTCATTGATAACAAATATCGTCTCCCTCATTGTGTGTAAACACAGTAAAGGTGGAATTTAATAAGCTACAAAACTACAACAGACTAGCAGTCAAATTAACACTGACACTACAACTACACTATATATTATATAATATTATTTTTTCTCTTAGATTTTCTCTCCTAAAGCAAGGGGGCAATCAGAAAAGGCTAGTCATATCAGCTTGACTTGTGAAGTTTGAGGTATTTTTACTGATTGTGCTTTCACAACAAAAAGCTGCACAAAGTGAAGTGTCATACTAGCTTAAATCCTGAGTTGCATATTGTAGTTTTAAAATAAATTAATTGCAAACTGAAGACTGCAACCAACAATAATTTACATTATCTGCTAACCTAATGATTATTTAGTTAACTGATGTGTCAATTAACCAGCATAGTTCCAGCTGTATTACACACAGTTTATAAGAGGTCTTCAGACTGTGTTATTATTAAAACCTTTGCCCTTGTTATTTAGTATACCAGCTAGTTTGGTAAGCAGTAAACTGACCCCAAGGACCGCTATAATAAAAGAGATATTTTCAAAATGTTTTTTTCTCCTGGAGAGTAATATTAGACATAACATCATGTCAATCTGTGGGTCACAGATTGCTATATACAACCTATGTACTAGATATCACATAATAAAATATAGTATGTAATTTATAATAATATAAAATTTGTAAAAAAGTATTTATAGCTCATTACTTCATGATAATAATTTATAAACTGCCTAATAATAGCTTAGTCTGTAATTGTTGTAAAGTTATCCACTTTTCATAACCACGATTCTTTGCAAGTCAATTGTCCCATTAAAGTCTGAGATATTTAAATCCCATCCACAATAAAGACTTGACCAGCGTCCTGAAAGTACGCTTTTTTCATTCTATGTCAATCTTTTTGTTGAGGTCTTTCATGGCCTTAAACTGTAAATCAACAGCAGTAATTCATTTAAAGGGTAGACAAAGTGAGGTCATGGTGTTCACATGAGCTCTCACAGTGTTGAGTGGGAGGATCTTGGCATCTAAATGACTGCAGCCACTCGCAAGTCTTGCCTCCTGAGGTCTAGCCTAAAACAGAGAAACATAGATGACCAGTTCACTGATCTCCCCTTTTCGGTTTCCCTAAATCTCACTGAATTACTGCAAGATAGTGTGAGGGTTTAAGTTTACACAACAGTTGCTTTTGAGGTAGCTGAGACTTCCCCATGCTTACTTAAAACAACACAAGCATATTTTGGGATGGCTCATGATGAAGGTGTGGACGCCCACCAGTGTCCACTGTGATGAAGGGGAGAGGGAGAGCAGGGCAATCTGCTGCAGTGTAAACACAGTCCCAGAAAAGCACCGGAATGTCTCTGCAGTGGGAGCTGGAGTACAAGGTCAGCTGGAGGCCAAGGCAGGTGGTATACATCAGAATCAAGGCTGACATCTCAGCATTAACTTATCCAAACAAGGGGCAGTCTGTATGTTATCCTGCGAGCACTGGAGGAGGAGCAGCAGGAGGAGGAAGAGATAGAGGATAAGGAAGAATGAGCGAGATGAGACAAATGGGGAAGTACAATGGGCTGAAGCCGGTACGAACAAGAAGTGTCACTACAGTGCAATGATCTTCCCATCGCTCCTTCAGTCCCAGAAGGGGAAAACACAAGTTAGCATACAAGGTAAAACATGACATGAGACCTGCTGCCATTTCAGAGCCCTGGATTTTTGATCTTGTTGCTGATCTTGAGCTTTAGCTACTAGCAGTAAGTCCAAGATGGGTTAGAGAAGAGGAGACACAAGCTTTATGGCATGTTGAACTCCGGCCAGTAAATGTTAAAACTAGACTTTCACATTCTGGTGCAACGTGTATGCAGTAACAGATGAATGCAAAAGTTTGGGCAAATATGCAGAACATTTTGTTGATTTTGGAAGGGAAAAGAAAAACAACCCCACAGCACACACACATCCGATCTTGCTGTGTGAGCAAAAATGAGAACAATAAACAATAATTGTGCCATCAATTCTTGTAGCCAAACTGTGTACTAGTGTACAAAACTTTCTTTGTTCCATGCATATACCAGTATTTTAAATGTTCTAATTGGCTTTTATCCTACTTTTGTTAGTAAAATAATTTAACTGTTTCCGTAGCCTTTTACTTTTAAAGCTACAACATGACACTTCATTCAGAAACTTAACATAGACTTTAACTCAATCCACACTGTTCTATCCAGTGTCTTTCTCCTTGTTATGCTTGTCTATCTCCTGCTAGGCTTCGCCACACTCTACACAGCCCCTTTAGATATTGGTCATTATCAAATGACAGTAAATAAGAATGGAACAGAAATTGTTGAGTTTCTCTAAATATTTCGAAAGACGAGCATCGTTCAATATGTCTGCACTGCTGCCTGTGCTGCTCGGATCCTGAAGAAGAAGATGTGAAAATGTATTGGCAGCTCCTCTCCATAATAATGTATGTTTCAAAGCAATATTTAAACAGAGAAAACTTTTGTAGCTCTAATTTTAAAATATTATGTTATTATCAAGCTTCTTTTTATTTTATGAAATAAAGAAATCAGGGACTGAGAGATGTTTTGCCTATTCTTGTTTGTTGAGTCTGTGTATGCACTTCATGTAGTTTGTGAACTTTGACACTTTATTGCATCAGTTGCTGTAAAGATGCAGCTTTAGGGATGATCCTAAGTATGTCTGACACTCAAGGATCTGTGTCGCAATAACCATGAGCCAGTTACTAGAAAAACTTCCCCAAGGGACAATAAAGTCAGTTTGTATTTGTTAAAAAACAGCCTCATTTTTGGCAGACTGCAGTACAGTCCATTCATTTGTAAGATACAAGTGCTGGAAACCAATATTCATCATTATGATATCCATCTGATTATTTTACACAGAGAAATAATCTAGCAGACATCTAGTGTGCGAGTTATTAGCTACAAAGGACTGCAAATTTAGTAGGTCACTGGGAAGTGATGCCAAACAGAAAAAAATGTCGACGCAGGACAATAACAATCCCAGTATTGTCAGCCATCAACTGACATCAACATTTAGCTTTTATGTATAATGACCATAATAACTAACCTATCGTTACACTGGATTGTTGATATTATTAAAAGTTATACATTTAGTGCAAATCAAAAATTCCTTTGTGAACTATAAACTGCTGTAAATCCTCCAAATACCTAGAAAAGAAGAAGAGAAACAAAGTGAACTGTAGTACAGATCGACAAGGGGAGCAAGTATCTTGATTTAATGTAACATTTCATACTGTCCATATCTCTTAACTTTTATTTAAAGTCCAAGCCGCTCACTGGTGTGTGAAATCCTAACCTTACAGGGAATTAGGAATCAAATGATCTACAGCAATTTTGTGAGCAGCCTGCAAATCCTTAAGATTACAGACTCACTGCTCACCACCAGATCAAGGCAGTTCACCATAAATGGAGCCAGAGTCACTGTAAACAATAATTACAAGCTGAGCTGCTGATATGACCAATTATGGACAGGTATATGAAGCTATTGTTACTGTTGGCACATTTGTGATACAGTACAGTACGTTGGCTTTATTGCACAGGGTCAAGCTCATATCAAGCTCATATCAAGCTATCAAACTTATAGATTTTTAGTTTCTAAGAAGCCTGACATTTTGGTGATACAAAAGATTTGCGGCTTTACCCCACAAGGTTTTATTCAACACCAAATGGTAACTATGATGCCTCACACAATAGAGATGAAGGTAAGTTTATGTAAAAGCCATGAAAAATAGACTGAAGCATGCAATGCGAGAGTGCAAAGAGGGAATACGATTATTTAAGAGTGCTACAACAACACCTTGATAAGTACAAAGTCTTTTCTGTGACTACAGGAAAGTGGTCAGGCTGTCAAACCTGTGTCTTCTTTCCACTGCGTACTCTATCCTCCTCCACATTGCTAGTTAAACTCAGCTTGAACTAGAAAACAACAGGAGAAATAGCCCTATGCAACAGAGATATACTTTCCAAAATCTAACTGATATATTAACACATTATGATTAATATCAGAACACTATGCCTATAAGGCTTGTTTTTTTACATTATGCAGTGTAATATTTATGTATCACACGAGAACCTTGATTATGTGTGATACTTGGTGATTTGTTGAATGTTGTTTTGTCTCTGTTTACGACAGCTGTTGCCACTGGCTGAGGGAGAATGTGGTGTTTGCTGAGAACTTCACAAAGGGTCATGGAGTTTTAAAGGATGTGCAAACTGTTGCATTGAGTTTCAGTTTTAGCATTAATTTGCCCAGTTGATTCACAAATTCCCATTTTACTAATGAATAACTAACAAATGGAATTCCTTCTGGCTAAAGTGAATTTCTTTTATTTTCACTATTTTTATTTTCATAAAGAACTGTATCATTTTCTGGTTGGAGTAATGCACCCTTTATTCTTGTACAACAAAGTAAAATTGACAGAAAGCTTCTTTGGTTCATCAGCCCTGACCCTGTGACAAGAAGTGTCCTTATCTTTTACGTTGTGAAGTTTCAATTGCACCAGTTAACTTTTCACATCCACTTTGTTCTGCTTTTAAGAGTCCATCCATCACATGTAGACCAGCTAGAACAATAAAACAAAACAATACATTCTCCACAGGCATCAAAGATATCATTGCATTTCAAGTTAGCTTAAGGAGCCGGTAATTACAGTTGGACGCAAACATTTGCAAGCCTTTTATACTGAAATGGGAAAAAGAGTAAATCTTTTTTTTTTAAATCAACATGACATTTAATGCACATTCAGCTGCTACAAATGTTCCTTTATTGGAAATTTTAAAGTTAATTTTTAATCAATTTTTATTAATTTAATATTTAGATTTTGATTTTATTTAATTTCTGAAGAGGCAGACACTTTTGTACTGATATAATTTCTTTACACTCCTTGATCATTTTTGTTATTCTAATAATAAAAGTACATTTGTACTAGCTGTGCATTAAATGTGCATTACATATCATGTTCAATAAAAAAAAAAGTTTTTGTTTTACTCTTTCTGCCATTTTAAAATAGGGGGATGCAAACTTTTGAACCAAACTGTATATGTAACATATACTGTATATACAGCGATCAGCCAGAACATTATGACTACCTGCCTAATTTTGAGTAGGTCCCCATTTTGCAGCCAAAACAGCCCCGTAGAACAAATTTTACTAGTCTTCTGCAGAAATCCTGCGGTATCTGGCACCAAGCCTTCAGTAACAGATCCTTGAAGTCCTGTGAGTTTTTTTTCCAGCACATCTCACTGATGCTCGATTGCATTAAGATCTGGAGAGTTTGAAGTTCAAGTTAACACCTCAACCTCGTTGTGTTCGTCAAATCACTCCTGAATCATTTTTGCACTGTGGTCAAGTAGATTATGCTGCTGAAAGAGGCCACTGGCACTGCATGAAGGGCTGTCCTCAGCCAGCAGCAATGTTTAGGTAGGTGGTAAATGTCCAAGTAACATCCAAATGAAGAGCAGGACCCAAGGTTTCCCAGCAGAAAATTGCCCAAAGCATCACACCATCTCTGCTGTCTTGGCTTCTTCCCATAGTGTATCCTGCAAGTAAGCGATACACACATGCACATGGCCATTCACATTATCTAAAAGAAATTTGACCAGTCTGCATCTACACAGCCTAATATGTAACAAACTGCAGGGCACTGAGTGACTTGACACCTTTCTGTTGGAAACAGCATCAACTTTTTCGCAATTTGAGCTACAGAAGCACTTCTATTGGATTGGACTACACAGGCCGGCCAGCATTTGCTCCCCACGTGAATCAGTGACTCTTGGTTGCCCTGACCCTGTCACTGGTTCACAGGTCTTCCTTTGGGCCGCTTTTGATAGCTTCCGACCACTGCAGACCAGGAATATTCCACAAGAACTGCAGTTTTGAATTTGTTCTGACTCAGTTGTCTAGCTGTTATTCACCTGCTGCTTAATATATCCCATCCACTCCCAGGTACCACTGGAGGTAGTTAAACAATGGTATTCACTTGTCAGTGGTTGTAACGTTATGGCTGATCAGTGTGTAGTGGTGTGGCAGCTCAGTGGGTAGAACATTAGGCTGGGATGCAGAAGTTTCCCAGGTCGAAATCCCAGCCCACACACCAGGTGTGTCCAATGCTAGCTTCGCCCAGAAGGATCCGTTAAATGTAGAGAACAAATTTCATTGTAACATGTATGTATGCGAAGTGACGACAATAATGAAGTTTACATGAGGCTGAGAGACTGATTCTAGAAACCACTGATTGGTTGGATGTCTTGGAGATAAACTTAGGTCTAAACTTAGTTTCATCTGTATTAGCAACAAGGCAAATACCTGGCACCAAGGTTCACTGAATTAACACATCTCCTCTCTACTAGATTGAAGCCAGATATTTAACCAGGTGTTCATCTCGTGACCTCCGTCACTTTCCCAACTGCAGCTGGCTACACTGGCTGCATGGGTTACCATCAATGGGCCTTTTGTTTTCCTTTATCAACCCCACTGAAACAATAAACTGGTTTGTTAAATATGCTAAACTTTGATCACTCATACGCACTTGCTTAGAAACGTTATTTCATAATCATATAGTAGAAGACATTTTAGCAAGTCTGCCAGTATAATTAATTTCATCTCACAAGTAGAAACAATGGGGAAGCTCAACAAAAAAAAAAAAAAGCAAATCTATTTTGCTCAGAATATGTAGTAAATAATCAGCCCAGTCTTCATTAAATAATCTGAACCTTTTTCTTTAAATATGCAGTAGATGCATTGTTTGTGTCAAGGTTTATGTCCTCTAACCAGTCAGCCAATCAGATTTCAGAAAAGTTGCAGAGAAAAAGTTTGAGAACTTTTGGCCCAAGCGTACGCCTATTGTCTCAACTGGAACATCTTCATCTGCCCCCTTTAGATAAGGCTCCTAGTCAAGTCTCTTACAATTTTGATAAGAGATGAGCCCAGAAAACAGTGGGCGGCATCTAAATTATGCAAACGTTCGCATCCTCTTAGGGGCAAAAGCAGGATTTGGCTGAGCTGTCAAAGGGAACAAGCCATGACAGGCCTGTGCGTGTGTGGGGTGGTGACCATGCATTATGAATGGTGCTAAGTACGCCTCAGCTGCAGGAGCTGAGTGGAGGCGATGGAGGACGATGGGATAGTGCCAACCTATTGGCTGCCTGCGGGTAATGCACTTCACTTTGCCCCCAAAAAACATTCTCTCTCCTTTAGTTCCCCCACTACGGCCCCTGCCTTTCAACACAACACCTGCCACAGTCCTAAAATGTCCACCTGAAGTAAAGAACCTTCATTTTGCTAAATAAAATTCATGCAGTCACACTGGAGCACAGCAACGCAGAGGATGACCAATAGATTGAAATAGGCTGCACTTTCCAGGAGTGAGGTGGATTTTTTTTAAATGATTCAGATTTAGATCACTTTCACTTAAGATGTTCAGTGCAACAATGACACCAGTCTGTTTTGTTTTAAACTTAAAACTTTTATAATGCCCTATATTGTAGACATGTGGGTATTCTTAAAACACATTAAGAATGTCTTATAATAAAGAGGTCACTCAGCATCATGGACCTTTTTTACATCAACAAGAGAAAATACAATACTCTCAGATGTATTTCAGCATCTTGGCTGCAGAAGGAATTTTTACTTCTGATCAGAACATTATCAATAATTGCTCAGGATTAAAAACACTATTGTCAAAAAGCCAAAGTAATTAAAACATTCAAACACTGTTTTTTGCCTAAAGTCTTGTTTTTCTCTAATATATAAAGATAACAGAGATTTAAATGTATCAGACTGATGCTAAAAACTCATTTTTCCCATTTTCTCTTGAGGGTTCAAAGAAATGTTTATTTAACATTTCTATTTGTTAATGCAGACTTCTGCTTTAATTAACCTTAAATTTCAGTTTCCATGAAACAAACAGTCAAATGTAATTGCACAACTCACAGTTCTCGAGTTGGTCAATCTCTTATTTTAGTGTGTTATAAACCATTTATTATATGTTGGTACACTTCTTATGCTGTAAGTGCTAAGGATTGGAAGGCTTAACAAGGCTTAGAAAGCTGTAGAATGTAGTCAAAAGTCTTAATGTACCTTCACTTTGGAAAATGTAATTACAATTTTAAAAGAAAATTGTAATTCAAATATAAAATGGATTTATCTGGTTTTCGGTAGCTTTGAAAGTATGGTGAAATTTAAAAAAAAAAGCTATTCTGATATTATGCTAAAATAAATGGTATTAATTGCTTCTCAAAATGGCTACCCTCTTACCTCATGCTTCTGGAGCACAGGGAAATCCCACTGGACCCCTGCGCTGCCGAGGCTCCTAACCAAGTTTTAATATTTGATGAAATTAGTTCTGCTCACTGCTCCTGCGCTCTTACTTCTGCTGAATGCCTTCCAGCCCTAAATTGCAACTTGAATTTTTCTTTTGAGTTAATGGTTGGTGTTTTTTTTACCTGTAATTAGTAACAAGTTAAAGCTGCAGTACTTTACCATTAGAGAACAGTGATTTGACCAGCAGCCTTATTGTTACATGCATTGTTTAGTGAGAATTATATTTAATATGCAACTTTTATAAGTGGTATAAGTTTGTTTTTTGAAATGTCACATGTGTGTTTGTGTTCACATTTTGTGTGCAGGCTCTGACATGAAAGAGCAGGGAAAACCTGAAGAAAATTGTACGATTGTTAAAACTTGGTGGTATATATTCACCAGATATATTCAGAAATAAACAACAAATGGAGCACAAAAATTAGTTTTTCCCCATTTTCAACAAAATACAGAATCTAGTCACGCTTGATCTTCCACTCAAGGGTCATTGTGTGACAAATGGTTTCTGTCACCTCCACCACTGCTGTAATTGTCCAGTGCCTTGCAGACTGAAGATGTGTCTAAAATGAATTGTCAAAAATCCTTTTATTATTTTTAAACAAGATGCACAATATGCAGTTTCCCAGAGTGGCAGGTAATATTGTTCGACATAATTTAGAAAATTTCAAACTTCCATTCTCACCTGCCCCAATCAAAGTCCCTGCACACAGGATCCTAATCCACAGAAACACTCTATTCATAGTTTTGAAAAGATTGTGGTTTTGATTAAATGTTTATACCATCACTACATTAAGGCTAATGCTTGAAGACCAAACAAACCCTCGTCATTTCCTGTGTCTGAACTAAATTATAAAACTTAAGAGTAATGCTGTAATTTCTAAGAGCAAGTATTATATATGACTTGTCAACATTTTATTAAAATATTGGGATTTGGCAGATGTTTTAATCAAAATGAAATTCAGGTAAAATTAAACTTCAATTATTGTAGGAGACATGGTTGATAAAAGCCAGGCTTGTATGTGAGGTGACTTTGTCTTGTGCTTGCTCAAAAATGTACAATTGAAGTAACTTAAAGTATTTTAGTGAGTTAAACTGTCTACAAGATAGGCTTTTCAGAATGTCTGGATGAAATGTCTCTGTTTGTCACTACATTCTTATAGATTAGAGATGGGACACTCCAATCTAACATTTCAGGATGAGAAACTGGCCTTAAAGTCTGATGTTTATTTGGAACGGCAGGATTTAGTGTCTCTGAGTAGGACGGAACTACATTCTGCTGCTATTAATGTCCGTGATATTGTCCATGAGATGAGAGCCATGCCTCGGATCTGTAGAGTGAAGAGGGAACAGGACAATGTGTGTTTAACGTGTAGTCCAGTGATTGATGCTCTGTTAGATTTACTGAATCTAACATTCCTAACAAAGATCTCAGAGTGCTAAAGACTGACCTACACAACCCATCTTTCTGCTTTTTGTACATTTAAGTTTGTATGTCAGGGTCTGATTTTCAAGAATTGGATATAATAACATCACAGATAGTAAAAAAATAAAACACTATTACAGCTGTGCTAGCAGCTCTGTGAGGCTCGGACACAGTGGTGCTTTGAGCTGAAGGCTACTGTCATGCCAATTGTGACAATGTTAAGATACAGGTGCGATTGAGCAGTTATAATGTTCATCATTGTTTGGTGTGATTCATATTTTTAAATAAATCTAATAGTTAGGATTAACCGTGATATGCTTTTTAATGTCCACAAATACAAATTATGTATTTGAGTGTTTGGATTTAATCAGTTGTATTCAAAGAAACCTGTGGACACATGGTGAAGAAGAGAAAAAATAATTATGCTAAGAGAAGATAAACTATTGCAGCCCAGTTGGTAAACTCCTCTTTATATAAACGTAATAATCCACATCTGCCTCCGACAGATGACTTCAAATGTTTGTGCTGATAAACCCTACACAAACATACACACATGACAGCGGGTTATGTAAGAAATCCCTCGTGAGAAAAAAATGTTGAGCAACTGAAACACAGTCATGTAAGATTTAGTTAGTTTTATGAGGTATGTGTTTGCGTAGAATTTCAGATGTGGATTTTAAGTTTGTCCTTGTATTTTATTAGGCCTCACACCACCACACAGTTGTTATGACGTTGACTGTGTTTATGAGTGTGAAGTGAGTAGTTTACATTCCATAGATGCTACCCAAAAAACAGAACATGACCGTGTCTCAAAGCTAAGCAACAAATGTCCAAACATCATTTCAATTAGCTGGAGATCATTGTCTGCTCTATTTTGGGAGCCCCAGAAAGTGCCTGCAGGCGGAGGGCGTTACAGTCACAGGCCGATTGTAATCTAAAGGTCTTCCTGTATTTGAAATCCTGGTGTTGGCTTGAATATCTACAAGCTCTCTGTCTTATTCTTCATAATATGCTCACAGGAAACATTACAGATATCAGATTAAAGTGATTTGGTTGAACACGTCCTTCCTTTTTCTACAGGTTATACCAATGACGTAAACTTTTAACAATATTATCACCATTTATTAGTTATGTCTAATGACGATTTATTTTGGTCTAATTATTTTTGGTTCATTTGTTTATCTGTTTGTCATTTAACAGAACATTTTTTAAAGATTATTTACAGATTTCAGTTAAGTCCAACCAACTCATATGAATGTATTGTGAGATTACATTACTGAATAACATTGTAAGAGGTTTGGGGATTTTTGTTGCTCACTTTGTCTTTGTTGTAATGATTTAAAAAGTCAAACTACTATCGTACAATTGCCTACAATCACATAGCATTTATTTAAAAACTTTTCCTAACCTAAAATACCAAATTGAGAACATTGCATATCACGTACCAAACAGTTTCCTTCTTCTAAAGATGCAAACATTTTGTGAAATATGCATGGCTTACTTTCTGAGAATGAAAGGAGAAGACCAATTCCAATCATAAAGCCCCCTAATAAGATATTAACGCAAGGCTAATTCTTACTAAAGTTATCCAAGAAATGTAGTGGCACTAAATTTGCCATAAACATTTTGTGAAGTAGAAGTGTAAAGTCATGGAAATTTAAATATTCAAGAAAAACCTTTATTTATGTAGCACATTAATAAAAGCATTTTACATGGAGCTAACCACTCAGTTCTGACTGGTTTAGATTCTGAGGGGATGAAGCTTTTGTACATAACAACCGTATCAAACTCCTGCCCCATGTCTACAGTACTTATTTACCCTATAAATTAACCTATAAACTTATTTAACTTATACATAATCTGTAGTATAATCTATATTTTGTCTTCTTGTGTTCTGGACCAAACACCCCCTCCCCCTCCTGTAAATAATTATTTTTTCCATTTTCTTTTTACGTCATTATCTTCTTTTCCTGCTTTCTGCTTTTTTCCACCCACTTCATCCCCTTGAGAAGCTGGCAGCAGATTTTCAGATCCCACCAGCCTCTGGTAGCTGGGAATCTGCTGCCCTTTTGTTTAAATAGCACAACCCTCAGTGGCCCATATTCCATACACAAACAGGAAGTAAAGACCTTATTGCTGAGGGAGGATGTTGTAAGACAGTTTATTTTCACAGTTTGCAGTTACTTTTCTACTAGACCAATGTGAAACAAACTGCTGATTTGCTGTTTTCATTTATTTATAAACCACTTGAATCCTTTTTTTATATCAAATTAATTACTTTTTTCATGTGACTCTGCTTTAAGAATGTTTTGGTATATTTTGCATGTATTTCTCATGTTTTTTTTTCAGCTGTTTTCACTTCATGAGAAAATTGCTTAAATTGTCCCAATGGGTCATTCTTCAGCATTTCCTCTTGTTAAGGCTGTGAGTGGGAGTGTTTCAGTGTAATAGGAAATACTTTGATATTAGGTCTGTTTCAGATACTAATAAAATCAAGACTATCCTTTCCTTTCTCCAACAAACAAAAATATGCGTGAGAAGGAAAGAGAACTGAAAGGCTGACAGAAAGAAACTAAGTGAAACTTTGTTTTTATTTCTGACTTGCAAACAAAGTCACTCACAATCTCACAGTAGTCTCCTGATCTGTCAAACCTTTTGGAACATTTTTTAGCTCATAGTTTTGTTTTCTGCTTTGTTTAAAACAATAAACACTGACTTTGTAGTCACTGTAGGGAAGATAACAGTCCTGAGATCCAGGATTGTTGGAGGCAATGAACTGAGGTTACTGTGTTCAACAATTGTTAGGAAGGCAAATGACAGATGAAAAATAATTTTCTCATAATTCCGGTTCTGACATATCCGAGACATTTTTTTTTGCTAAATAATTAATCATTAGTTGCAAAACACAATCATATGCTACTTGCTTCCAGAGGTTTATATGATCAAAGTTAATGTGTACAAATAAATGAATTCATTAATTAAGTTAGTTGTTTAACATAATATACTTGCTTATCTGCAATTATGATTATTAGTTATAATCTCAGTTTTTAAACATAAATGCCAAACATTTACTCTTTAAAAACATACTGTGTTGCCTCACCTCTTCTTTGAGCAACACTGTAAATGTTTGGAAAATGAAAAGATCATTAGCTTCAATTTTGAAGCAGCATTTTTGCCCATTCTTGCTTGTTGCAGCTGCACAACACTCCTTTGTTGTGTTTTTTACTGCACCAAAAATTTTCAATAGGTGACAGGTCTGGACTGCAGGCAGGCCAGTTTATTACGTACATACCTGAATCTAAACCATATGTCTTTGTGCCGAAACCCAACCAAACTGCTGGAGTTATTCCAGTATTTGACTGTTTAGGACAGAAATATGTGTTTCACTATCTGCTGTTTTTGTGCCTTTGTAATAGACAGCAACTACTGTGTTGGTGACTGGCAGCAAGTAGGTGTAACTTTAGCAGACACCTGCTGCAATGGGGGCGCTGTTTCAACAAACTCCTCTATGAGTTGTATGAGAGGGTAGAAACAAACAATTTACATGGGTGTTTGAGGGACTTTAGTGTATTATTGACTAATAATTGACCTTTCCCAGTGTGCACGCTGTGTGCATTAATGCACCCCCACACCATCACAGATTCTGGATTTTGAGCATGTGTGCTGAAAACAAGTCTTTAGGTCCATTCTCACCACTCTCAAACCCAAGCTTTTGGCTGGAGCAAGCAGCTGTTTACTGTGAAAGTCTCCCATGGGACACTACCTGCTCTGCAACAAAAAGCAGACAGATGGAGTTGGCAGCTGGTGAAATAGTGGAACATTAAACAGCTAGACAGAGATAAATATTCAGCTCAGGAGTTGGTAGAGACCAAAAACTGTGCTAAAAGCAAGGGAGGATATTCTTACTTGCACCGTGCAGTTTACATTTCAAATGATAATGTGGTTGCTAACATTTTTACCTGCTGAACTTAAAAAGTCATGTTGTGTTCACAGCTTATTTCCAGTTTTAAGTTCTGACAAAACAATAACTTCAAAATGTGTTTCTGTTTTTAACTGAATTGAGTGAGGAAATTGGTCAATGAACTGTTAAATGACTTGTTTGCTTTTTTCCATTTTGTGGACATAAGCCTTCTGTAAAAATTCCTTCTTAAGGAGTACATCTACAACAAAAACCAGATGGAAGACGGCAGCTGTGAAACTGCTTTGGGTGCAGCTGTGACATCAAATGCAGGCAAAGCATTGAATTGTTATTTATGTAGTCTTCACTCTGCAATTCCAATTATATCTGTCACTCCGTCAGCTCTTAGCCCTGGAGACACTAATGATGTCACCTTAACATTTACACGTACTAGCAATAACCAAAAATGAATGAATGTATCAGCAGTCCAATATATAAGAGCTGATTGATTTAAAGCAGAAGCATCTCCACCTTCCTTCTGTCCTCTTTGGCTCCCACAGCAGGTGTGACACTGTCTGACAGGTGTTAGCAATAGGGCAACAGACAAAATGTGGCAATCAAATGGACAAATGGGGCTGGAATAGTACAGTTGTTATTAGTCCAAACTCTTTCACTGAAATTCTGGATTTGTACTAAAGGAGAATTTATGTCATGGTCATGTTATTCATGTCAAAATGGCAGCTGCTGTACACGTCTCTGATTAGCTTTAATGTATTCATAAAGAGAGCTATTTATTGGACACAGTATTCATGAAACGTCACAAATGTGTCCCACACCTCCCTCATTCTGTGTGTGGGCGAAAAAGCTTCAAAGTTTTCTAGGACCTCCAAATGGATGTTTGGCGGTACCACAGAGGATACGGAGAACACAAGCTAAGTGCTTTAGCAGTGGGTGATACTAACGCAGTAGGACAGGCTCAGTGTTGCGTGAAGCAGAAGAGTGCTGTGCGAGGTGACTTATGGGACAATGGGGCAGCTTTTTGCAAATAAAACATGAGGCTTATCCAGAGCTTCTGAACTATACAGTCTCAGTTTCTGTCAGTTTTTTTGCGGAAAGAAAGAGAGGGGGGAAATCAGATTTAATGCTCCTGAATGGTTCAGATTATCAGGTGCAATTCACTGAAATATATTGTTTTTATTTTTATTTTAATACAAGGAATATCAACTCCTTAACAGCCTCCATTTTTATCTCCTCTCAAGTAGTATTGCTAATCAATGTTGTTAAAACCTATCATATTCAACTCTGATGGCTTATTCAGCTTAAGCTTATTAATGAAGCTTAATAAGCAGAGAACATTTTGCGTGAAGACTGTAGAAATGCAATGTGGCTTTTTCGTTTCTATGGTGGTTGCTATAGTGGCTGCTAAAGATGCTGCTCTAAACCGAAGTTGAAAAATGTCATGTTTTTAAATAGTTTAAGCACCAAAAGCAGTTTGATAACATTTCTAGCAAGAAATGTGCACTTTGTTTTTTTATTGTCACATATGACAATAATAAAAAAATAAATAAAATACAATACAGGCACCTAAAATAACAGTCCATCTAATTGTATTAGAAAGAGCTTTTATTTACCCTATGCTGATTGTGGAAATCAGTAAGCTGATTTTGTATTATGAAAAAAATACATGGCAATAGTAACATTGCTCAGAACAGGGGCCACTACTTTTACCTATACACCCTGGTTGATCATTAATGCTTTTTATCGCTAATGATAACCGCAAACGCTAAGTGTTAATATCAAACACGTGCTTGTGGTTATAAATGTGTTTTGAGGATTTTTATTTCCTCTGGCTACACTCTTAAATGCAAATGCAGCCATTGTTACTAAGTTCCTAAGGCCAAGGTCTTAATGATCCCAAGTGCACTGACATACATTTCTTATCTATATATCTGCACTTACACTACATATTTGCAAGTGCACTTCAAGCAAGTCCAAGAATTCAATTTTTAAAATATTTTAAATTACCATTCAAGTTTCATCCTGCTTGCACTTTTCTTTACTGTTCTGACGCTCTGACTCATCTCCAAAGGTGCAAAAATGCCAGAACAAAAGATTTCCTGGAATTTTTTGCGCCTCTGTCGACAACATCCGGTAAAAGTTAACAACTTCCGAAAAACTTAACTACTTCCGGCCAAGGTTGACAGGCACCATCTTGTCTGCAGCCAGATCCTACTCTTGTTTTTGAAAAGTAATAGGAATTAATCTAACATTTATCTGATATAAAATGTTATTTCAAAATACTAGAGATTTTTACTTTTTCATTCTTGTTTAATTTAGTGGACTTATTCACACAAACGTGATGTTTGAGACACATGTCACTAGTCCTGATGTAAAAGCTGAGGACAGTAATGCGCAGATCCATTAAATAAATCCCCAAGTTTCCAACAGAAGACAGGAGTAATGTGAGGACGATATGAGCTGAAGCAATCCATTCAGTCTTAAGAAAGAAACACCTCTGGGTAATTTAAACTATAAAGGCGTCAGCCTTCACTTATGCAAAGCCTCTATGTCAGCACTTAGAAAGAAGATGCCTGTGAATTTAGCTCCAAACATGAATAATTCCTTTAAATCCACAGACATATAAATAAGGCACGGATTGCATAGTACATCTACATAAATCTATCATTGGCAGATGTCAGTGACCTCTTTGGGCCCAAAGGTTCATAACAGTGACTCATTTATGGTTTGTACCCACGTATTTTCCAGTGCTTCATGTTTTTCAATTACTGATTTCTGTGGTGAATGTTGGCATTTGACAATTTTTTTGAAAAAGAAAAGTCATACATTTTTTTCTCTGTTAGATATAACTCATGATCAATAAATGTAAGTAAAAATAATCTAATAAAAATAAGTACTATGTTTAATACTACATATTTGCTTTTAATGTAAATCCTTCATTTGTTTAAATATGTAGCAAATAGGGCTGAAGATAATGGCTCAAATGATTGTCCCAACATTGATAATAACATCTCGTGATATATCTTATCTTCATCTTTTACTAAAAATACATGCAAATCAAATAAAAAAAAAATAAATCAGGTCTTTATCAGGTGTTTAACAGCTCAGAGTTTATAACAAAAATATGGAACATGTTAAAAAAAAACATTTATCATAAACCTACTGGAAGCCAATACTCTTAGCCTATCCCTGCAAAAACCCAGTGGAGCTGTCATATTATGTTCTTAAGTGTAATATGTCAGAGTAGATGAGGTTTCATAATAATACCTGAATCCATGACATGGCACATATGGAGGTAATACTTCATGGCACAAACTGTACAAGAAGTACAGAAATAATTTACAATCACTTCGCAGCACAGGCAATAATTGATAGGCAGAGATGAATATAACTTGGCAACATAGGTTGAATAATGGAAGAATTCACATTTAATATTTGATAGGCAGCAAGTGTTACTAAAATGACAAACACACAATGTGGTTCTTTTAACTCACAGGTGCTGACTGGAAGGAGCGAAAAGTCACATCTCTCCATATCTGCTTACTTTCAACTTCAGCTTTATTGTTCCCAAAGGTGAAATGTGCCATGCGGGACAAAGGTTTTAACATATAACATGATAAAATGCATAAAATATTTAATATATGATAAAGCATGTAAACCTCATAAACCCACCATTCAAGCTGACATAAAGCATCATGTGGTGCCATCATCATCCTACCCAAATATTCCACACTGCACATCACACATCATCACCCGCTTAATGTTTATTAGTAATTATTTTATTTGTCTTCTCAATTCTTCATTAGGATACCAGTAATTAATTTTCGACTCTTTTACTCAACAGAAAGACAGCAATAAGACAGAATTTCAGCTGTGACTCATTCAAATGCAGCTTTGCCTTAATAAATCATTTAGATTTGCATTGGTAAAATCATCTCTCTCATGATTCCATGTAGGACTGTGACTAAAGATAATTTTTGCAGTTCATTTGCAGATTATTTTTCATGAATTCTTTGATCTATAAATGTCAGAAAAAGCTGGGAAATGCCCATCACAACCTTCCAAAGATGATTTGCTAAAATTTCTTACTCTGTCCACCTGTCAAGTTACGCAGTTTTTTAAGAATCATTCCAGATCCTGTTTCATGAAGCCTTTAACCAAATTTACCACATTGTCTACCACAGGTCAACGTTTTATGTTTCATTGTTTAATAGCTCATCTGACACTGAAGCCTTGTGCATGTTTTCCTAATAAACACGTTTCATCTGAGCATCTGACAGCATCCCTCTTTGCGTCTGTTTTTACGCTTTGGTTCAAAAACACAGTAGAGCTTTACTATTTTTAAACTGGATGGCTGATGTACATTTTGAATATGTCTGTCCCCGCAGCAGCTCCTCAACCTGCAGAGCTGATTGTGTTCCTATACAAAGTCAGGAAACTGTGTGGCCTTTGAGAGCTGCCTTATTGTGAGGAAACACACTGCATGGTGGGCTCATGTCCAGAGCCTCAATACATAACACAGACCATTTCTCCACCCGCTTCACTCACACAGGCTAGATTTCTTGTTAATATTATTATAATTGGCACCAGTAATGATTTTTTTCAATATTACTGAAAACAAGGTCTGTATATATTTGATTCTGTTTATTTAATGAAATACAGTAAAGCCAAATCTATATTTATATCCTCTTTGCAACTTTTTTATTTATGCAAAAATGTGTTTTACAAGTGTTTCCAAGTTTTGGTTCATCAGGTTGATGTTATCCATTGATTTTGTGCTGGGACAGAAAAATATAATTTATGGCATATGTTTATGCTGCCAAATGAGATAAAATACAATAACCTACAAAACATTTGTTCAAAACGCAAAATATCAGTTTATACTTTGTTTACTGTGATAATGTTATTTTAATGTGAACTCAATTTAGCTGCAGTCTCTACATCTAATTATAATCCTATCATAAATAGTCAGATGTGAAATTTTTGAGATCTTATATTTTAATAAATGAAAAAATTTGAAAATTATGCCGATATGCAAGCAAAACTATACAGTATATAGTTACATTTAAGCCTGATATAATATTAAAAGAAACTATTTAAAGAAGAATCACAATTTTCATTTGGGTTTTACTCACTTTTTATACTTGGTGGTTTAATTTACTGTGAAACGAGTGCAGATTTTAAAAAGCTTCATGCGCAAAGTCAGCTGCAGTAAAAAGGGCAATATTTTAGCCTGTGGTAGGATAAAATTGGAATACATATGTACTCATATTTGGTACGTAAGTGAATGTACTCAGTTACTGTCCATCCCTTTAAAGCACTCTGTTCACAGTGTTTTTTATCATATAAAATAAAAGGTAAAAGACATAAAAGGTAAATTAAAAAAATAGATATAAATTAATATATTTTATATAAAGAGGCGATCCCAAATTAAATTAGAAAAAAAATATTATTTATTGGGAATTGTAACAAAATGCAATGTATTAGGCTACACGATGATGATAATAATAATAATAATAATAATAATAATAATAATAATAATAATAATAATAATACCAGCAGAGTAAATTCTAAAGTTGAGGGTCTTGTGTTAAATTACCATTGGCTCTCCGGGTCTTACAGACTCTGCGATGGCGGAGGGGTCGGGTCTTCCTGCAACAGCTGAGGCGGATCTGCAGTTTGATTACGGCTCACAGCGGACTCCAGCATAATTGATGACCTAATTGAAAAGCAGCGGGAGGAGGAGGTGGATGAGAGAGAGAGAGCGAGAGAGAGCGACGCGCTCCAATGAGAAAAGTTTTCTTGTTCTTCCTCCTCCGCACTATCCCACAGCTGAGGGCATTGATGTGAGCGCAGAGGCTTTGTGTTTTTTACGCGCACTTCTTTTCCCCATCTTTCACCCTCACACACGGAGCACAAATCCACCTTCTCACCTTTAGTTTAGCGCCTGTCTGTGTTTTTTTTCTTTCCCTCTTACTCCTTTTTATGAATGATTCTCTCTCGCAATACTGCTACCAAACTCTCTTCGGATACCTCGCCGTCATCGTCAGCACGACCTCACCTCGGCACATCTTCTCTCCTCAAGTTCAAACGCCACCAGGACTTTCACTGTAACTTCAGACGCACTTGGGGGAAATCTCACTCGACAAAGAAAAACCTGTTACGTTGTGCAGCCGCAGCTGAAGCCACCGTCACCATGAGTCTCAAAGCCGACGCGGAGCCGAATAACAACGTTTCCATCGAAGAGGAGGTGAGTGGAGCAAAAGTTTCATTCGTTTACCAGCTCGGACTTTGATCCCGGTGGGGTTCACGTCCAGTGACAGCTCGGTACGACCGCGTTTCCGGCCACACATTAATGCTTTTTAATCTCTTGGAAGATTTGTTTGTACGCGTGTGTGCGCAGTGTGAAATCCAGTTGCTCTCTTGGACTTTTTGTTCTAGGTTATTTTCCTGAAGCAGTTTTTAGGATGAAGACATGTTAAACGGAAGGCGCGAGTTTAAGGGGAAACGTCGGTATTCTTGCACCTCCTGTGGACTCTTAAGTTATAACACTGCAAACAATGGTATTAGGATGTCTTCCAAAAGTAAAAAGGAAAAAGCATCTACAGGTGCGGATTATTGGCTCCAAAAAGCAGCCATGGAAATTCAGTTAAGATGTCCTATTTTTTTTATTTTATTTGGCCTTGTCCTGTAATACTGTTTAATCAGCTGTCGCAGTACTTTTTGCAGTATACTTCACAGAAATCGTTGTAATTAAATGTACCTGTCATTAACAAAAGAAAATCAGACGAGAAAAATCCGAACCTTCTGACTAAATTTAAAAAACCATTAAATATATATAGAGCCGGAAACATTCATTTATTTTTTTTATTCTTTCTTTGCATTCACGATTTATGCCATGACATTCCCTGGGTAAGTTTCCACTTAGGTGCCAAACTAGATAAGATGCCTAGTACGATGCAGGTTAAATTCAGCCTCCCTCCCCCCTAATTGTGAAGAGGATTCATGGCTTCGGGAAATTATAACGTAAATTTAATCACTTAATTGCAATTTTGGCTCTAAATGTATAAATTTTAGCTTCCTATGATTTTAAAAATGAACTTTAATTGAATTAAATCCAAAATGTCCACACGTTTCCACACAGCTGTCATTCTTCATTTCTGTGTGGCCAGCTATATTTCCTCTTAATGACTCCTTCTGGAGGGAGCGCTGGGCCTTTTGTCGGTCCTCCTTTTGTGCCATTATTTTAGAACAAAGCCTTGTGTGATCACTTGACTTTACCCATCTAATTTGTGGTGGCTTACATTTTTTCTAATTAATTGCAAAGATCAAGCAAATGCAGCACTGATTTATTTAAAAGACAAAGAAATCCTTCTTTAAATCCTTTTGAGGCCTGTAACATTGTAAAGATACTCCACCTTGTCAGTCATTAATATTGTTGTTTTGTTTTCTTTGTTTCTGGAAATCCCCTAACTATGCAACTGATGCAATTGAGATGTCATTTTAAAAACAGTGTATGAGCTTAACCGCAGCTTCAGGTTTTTACATGTAGTCCCAGAGTCGCGTGATCAATGTGAAGCCACAGGACAGATTAAAATGTCTGAATTTGTGTATTGTTGTATGTGCCGGCTTGTAAAGGGCTGAGAATTGCTGCTGTGCTGCACCTGAAAAATGCTGGAGGGCCGGCAGGGTTGGGGCCGTGGGTCAGAGGAAGGAAATGGTGTCACGCTGAGCGCTGTTGTCCACTGCTGTTCCTCTGGCAGCCTCATTGTACTGAGGGCCTCCCTACTGGCTGGGATTTAATGGGCCCTGGACTGCACTGTTTACTTCCCCAGCCACACTGGACTGCACACACCAGTCCCATTGTCTGGTTAGGGTGAGTCCAGGGGTCCTTGAAATGGCTCCAGTAGGTGCCCAGCAGGAATTGGCCAGGTTTATTTACTGATCGGCTTATAATGTTTTAAAGAGGGAGCAAGATGATTGACATTTGCTCTAATTGCAGTAAGACTGTTTAGTTCCTCTAATGACAAATTAAATCCTAAGGATGTTCTACATTAGTTTTATGAAGTGATCTGCTGTCAATCTCTTATAGCAGTGGTCCAGAGCTTTTAATGGTTCTTGAGATGGCAAAAAACAATAGGTTGGCTACTTTATGATTGCCTTAATCATCACGGGATAATTTTCACTCTTTCTGATCTCTTTGGCCTTAATTAGGGTAAAAAAAATGACTATTATAGATGAAAATGTTTTTTGACAATCACACGGCTCCTTTAGATATAACATTTTCTGTTTAGCTTAATGTAAATTTTAATTTTCTTTGCAACTTGCACTTTTTATCCCACATGACACTTTTTAAAGTGGGGACATCGCATATTAGATGGTCCCTTCAAAATGACAAAATACAGTATTTCTTCATGTTTGCAGGTACGAACACTGTTTGTGAGTGGCCTACCAGTTGATATCAAACCACGGGAACTTTACCTTCTTTTCAGACCTTTTAAGGTAAGTTACAACATGGCATATATTTCTAAGAAAATAGGATGATTAGAGAGACCTTATAAAGCCCTGTGAGACACTTAGGATTTTTGGTGTGTGTATCTATATTTGAAATGCACTAAAATAAAGCAAAGGTAGCTGCTGTGTGCCAGGTGCTGGAAAAGAGTCATGGAAAATGTTTCAAGGAGGATTAACTGCGCACAGAGGAAGACATTTAGAGTTTAAATTTTTTATTTTTTTTATTGAAGTAGTAGTCTAGTTTGTGCATGTTGTCCTTTTTCTGCTTAAGTCCATAGAATGTTTATTACTGCTTTTCTTTTTTTTTTTTTAATCAAATGATCTGTCAACAGAAGTACAGATATTTGCATATATGGAAATGAGGCCACACCATTGTATTATCTATTACTGTTTTTGACTGGGCTCCAGTTCCATAAATGCCCCTCCCTCCCGTGTCCTAACTAACCAAATTGGAAGTGGTATCTCTCGCACATGGATGATCTTGTGGAATGTGTAAATGAGTAGCCCTCACCATTGGCCAGTCAACCCTCTCCGTGACCCAGCTCAATCAAACATGTAGAGAAATTTGTTTCCTGTCGTAACATACAGACTTTGGGAAGCAATTGAAATGCTTTGTTTTCTTAAGCCATTGTAACCCTGTTACTTTTTGCCCTTTCTTTCTACAGTACACACAGCACTGTGTGCAATGGGCCTAAATAATTCACTGAAGCCTCAAACGTTTTCTATGCATGAACTTTAGTGAAAACTTTTTAATATTACATAAAACTGTATTCTACTACTTGTTTTTCTGAGCTTCTGAAATTAAATCTGCCCTGGATTGTTGCTAGGGCTTTATCACAGCCAGTGTAAGTTGTTTAATTTTCCATGACTGTAAATCAGGATCAGGAGAGATCCCATCAATCAATACTCTGGTCAGGCTAAATTTTCCTTTGTTTCTCAGGAATTTACTCATACTTTAACCAATCCTACTCTTACTTTTAACTTTAAAGGACAAGTGACTAGAAGTTAATCTGTAGTGTCCATATTTTGGTGCCAAAGTGGGAGACCTCCTATCTGAAGACACTTGATTGTCCCTTAACAACCTTAATGGCATTAATTGTACTTTTTTTTTCTTTTTTTTTTTTTTTGAAGATGAATTTATTAAATACATTGTCACAGAAGAATCTGCTGTTGAACTCAGTGAATCCAAGCAGGTTTCTCTTGCTATAGCCTGACGTGTTCATGCCTAACCTTCTGCATGTGACTCCAGGGTGGATAACTGGCTATCTTTCTCCCCACAGGGTTATGAAGGGTCACTGATTAAGTTAACATCAAAACAGGTGAGATTACTTACCTCAGTGGAAGCTTAAAGTTGTACTGAAATACAAAACGCATTGTAGTATTCTTATATTGTCAGCTTTGCCTTAATATAGATAAGTGATTTCTGAGGTTTTGGGTTAGACTGTTCATGATTTGCATGCAGCTAAAACATGCGTGTTAAAATGCATGTTCTTAGCTGTTTTTGTGACAGTTGTTTTTTTTTTTTCAGTTTTTCTCTCCTTTTGTCTTCCAGCCTGTCGGGTTTGTAACCTTTGACAGTCGGTCTGGAGCTGAAGCTGCCAAAAACGCACTAAATGTAAGCATAGTTTTGTTTTAGTTGATGTATATTTCTGAGCCTGTTGCTGTTTCCACCTTTTGGAAATCCTCTTGGAACATGTTCCTTTTGTATTTCTTAAATTTAGGTCTTAAAGGGGAACTTTGACAATTTATTACTTGCTCTCCATGGTTTTAGTTCAGTAAATATACAATGATTTTTTTTATCATCTAATTTCCCTATTTAAAAATATTTCTCCTGGCTGAAAAATGCCTCCAGAAGACATCACCCGGAGGAGATTTACATCATTAGGAGTTTAGATAATATCTTCTGGGGGAGCTCTGGAAGAGCCAAAGTGTGAACCTCCACCTCCAAAGTGTGAGCAACAAGATGACTTGATCTGAATTGAAGGTTCCTCCAAGTGATGCCTTCTAGAGGCATTTTTCAGATTTCAAAAGAAGAGATTTCAAAATAGGGGAAGTTGGAGAAAAGTTTAAAAGCATTACTGTATATTTACACTATAACCTAAAAGTATGGGGAGCAAGTTGAAAATTGGTGACGTTGCCCTTTTAAAAGCTGAATAACTGGGAGCTTAAAACAATTCTTCCTCCTCATAAATTTTCTCAAAGCCAACCCATTTTGTCTTTTATAATTCAATGGCAGGGTCAATTTTGGAAAGAGGCCAGAATCCCGTAGCCTTACGGTAGTTTACTTTGACCTTGATACACATCTTCTTAGTCTGGTATAGCTTTCACTGCTTTATTGTAATACTTGTTCCATAGCCACATGTGTAGTGTTATTTGAACACATCTTCCGTAGTGTAACCCCTTATTTTTTTTTTCACCCAGTAGCCCACATTGGCAGTATCTAACACTTCTCTCTCTCATAGCCTAGCCTTCCTTATGAGCATCACCTCTTAGACACACCTGCAGTCACACACAGACACAGACATACACCAAAATACTACTCACTTGCATGTGGGCACAACGCTTAGGGCACAAGAACACAAGCAGGGTTAAACCACCTAAAAGTATTCCACTCAGTCTCACCAGTGGCCCGTTTCCTCATCTCCCTCTCCTCCTGGCTCGTGCGACAGGGGTGAAATCCTCCTCCAGTCGCCAGCTCTCTTGATTTCGTCATGAGGAAAAAGAGATGTAAGCATGTTGAAATATTTCAGGACTGTATCCTTAAGTCTGCCTTTTTTTTTTTCTTGGCATGACCTTTGTAAAGAGATTTAGTTCAGTGAAAGCATTCAGTTGGAGAAGGTGTATTTTACCATCTCCCACAGGAGAACAGAACACTGTTCAGTTCAAGGGAAGCTTAAAGGATACATCCTGAGTATTGAAACATGGCTATAGGAAAGGAGGCCATGAGACTACTGAGCTACAGCCCCTAAAACTCTGCCCACCTCCATTACGATACTATGTCCCCCTCCTCCATCTCTCCCCCAGGGTATCCGTTTTGACCCCGAAAGTCCCCAGACCCTGCGCTTAGAGTTTGCTAAAGCCAACACGAAGATGGCAAAGAGTAAGCTGATGGCCACACCGAACCCCACAAATATCCACCCTGCTCTAGGAGCACACTTCATTGCACGGGACCCATGTAAGTTGTACGGCTGCACCACTCTAGGCTCTCATCCATTCTCACCATGACAATGTCGGTACTCTACTGCGCTTGTCACCCTTCTTAAAATCTGTCTTAGATGTACTGATATATTAAAAATGAATGGGCAAGGGTTAAAAACCCGTTTCTAACAAATTATGGACTAACTCACCGCCACATGCATGTGTCATCTTGACTCTTAAACAGCCGCTTTGCTTCTGTCCAGCTAGGATATTTCCACTCTTGCAGGGCTTAGGCAGCAGTGGCATCTCTGCTCTGTTTAAACCTGCTTGATTCATTCAATTTGGACAGGTGGTTGTAGAAAACGGTGAGCTTTCCAAAGACCAGATTTTGCCTGGCATAATGTACTTGATGTGGCAAAAAGTAGTTTCTCATGTCAAAGTTCAGTCTGACCTGACAGGAAAAGGAGTGTCAGTACAGAACCAGAATGTCTGTTACACATAGAACATGGGAAGCTAAATCTTGTCTGACTGTACGATTTATTGATTATTGGCTGAAAAGCTACATTGTGGCAAGTAATAAAACCTGTTTTGATTTATACACTATCAAAGATTTTTAGCCTCTGATTGTGTACTTGATACAAGCTTGTAAGTGTAGGCCAGTCAGCATTCTTTTTTCCTCCCACCATGTACTTCCCCAGATGATCTGACAGGGGCGGCACTGATCCCAGCATCACCTGATGCCTGGACTCCTTATCCCCTGTACACCACAGAGCTGACCCCAGGTCTCCCTCATGCAGCCTTTACTTATCCGGCGGCTGCTGCCGCTGCCGCAGCCCTCCACGCCCAGGTGAGGGACCAACCGGTGTGTGTTCTTTTCTATTTTTTTGTTTTTACTCTTTAGAACACCTTAGTTTATACAATACTGGGAACCTTACAATCACATAATTTATTTTTTTTTTATCTTTGTCCATCACAGCAACAAGAAGTTGACCCTAAAACGCAACCAAATCAGATGATTAGACATGCATCCTTCCAGTGTCTGACTTGTGAATCAGTATGGTGAAATGCAGAGGCTCCAATTTTTTAAATGGTGCCAGTAGTTGTTAGAAAAACAAAGACCTGTGTTGCTGAAGCCAATCCAGGTATCTGGTCTGCAAGATGATGTTGGCGGCACAGCTTGTGCCCATTGTTAATATTATGAAAAAGGGAGCTGCATGCAAGTTAAACCAAGTTTTTTCATAATACAAAGATTTGTCATTTTGAAATGGGAAAGGGTCTAGACTGCCACCAGTGAATGTTGTTTACATACCTTGAGGTAGTGTAACCTCATACTAACATGGTCTTAGTTAGTTTAAATTGTCCTTAGTTATCATCTGGCAGTTTTGGGCCAAATCTCAGATGTGTACATTTATTTTATGGGAGGTTCTTGCATCTGGTCTATACCATAAACAAAAGAGGTGGAAATCCTTTCAGGAAGAAACTTAGATGAGCCTTGCGTGCAGTTTGATACAAACTGAGGCTCTGTAATTTTTTTCAGGTGGTAATTGCCACTTGCTTTAACATTTTAAATAATTACTGTCTCTCTGAAAAAATGTACTCCTTTAATTCCTTTTTGACTCAAGTTTACAATGTTAAAATTTTAAACTTGATTACAAGTTACTGCGTGCCTGCTGAAAATCCAATCATTACCAAGATGGTAAAGAATTGACATGAATTGGATTTCTAATTGCTGTCTAAATACTACAGCAATAGTGCAGTCAACTACAAGGCAGTGGGCAGGGTTTTTGGTAACAATGGCAATGGAAAATATTTCTCTTGTTGGGTCATTTAAAGTTCATTGTGAGCTAACTTCTTGTCAGGGGAGTGCTACACTAAAATGGCAGCTATGACATAAGTCATTTTATTGAGCACAAGAGGCAGAGGAATGTGAAGTATTTGCTTGGAAAAATTGTCAAGTTGATGGCCTTCTCTCAAGGTGCCAACTTACTGTCTACGTTCCCATTGGAACATAAGCTGACTGTGTAGACACAAAATGGAGGGAGGGAGAAGCCTTTTAATTGCAATCTGGTGAAAGATCCCTAAAGTACCCAGCATTCACTACCCACTTAATCTTGTCTTTGTTAGCTTGACTGCATGACATAGTAGTGTTACATTAAAAGTCTCCAATTGTCTGCAAACAACTGTTGATGTTCCCCAGAGTTTAATAATCTTTTTTGGACTTTTCTCTCATGATTCAACAGAGGCCTTATTCTGCCACAGGGTTTAGTCACAGGTATGGAAAGGTACAGGGATACCAGCTCCTACCGAATGGAAATGTTTAACACATTGAAAATTCAACTCTTCACATTTCCATGCCGTTAATTACTCTAGCACTATTGTCCTCAATGAGCTGCTATGTGACCCACATTCCCATGGCTTCAGTGACCAGGGCTTAAAGAGCCAGTCATCCTAAACCAGCTCTGCAAAGTACATTTTAGTGTTAATGGATGAAATCTGCTGAATTGGATTTAAACCCTAAAACCTGGTTTTGGTCTGGTATACATGACTATGTTTGTGTTTCTTCAGATGCGCTGGTACCCTACTCCCTCTGAGACTTCCCAGCCTGGATGGAAGTCCCGGCAGTTTTGTTAGATATTTAGTGAGTAACCTTTGGTCCAATGGTGTGTTTTAGATTTGCCAATCCCCACTACTATCCACTACCTGCTAGCCTGATGCATGATGATTCCAAAACAATGTTTAAATGAGAACTGCAAAAGCCAAACCTTAAATGAAAAGGACCCAAATGACGAGACTTGGTGTGGTGTTTAAGGATAAGGTTGTGTTTTGCATCGTTCCTGTCAGCAGTTCACACATAAAATCAAAACCAGCAGTATTTTCTGACTTCTGCTGTAGCACTAGAGACCCAAGACTTTTTTATTTACACAATAAATGTGAAATAATGACTTTAAAACAGTTGAGTATAGCTTTTGTTCCTACTAGAACCTAGTCCTCTGTCATAGACCTCCATTGTTAAATGCATCGCTGAAACTTAAACTTAATTACTGTAAAATGTGGTCACTGTTGTTGAGTTAATCTCACAATTGCACAATGCTGCTGTAAATGTTTGCTAATGCATCTAAAATGTGAATTAATGCACAGATAAATGTCCAACAATTGAAAAAAGGGGGGAAAAAGGTGGCCAGAAAGTTGGTCTTTTTAAAAGATTTTCTCATTATTGTACATTGGACACAGTTTGTGGCTGAGCGTTGGGAAGGGTGGGAACATTGAGATACTAGAACATTATTCTACATTATGTTATGTTTGTGTATTTTTGAGTATGGGGGGAAAAATGCAAAATAAACCTTATCCTTTTTTTTTAAATCCTTAGTTTGTTTTGTCCTGAAAATGATTGCTTTGTTAGGTTTAGTGTGGTGTGTGTGTGTTTTTTTTTTTTTTGTTTTTTTTAAGATTTTTGTTTTTTCTAACTTTTTTTTTTTTTTTTTTCCCTTTAGGCTTCTGGAAACCACACCTTTGTCCATCTGAAGTGAGGTTTGCCAAGCTCATTATTAATTTAATCAGGTTTATTTAATGGACAAATGTGCATTACTATAAACAGTATTTATATCTCTTCCCGATTGTCTCTGGGGGGAGTCTGAGTTGAAGCCACCCTGCTGTCGACAATCTGAGCTTATCCTCGGCAACTGTTGCGGTACCATCTTAGCACTTCTGAAACCTCATGCAAAGCCCTGTCAAACTCCATGGATCATAACCGCTGAGGTTACTGTTATTAAGCTAGTTCTTCCCTGGGTTAATGCTGCTCCTGGGAGGCTTAGAAGCGTTATGTCATTGCATGTTAAAGTATTTTGGCATGAATTTAGAACGCAGAGTTTGGTGTATCCTAATTTTCTTAGTGTTTGTGTTGCCTCTTACCTTGGACTAGACAGCAAAATGTTTTTTTTTTTTTTGTAGAACTTTGGTCTTACCTCTGTGAAAGCTAGGCTGTTGTGTAAATGGCTTATCTCGCATGGACCTTGTGAATGCATCCCTACATTCTGACGATCCCAGTCCTTTATGATCATATCAATGTCTGTCATTATTTGAGCAATGAAAAGTACAAATATTTTTGTACTTTTTGTGTAATGTATATTTATGTATTTTTGTGCAACTAAATAATGAACCTGTATAAGTTGGATGTTTAGTCGTCTCTTGTGTTTTTGGTGTTAATTTTTGATCCTATAATCCTGTTAAAGTAGTTTTAAAGAAGAGTGCAATTTGTTTAAAGGGGAAGTGGATATCTGTCAAAATGGAAGTATTCTGAGCGTGGCTTGTGCCATTCTGCTAAAATTAGATTGCTGTAAAACGATCTTTCAGAATGTGAAACTGGACTACAAATGACAAGGGTTGTTTTTGGGGGGGTGGGTGCATTTTGAAATGGTAAGCAGGATTAGAGTAATGGAGGAATTTAGTTTGTGGTTTAGAGAATGTTTGTCTTTGTATCTGCTGTGCATAAGATGTAAAAATTATTCCCATCTTATGAATAAAAGAAGTTAATGCAATTTTGTTCATCAGTCATTTATCACTGCACAGAGTCAGCAGCCAATCAAAGTTCCCAAATATATTATGCTAACTATGAAATGAACTGTGTGGACATCAATAATTCAAGCCAACTTTTATTTGCAAGAATCCATGCATTAACTGACCTCCAAGCCCTGTCGTCAGAAGAGATGAGATGCTCTGCTCAACCAGCTGTGGAGACAAGTGACTGTTGTCAGTACAACCAGCTGCTTAATTGTGGTGGTCCTGGTGTTTAACTGCAAACCTTTATCCATATTGTTCCAGTTAGGTTATTACATATTCAGGATTGATGCTTCATCACATTAATGTTGAGACACCTTGTGGCTGCTTAATCTCCTTAAATCTACAGATTAGAGTCCACTGATCATTAGTACTAAAGTTGAGGCTTTAATAATATGGGCTGTAATAAATTACACGTTTGTGTTTTTTTTTTTTAATTGACCAAAAGTCCAGAGTAGAGAGTAAAGGAAACTAGTACAGAGAAATTAACAGGAAATAAACTGTGATAAAGCTAAATGAACAGGTGGAAAAAGGCAAAAGTGTGGAAAAGAAAATAGTTCTCCCAAGAACCCTCTGCCCTTCATGGAGAAAATGGGTCATTTGACATCACTTTCTCACAGAATATTTGGATTGACATGAAATCAATAGTGTGTGAAGATGGGGATGCTAGGAGTTGGAAGGAAGAACATTTTCTTTTTCTGTCTCCATGTGTAGATACAAGCTGTATGCCTGAGTTAGAGAAAACCTAAACATATCTTAACTGAGCATTTATTATTGTTCTCTAAAACTGTATCTTTCTTGTAGACTTACAAAGTTTGTAACACACTGTACAAAAATAAAATTTGCTGTATGTGATTTTGTTAAAGTTTTTTTTAACGATGTCTTCACAGGCTGTAGTAACTCAAAATGAAGATATTTTCATTAAATCCAGATAATTTTAAGGTTATAGCACAACAAGACAACACGAGTCTGTTTCATGTTTCATGTTGGCATTTGTGTATTTCTTCAAAGAACTCATTTAAGGATGAAGCCTCTGTCTCTAGAAACAGGAGAGGTCAGGTACTATATTATTATATTTTTCCACAAGGTGTTTCTGGATTACAATTTTAAGTATCCATATTTTGTTCATTATTCCAATTTAAATTGAGTTATGATTGGAAAAGAAAGATTCTTTCAGTTGATAATAAATCAGCAGGAAAGTTGAACTGGGGCTCTGGAGTGGTTTTTCTAATACAGGACTTTGTCTCCCTCTGCGGCCCATTGTCCACATCAGCAGGCAGATAAAGCAGCTGGGGAGAACAAGCTGCCCCCTCATGGAAATCTACACATACTGTAAGTAGTTTTTTTTAAACAGCTCTTACCTCCCATAAACATCATCACATTTGAAAGGATATAATATTAAATGAGAAATAATTCATACTTTTTTAGCGTGGTTATAACAAAATTGCATCATTATTTAAAACTACTCAAGCTTACACCCATACAGGGAATACCTCAACAGCTGTCTCAGCTGTCACTGGGCAAAAGGCAGGGAACACCCTGGAATAGTCTTGGACAATCTATAACATCTACAAAAAATTTTGGTTAGCAGTTTCAACAGCTGGTTGCAAATCTTTTGCAGTCAATAACTGTATTAAATCTGGAAGGATGCGGAGGCTTTTACTGGAGCTTTGCTCTCAGGTTGCCTTCAGGACACTAAATGCATGCTCAACTAGATTCAGGTGAGAAGACTAGTTGGGCCATTACAACATATTCCATTTCTTTATGTAAAGAACAATGTGGGACACCATATGGCCTTAAGGTCCACAGAAAACTGTGCTGATTGACACAAAAATTCTCTCCATAAGGAAAATTTAACCCTTACAACAGTTTCCCCCCCCCCCCACCAGAATGCACATAATACACTAAATCATTGCATTCTGTTTTTCTTTACATTTTACACATTGTCCCAACTTTTTTGGAAATGGGGTTGTAGATTATTTATTTATTTATTAGTTTTCGGACAGTATCATTTCTTGTGTCTCTCAGATTGCATCTTCCAAGTCTGAATACCTGGCGAGAAGCAGCAATCCAATGTTACCTATTAAAGCACTGTATAAAGTGCAAATGTGCACTACTCGTTCTTTACTCAATTCTTTTCATGGAACTTCTACTGAATTTAAAAAGTGACATATATTGTACTGCACCACATTTTTTTGACAGCTATACTTTACAAATGAACTTTTCTGCAACCAAAACATGCGGTTTAGAGCTCAAATAGATTAGATAATTTCAGTATTAGTAGTATTATTAGCACGTATAAAATAAAGAGATTCTCCTTATTTCAGGTCATGGTTACTACATAGGCTGTAGCTCAGTTAGTAAGGCAGTCATCCATGGACCACTGGGTTGGTGGTTCAACTCCCTGTCCCTCTTATTGTGTCAAAGTGTCCTAGGGCAAGACACTGAACCCTAAGTTCCTCCCGGTGGCTCAGTTGAGCACCTTGCACGGCAGCCACAGTCAATGTGTGAGTTTGTGTTTGAATGGGCGAATGAGAAGTAACATTGTAAAGCACTTTGGATAAAAGCACTATATAAGCAGAGCATTTATTTATTTATTACACAGTGGCAATGGGGTTTGAAGTTCTTGAAGACCTGTGATCTTGTGATGTCATTAGGGTCACATTAGTTAAGGTGTGAACAGTTTTTAAACTGCAGGGTGAAAGGTCAGGACTGCATTTTAGGTGGGTGATAAAACTGTATGTGTCATAGACCACCTCCTAAGTGATGGTCCCTCTAGTTTGACATACAGGGCTGCTTCCACTTCTTTTTTAAACTGTCTTCTCTGGCCAGACTGTACACACTGCTGTCCACAGAAGAGTGTCCTTTCAAATGCATATGGAGTGCTGAGTCTTAGCCTAAGGAGCTGTCTCTCCTGTGTTGCACAATATATTAGTGAATTGAAGAGTTAGAATTTAAGAAACATTTCAGGTTAGGAGAGATGACAAAAAACATGTTAAATAAACATACATAAAATGACAAAAAAGAAATGTCACACAAATTTGACTTTACACAAGCACAACAAATGGCTGTGGGGCATTTCCCTTATTTGTGGCCAGGGCTCCATTTTCTCATAAATTCAATCGTGAATTCGACATACTAAATACTCCAGCTGTGCCTATAGCAGCTGAAGGTCAGTGTTTTTTCTGGGGGATTTTTTTCTTAAGTTGCAAAGAATTAAAAAAACCCAACTAAAAGACAAAAACCATAAAATGTTCTTGAATTACGTAAAGTTGAAAGTTGTAAATCCAGAAACCTATTCAGAGCATAAGGCAAAACACAAACAAAATCCTAATACGTAGTTTGACCCCTTAATATGCGTTATCCAAATTATGAGCCTGACTGACACGTGGTTTTGCAGCAGCACTTTGGTATAGGTCACGTGAACAGACGGGGTCTCACGAGGCGCAGCCATTCGTCTAACACACGTTCATTAAATTATGGTTAATTATCAGGCTACTACCCTTAATAAATATGAGCTTTTATTGTAGAAGAGGGTTATTATTGTGACATTTCTCATAGGCTGTCAATATCATGGCGTTTTCTCTGGTGAGTTGTAAATGAAAGTGCATTGGCGAATTAAGTTAATTTTGGGCCAAGTTGCCATTTGACTTTTGTGTGACATCAAACTACCACCGACGACTTCAATTTCAATTTTGATTCCTCCCCGCTCACCAGTGTCTAACACGTTCAAAAACTGGGTCCAAGTCTCCACATGTGTCCTAACTTCAAGCTTTTCACACGAATGCAGCATTAATTTCTCTCCTGTGGTCTGTTCGTGCAGAGAAACGACCCCCGCAGGCCCGACAGCCCGGACTCCGATTCTCCGGCCTTGTCCACCTGCAGCAACGCGGACATCTTCCGCAGGATGAACACCATGTTGGGCAACGCTTTGGACTTCACCGGTGTGTGCACCACTCCCAACAACGCCAAAGGAAAGCCTGACCTGCTCTGTGGTAAAGTGTCTGACGTTTTTCCCTGTGGCGCAGGTGGATTTGGCGCCTTTTAGACTTAAAAATGCAGTTTCACTCACTCCAGGTAGTTTGAGTGGAAAATGTGCGCCATGCTATTAGTAAGAAACAGATAACCAAAAGGTGAGATTTTGGATAAAAGGACTAAATTAGAATGGGGGAAAAAAAAACAAAAACCTATAAATGGTCCAGTCGAAACGGTCTAATTTTATTTGAAAGAAACCGCATTCATATCAAAACTTAACTGTTTTTACACAGTAGTTTGCTTGGGCCCTGGGAAGCATTGAAAAACGTGGAGGACTTGGTTGCAAAAGCAAGGAAATGTCCACCCGTGACGCTGCTCGTCTATAAACCCATTCTGACGGGTTTAATAGCTTTAGGAAACACTCAAATGGCCTCTGACTATCAAAGTAGAGTTTGACAATTCCACACTCAAGTTCCCTGTAAATTTTAGTTGTATGCAAAAGTTTAGGCTAAACTACATTTTGCAAATCAGTAAACTCACGTTCTGTATTAATTATTTAAACTATATAGTTAGAACTACCACACTGTTTATATGCATTTCCATGCGACTTTGTAAAAGGAGTTAAGCTCCAGTGGTTTGCTTTCTCTTATTGATTACTAGAGTCAGATTATCTTGTTGCGCTATATTAAAATGGCTAAACATTTCAGCCTTTTTGCATCACTACAGATGAAGGCATAGTTTAAAAAGGTATAATATTTAAAACTTTTTCTCAGACTGCTAGAAAAATTCAGGATGTGACTTTTGTGGCAGCCTCAGCCCCGTGCCAGTTGGGTTGTGAGTGGGTGCGTGTGTATTTGAAGTGTTTGCTTTTAGACCAGAAAACCACATTAACACAGGATGCAAGATAAAATGCAGCTGCTCCATTTTTTTTAAAAAATGGATTGTATATTAAAATGTTGCCCTCCTACTAAAGGAGCCTCTTTCACCTTCTAAGCCAGAATTTCCACCAGTTACACCTCAGTCACTGTGGCATTTACATTTGGGTGCCAGCAGCTGATTCATGCTGCATCACAAGTCTGCAGCATTGCAGCAAGGAGTAAGATTTGCCAAGATTTAAGCTCAGCACACATTGTGCATCCTCTCCTTGAATTGTAATTTGCATGAGGCCTGTCTGCACTTGAGATCACCAGGAAAATGTCTAACTTGTGCTGTGAAGCTGTGCTGAGTTTGACATAATCACAATGCAAATTTTATGTAACTTGGGTGAGAAAGTCAATTGGATTATGATGCAAACAAAGCTAAACTTCTGGTGTGTGTGCCCCCTTTACCCCATCCACCCCAGCTTGCTGAATCAGAGCTGTTGCTGGCAACTGGAAGCTTTCCAGGCCTAGGGAGAAAAGGGAGGAGCTGGTGGTGGATATTGCTCCGTCATCAACACCTGATCAGTCAGCTGCTTCTGCTGTGAGGCTCTGCATGTATCATCGCTGTGTGTGCATTTTAAAAAGGAGACTACATCAACCAATCAGAACTGGAAATGAAATTCTGAGCATCTCAAAGTCTGAAGTACTTTAAAAGTCTGCTGAGTCATTCACTCAAATCTCCCATGCTACCACCCACCATGGTGCTGTAGCTCTCCCCTTCACTCCCCCTCCCTCCCACCTCTGTCAGCTCGCTCAGGAAACAAAGCTAGACACAGTGTAAGCAACAGCAGCGGTGGTGGCTGTCTCTTCACTGACTCGGAGACGTGCTGGGCTCTACCATAGAGGGAGTACTTCTATCAACAAGCTAACAGCCCCGACAGGAATTTTTCATTAGTAGTTAGGCAAGGAATCGAGGCGTGGGGGGGTGAAGCTGATGTCATTAGCAGGGGTGTGTGAGTGCATCGGCAGCCATGTCACGTGCTGTTAGGTGGGTCAGTGATGCGGACGGAGATGCATGGCAGTTGCACTGGGTACAGAAGCAGCAGGTTAGCTCCCCCATCAGCCAGGGTAGGGGGGATGTGAGGGAAGTTTATACTCTTTTTGTTAAAATTTATTTTCATAGAAACACTGAAAACTCCCTGCCCTGTTATCTGTAACAGACTTGAAACATTTTTTTTTAACACTTCCTCTGTCCTCTCTTGCTACATCTCTGAACTTGATCTTGGACTGAAAAGAGTCAGAGTTGGCTGCGGTGGGGAGCAGGAGGATGCTCTTCCCCAACTGTGGTGGCATGCCCAGCTCCCAGGAGATGCAGTCGTCCAGAGGCCCACCAGGTGTCACAGACTTGGGCCTGGGCCTCCAGTCTCTCAGTCTGTCAAGCTGGGACAGACCATGGAGCAGCCAGGAGACAGACACACACACCTCCCCTTCCCAGGTTCAGACCAGCTCTCCATCCAGTAAGTATAAGTCTTTTTGTTTACTTGAAATCTTAAGGAGTCCTGGCAAAAAGTACAGTTTGGATTTCTGTCTTACACACATAATGTCCCAGTATGATCATTTTCCCAACAGTTTTTTTTCTGTTTCGCGACCTATTTATTCAGACATAATGGCAGATGTTGGAACCACTCAGGCCATGTGTCTTCATTTGTGTATCCCTCATTTATATTAAAATGTGACAGATTTTCAACAGCAGTGTCTGTGGGAACAGGCTGTAGCGTCACTAGGGAGGATGATGTGGCAGTTTTGCTTTGCTCTATCTCCAACAGACACAAAAACAACCCAGTAGAGCTACTTTTCCCTAGACCTGAACAGGTTGGCTGTTTAAGTCTTTAACTATATGTTATTTAACAATTACCTGGCCAAAGGATTTGAGCTAGGATGGTGTGATGTCAGACACTTCAGATGTGTGCCTGTTCAGCCATTTGTCCTGACCTATTTGTAGTTAGTTTTATTGCCCCATGACCAAACTGACTTGGCATACCTTCATTTAGATCTTTCTAAAATGGGCCTGCCACAAAGTGGGACAGAGCTTTGAATCTGGCCTACAGCTGAATAATCCCCTCAGAGCCTCGTGTTCACGGTTACAGGCCATGCAGTGTATCTGTCACAGTTGCCAGCTGAGTCACTTAGTTAACATGAGGACTTGAAGCACTGGTTACAGCAATCACTAGCCTTATTCAAAAAATTTTTTTCTTTTTTTTTTTTTAAGGTGTCAAATTTTTCTCTATAGCTGTGTTGATGTTTCTAATGCTAGTCAAGTTTCCCAGCATTCATTGTAAAACTGAAAATGCTTAAAACTTGGCTCTCAAGCTTTGTTGTGGTTTGCAGCCAGCTTCCACATTCAGTATTTTGTCGTTTTCTACATGCTAATTATGGGAGCTTGACTTTTTCATTGCTGTCTTTCAGTTCTCAGAGTCGATGAGGTTCTGTATATTCAGCTTTGTCCCAATGTTCTTTACTTTGCCCGTCGGTCGAAAAATGCACTCCCAGGGAGATGGAAATTTTTGGATCTGGCATTTGCATTGCAGCATGCCCACTGACAAATCAATGTTGCTCTGTAGACTCAGCACACTCTTCAGTTTGGTCGTTTAGTTGCAAGATGGACTACATTTAACACGTTGGGGGTAATTGTGCCACGATGTGTTATATGGGTCTCTGAAATTGCTGTCTTGGTGTGTAAATGGTGTAATTATCCTGTGTCTACAGTGCTAGGTATACTGAACAGTCCCATCAGGAGCATTCTTGGGAAGCCATCAGGCTATCTGCCCCCTGAGTCCATGAGCATGACTGCTGACTTCCTGGAGAAGTTCCCTGGCATGGCTCGCATGGCAAACAGACTGGACTCCAGCTCCTTCTTGGACTCTCGTTCCAGCAGTCCTGAAGACTCTGAGACAAGTGGCTTCAGCTCTGGCTCAGACCACCTCTGTGACATGTTGGTAAGATGCCTATTCTGTAACTTGGGTTGGCTGGTCAGGGGTGGAGAAAATGAAATGAAATAAACGTCTACCCCTTGTGACTTTTTTTTTTTTACGTCTCTATTCAAAAAATACTAGGAAATGTCAAATGGTGGTTTGAGCCTTTTAAACACTTTTTTCTTTTTTGGGTGTAAAGGCTAGTCTATAATGGGCATTGCTATTTTTCTGAGCTGCTCCTATTTTAAGCTGCTGTTGATCACTCAACACTTCAACCTGTGATTGAGTTGAGGACATTTTCTCCTGGACTGCAGTCACCATAGTTGTGCTATAATCACCAGTTTCTTATATACTAATACTTTAATCCTGTAAAACCTTTGGATTAGTATCTTGTGTCATGTCGCTGTCAGCTAAAATTATAAAAGCCTTTCTGTGCTACCAGTGGCATCACCCCGTTTTAGCAGTAGCATTAGCACAGTACTATATTTTTCATTTTTTTGTCATATTCAAATTAGGTGGTTTATAGGGTTATAGCAGCAGTCACATTTGTAGGATTTCTGGTCCTTACATGACAGATGTCTGTGGCCTGTCTTCGATAGACAAAGCTATGATCAGATTATACAGTTTCATTCAGTTGGCAACTTTAGTTTTTCAGTGTACAGGGTTCTTCAATCACATCATTTTTGTCTCCTTGTGTGGACATGTTTTTTCCAGTCGACTTTGCGGATTTCCCCTCCTCTGCCTTACCTTGCATCAAACATGCAGAAGGATCTGCTGCGCCTGGGATCCCGTCTGAACCCCCAGGACTCAAGCTCTCCCTTAACCCCTCCATCCAGTGCCAGTCCTACTTCATCAGCCATTTCCCACCGCTGGCGTACCAGCTCTCCATGGCCTGGTGCAAACATGCTTGATCAGTCAGATGATACATTCAGCATTGAGAGGGAGGCCCGCCTGCACAGGCAGGCTGCAGGTCTGTCAAAAATGTCCCTTTTATTGCTTGTAGCTAGTTTTAAATAGTTTACATGTAGTTGCTGTGCTTTTTGAATAGAAGTGAGCTCTAAATGTAGTGTTACTCTTGTCTCATCAGCTGTGAATGAGGCCACATTTACCTGGAGTGGGCAACTGCCTCCCAGAAACAACAAGGACCCTCTGTACTCCTGCAAGGTGTTTCTTGGTGGCGTGCCCTGGGACATCACAGAAGGTAGCTGCCACTGCATGCATACAATTTGCTTTAATTCAGGTTTCTTGCTTGTAGCCTAAATATTAAGATTAACTGTAACTGGTGTTGTGGTTTAAATCCATGCCTCCAGAGTTTAATATTTATGGCTTTAAATTGAGGCAAGCAGGAGTGGTTTAAAATTATGTAATTGGAGAATGATTTGATCTGCAGGGCTTGACATAAGCTTTTTAGACCGGACATGTTTTTCTTGTCTAAAACATAAAATGTAGGCCTATTAAAAGTAAGTTCTAATAAACTTCTGTATAAAATTGACTAAATGATTCAATGTCGTTCCGGCCTTTGTTATAGTGAAGCATAAATGCTAAACACAAGACATGATAAAACCAGAAAATGAGATGGGACAGGGGCTTCTTTCACCTGCAGCAGAGTTGGGTCTTTCAGAGGGGAGTTTTAAAGACCTTTCAGTCTCTGACCTTAACAGATAATTTTCCAAGTATAAATTTGACGGGCAGCTGCCACTCATGATGTTAGCTACATTTAATGACAAAATGGAGTGAACACTTGATCTGTTATACAGATCAAGTGTTCACTCAAATATTAATACTTTAATGTTAGTAAATGGGGGATAGGACAGAATCAAAGAGAAAATAAAATGACTCCTGGTTCACCTGAAATCAGATCATAGACACTGCGCTACAGTGGAATAAGATTTTGGCTAATTTCTGACAAGGCAACATGGGAATTAATGTTTGGGGAAACCCTGCAGACAGTCACTTTATTTTTTTCACTTGCCTGATTAGGCATAGGCATGACTCATTCCACTTGTCTGAACATTTACTTGCCTGGCATAAATGTCAAGCCCTGATGGGTCACAAGCTACATACCTGACGTTGCAGAGCTAACAAGGTGACTTACTGAAATATTCTTAGGTCTGGCAAATGGGTTTAGTTTCCTGCAACTAAACTGCTCTTTGATTTGTATTTGTAAGGGGCCATTTTTACTGCAAGAACCTGTTTTGGCCAAAAATGTAAAAGGTGGGATTTATGGAATGGTCTGTGTTCAACATTGCATAGATTCTGCAATAGTATAAAGTCATTGTAATGCAACAATGTCTAAGGGTGAAAATCATCTTAAAAAGGAGCTTGATTATTAACAGCAGCATGTGTATGGTCACCCATAGGTCAAAATATTTTCATCATTGGTACACTTCCAACACTAACTGTAAATTAAACATGTCTTCACATCTTATCCTTGTACCTCCAATATTTCAGCTGGTCTGATCAATACCTTCAGTGGTTATGGCCCACTGACTGTGGAATGGCCGGGTAAGGATGGAAAGCACCCTCGCTGCCCTCCCAAAGGTAATGTGGCCAAAGGTAACTCTAGGCTGGTAGGCATTTTAACTTTCTTCCTGGTTTTAGGGTGGCACTGGTGATCACATGGCACATTGGTGAGTTTCACTACTCTTTTCAAAGACTTGGTATGGTGACTTTTGGGCATAGCAGGAGGGTAAAACAAGGTGCTAGAAGTTTTACTTTCATAAAGCCTAAATTGTTTGTAATGCATGTACTGACTTTACCTGATTCTCAGGCAAACAGGAGATCATTATGATACAGCTGTTTTTGTTTTTTGTAACTGCATTATACTTCCATAATTGCATTGAATCTGTTGATTTGAGGGCCTAAAAGGTCATTACATCTGGCCTGTACAGAAGCCTTAAATATATATTTCACTAACTTAACCATTTTGCCCTGAGATTCCATGACACTGGGTGACTCACTTCGTATTTTCCGGTCCTAAGGCTATGTTTACCTGGTGTTTGAAAATGAGAAGTCTGTGCGGGCATTGCTCCACGCCTGCTCCCAGGACCCATTTCACCCTGAGGACAGCAGAGAGTACTACTTCAAGATGTCGAGTCGCAGAATGAGATGCAAAGATGTGAGTAGAAACTAGACATTCAGGACACCTTGAATGTTATTAATATATCAGGTGTAATTTTAAGTTTTCCTCTGGCACACTCTAACCCTGCTCTCATTAATTTTAATGTGGGGAATGTCCAAATGTAGTTATTGGAGATCCCAAATTTAAAGTTTAGTTTCTTTTTTCACCTTACAATGTAAACCTCTGCAAGACTGAACAAATCTTTTAAGGCTTTTAAATTCTCATACCAGGTGCAGGTTATCCCCTGGGTCATCTCTGACAGTAACTACGTGCGATGCCCTGCTCAGCGTTTGGACCCCAGTAAGACCGTGTTTGTGGGTGCACTGCATGGCATGCTGAATGCAGAGGCTCTGGCCAGCATCATGAACGACCTGTTTGGGGGCGTCATGTACGCAGGCATTGACACGGACAAGCACAAGTACCCCATTGGTGAGACTGCATTTTCTCTAACATTTAGGCTCAGTATGTACGTGCAACTTGTAGGCATATCTTAAGATGATAATCCAACATTGAGTTATTATAACTTTTTTGTTTCCCTTTTTGAGGGTTTGTGAAATGGTGGGTGGATGAATAAGTGAAACTACTTGTTTAAACAAGTAGAAATTTTTGCAGTTGTAACAACAATAAATCAAAGTTCTAACAGGAATTGTCATGATTAGGTTTGATCATGGAGGCAAAATAACACTGTACACTTACTTTCTCATGGAGGTTTGAGACATTGACCAGTGACTGTACATTTGACATTGCTTCTATAAATGTAGAAATCAGTTTCTTTGAATTGGATAAAAGCGAATGTATTTAACCTTTGTTACAGGCTCTGGCCGTGTCACTTTTAACAATCAGCGCAGTTATCTGAAGGCTGTGTGTGCAGCATTTGTAGAAATTAAAACCCCCAAGTTTACAAAGAAGGTAAGATGTACATGTATTTCCTAATAATGATTCTGTGGTTAAGTGACCTCACAGAAACTGGATTTAAAAAAGTTTAAATGGCTAAATATCAAATGTTACAAACTGCATACACATACTGCTTTAAACCCCTTTTTTAATTCTGAAAACACTGAATTCATTGTGGCCATGAAAAGTGTCATTACAATGCAGAATTTTCAGCTAATCTGTGTGGTGATAGAAGTGAGTTTTCTCACTGTTTAACTGTAGCTCTAAATTAAGTCATCTGGACCATAGACTTGGAGAATCTGACTGAATCTGTTCCACCAGCTGTTGATCAGCTGCAAGTATTTGCATATTTGGTAGCAGATGGAAATGTTCAGTAATTTATGATTTCTAATACTTATTCTTTTTGGTTAAATGCAAACATTTTAGGTGGAAATGTGGCAACTCACTAATGGCTGTAAACTCAACACTACTTCACTTTTCTTCAGGTCCAGATTGACCCCTACTTGGAAGACTCCATGTGTCAAGTTTGCCTTCGCCAACCTGGGCCCTTCTTCTGCAGAGACCAGGTCAGTTGGAACTATTTTGAACTCTTTCAGAGGAGTATGGTTGGGGGCAGTGGCTCAATCCCAGTGCTAAGGCCTGGATATGGAATAAAGCTAAGACTTATGAAAATAAAGTGTGGGGCGAAATGTCTTATCAGACTAAATGACACTTGAGGTTTTTTGATTGTGGCTCACTGAAGCTGCAATAAACTGTTGTTCTCCATGATGTCAGAGTAAAAGTACTTGGAGTTCAAAGTTGAGCTTTGGGAACAGAATAACATTAATCTTTCATTAGGTGAAGAAAACTGCTGTTAGTGATTAGGGTTTTGCTTTGGGAAAGTGGTCTTTTCTTCCTACTTTTTTTGACTAAGGTCCTGTCAGACTTCAGTGTAGTAGCAGTGTAGACTTCAGAAGCAGTGTTTCCATATTGCAGCAGCTTGGTAGGTAACATGTAGTATCCAGTGTAGAGCTATTGGTCAAGTCATATTCTGTTGACACTCAGGCCTGCTTCAAATACTACTGCCGCTCCTGCTGGCACTGGCAGCACTCCATGGACATCTTGAGCAACCACCGGCCCCTCATGCGCAACCAGAAAAACAGGGACTCCAGCTAGAGCAGATGCATCCAAACACTCTGAAGGGCCAGAGGAGGAGCCCCTCTCTGGGGCATGGCTGCCTGCCAAGGAGAGCACGTGTGCCAGATGTCCCTCAGTACGAGGACACCATGGCGCTCCACCAGGCACTGGGATATCACTGTAGAAAATGTTCACTTTTGCACTTGCTACATTTTTGCTGTTGTTCACAGTGGCACTATACACAGTGACCTTATTGGGACAGACAAGGGGCCCTTTACACTTGTGCATTTTCCCAGGCTTGTGGCCAGACAGAAAGATGGCAGTCAGCCTAAGGTTAATAAGTGGATGAAAATGCAGTATTTTTTTTTTTTTTTTTTTTTGGTTTACATGTGTTGCATAGTGAAGAGCAATCACGCAAGTCTCATTGCCGTTCATTGGCAAATGCCATACAGTGCCTTTAAATTTTTATTTTTCCCCTCCCTCTGCTACCCCCAGTTGGAATC
The DNA here is from genome assembly GCF_033026475.1 of Channa argus. Taxonomy (NCBI): domain Eukaryota; kingdom Metazoa; phylum Chordata; class Actinopteri; order Anabantiformes; family Channidae; genus Channa; species Channa argus. The sequence goes on from NC_090198.1 coordinate 15,075,517, forward strand.
AGTTTTTTTCCTTTTTTCCTGTGCAAGCCAACTGGTGTTTCTTACTTTTGGGAGTTGAATGTTGGGCTTCATTTAACCAGTCGCATTTCAGACATTTTACGCAGTTTTTTACTAATTTGTACACAAACGGTTTTAAGTCTTGACATGACAATTTTGAACAGAATTCTACCAGGCGGCTGTTTATGAGAAACCCCCTTTTATTTCATTTTTCTCATAAAATTTTCTGTGGCTATTTTTGTTTTTTTTTTAATTTGCCCTCCCAAATCTCAACTGAATGGGCACAATGTTGGAAGTACTTCTTTCACTTTGTCCAGTTGTATTAACTATCTAACAGTACTGGATATAATTCAACTTTTAATCCATCACTTCTCAAGTATCTGATGGGTCCTGTTGAGACTAGTGAGTGAACATTTAATTGTACATAGTTTGATTTTTGCACTTTTTAATTTGCACGTGTGGAGAGGTGGCAGTGGTTTTTAATCACTTTTGTACGTCAGCAGGGGAACATGCTAGAAGAGCTGTTTGTTTCCTGTTGAATGTAAGAACTTCCACTTAGCTGATGATAAATTAATCTATCCAGAGCTTGAGTAGACCCCAGTAAATAATTCCATGCTTTCTTATCCCATTCTGCCTTCCTGTTCCAGTTGGACACAAATGCATAATAAGCTGTGTGCCAAAGACAAAGTGTCTTTTCTTTATCCATTAGGTTTGTCATGCTGAGCTTGTTGTTTCTTAGCCCAGCTGCTTTTTAGAGTTTTGAAAGTCTACCTCATTGTGGTCTGCCAAGTTTGCTGCTACTTACAGTTGTGGAGTATGTTCTGATTGGGCACAATAAAGGTGTTTAAGCATTAAAACAGTGTCTGAATATTTAATTCGCTTTACTGTCAAATTGTATAATTTAGAAACGTTTTCAAACATAAGGGAATTTTTTGTTGGGTATTGACTATAGTAATAAAATTATTCAGAATGACCTATGGGTGCTTCTTTTGTTGCTCTAGGTTCAGTCTAGTTTTTTAAACTTAAAATTGTCAATTCAGAATAAGTTTAGTTGCAGTCTTTCATGGTCATGAACTCCAACAGATGAGTTTTTATTAAAAGCACTTATGCTCACTGAATACTTCTGCCCTTTCAAAAAGTAAATATTAGTTTAACCATATGGCTGCTAGGTGTATGTAAAGAGATTGATCAAACAGGGATGATTTTTTTTTTTTTTTTTCCTTATTTGTTTATTGATGTTTGAACATGATCTATAGTCCTCTTGGTGTTTTGAAGTTCATTCCAATAGTTGGCTGAGTAACTTGAAGTTTAGAAAGGCCACCAAAATCCTACAAAGGGAAAGAAATTCATAACTTATGCAGCAAATCACAGGGTTATTGTGCTCATTTTGTCTTGACAAATCCTCAGAGCTGAAACTATGAACAAGTCAGCCAACTTTATATGAACTTCTCAGGACTCTGAAGGACTCTTCAGCAACTGAGTTAAAGCAACTGGATATCAAGGTAATTTTAATTTCCTTTATTGTAATTTTACCTCCAATGAAGCACCTAAAATGCTGCAACTTTGGAAAATATGACTAATTTGTAAAATTGAAGAAACACTATGAAAAATGCATTAGAGGAAGGACATGTAGATTTCTGCCCACCTGACTGTTTAAGATGAATGTGAAAAATTTAACCTACCCTTTCCCTTAAGCTGAACAGTCTTTACTGTAGCCCAAAATGTTACTTTTGACAGTAAATTGTGCACAATTTCATTACTTGCTAAGAAAAGCAATTTTTGACACTTACAAGCATCTTAAGCATTTCTTTTGTGTCTGGATCCACCTCGATGAGTTCTTGATCCAGAGCAGAAATCTAGAGCATGAAAACAAAATTGAAAACATTCATGCAGCCATCATTTCCAACCTTTCAGACATACACACTTATCAGTTGGCTGATTAAAAGCATGTTCCGTCTCTGAGGTTCTAAACCAGCACAACTTCACTGTCTCAAAACAAAGAAATGTGATGAGACCTCTGGGACGTAGTTGTCCCTCCTCTCTCTCTCCTCCTCCTGTAGCTTTATGGAGATTCCTCTGACTGGACCACGCTGGATACGTTTCATCAGGTGTGTCACATACCTGAGGCACAAACAGAAATGCATGGTTGAGGATGTACGGGTCCATTCCTTGCTCCAAATACAGCAAAGGTGGTACCATGTAGATCATTTGCAGATACACCATGTCTTCAACTGGCTGAAACACTTTTTGGAAACTTGGTTGAATATTGGTGTACTTTTTTTTTTTTTTTTCCCTGGTATGTGTAAAGTCTGCATCACAACCTTTAATAGTGATGTAGATCCACTCAATGCCTTCAGTCAAGGGCTCATTAAACTTGCCTTTCCCAAATTTAGTTGGATGAACAGAGCTTATTTTTCAAGAGCTTTTTAGCTCTAAATACTGATAACCCTGATTCAGAACTAAACATTGGTCTCATTGATTTCATGAAATCATAAAAATATTTTAACTGGAGGATTGTAAAATTAATGTAAGATCAGCTGATGGTTATACTAGAATTCCCCTCACTATATTTCAGTTGGAAGCAATGCAAAATGTAATTCATTCCTTTAAGTTTAGTAGGTGCCTCTTCCCTTATAAACAACCTCTTGGTTTCTAGACAGTGGTGGTGTTTCCGCACTGACTTACAGAGAGCATGCACACAGTCCTTGCATCTCTCTAATTCAGTGAACTAACTTGAACTTGCAACAGGCTACAAATTTCTGTTTGCACTAAGCTGAGAAGCAAAAATGCCAAATTAATTCAAGGACAGTGCCTGGGTGGACTCGAGCTTTTAATCTGATCACATTATATAACTGGGAAACCAGGAAAAGATGACTCAGTATTTCTCACTACTGTGCGAAATATTTGGGGCTTTTCAAAAAGAAAAAACAAATATGAAAAAGCCAATACTAATTATGTTTTTCACTAGGTCATTTGCAATAAAAGTATTGTGACTATCCAACAACTAAAGACTTTGGCATCAATCTTTGTGTATCTTTAAATGCCCTGTTTTATCCGACCATTGGTGCAAAAAATAAACAAGACAGTTACTATTGTGTACAACAAAGGAAAACTGCAAACGCATATACCAATCAGAGAATGGGTCTTTATGTAAGAATCACTTCAGATTTTAAGTCCGGTAACTTAAAGGATTATGGTGAACAGTTATTTAATGCTGCTGCTCAATATTTCTCCAGCTGCTTGAAAACACTTCAGATGAACTCCAAAGTGCGCTGCACAAGTCAACTGATAAGCATGATAGAACCATTGAACCTGAGCCTTCAGGACGTTTCAACAAGATCCACTCTTAAATAAGCAGCAGTTGAAATTTCACTTACCCTGCAATTTTGTTGCGCAGAGGTTTGCTGGGGATAATGGCGATCTCCTCGCACACTCTCTTGTTGGTGTGAAAGTCATTACCCAGACGTGTGTAGTATTTCTCTATGATGACCCTGGCGGCCTTCTTGACTGTCTTGGTCCTGACTCGACCCTGAAGAGAAACCACAGACACTTCAGTTTTTATACAACTCTAAATTATTTAAAAAAAAAAAAAAGACAAGTGAAAAGTGTGAAGAAAATTCATGTGAGGTCTTGTAGTCTGTTTTCAGGACACTGGAGAAATTCACCTGACAGTGGAATTTCTAAATCATTCGGTAACAGCTCCAACTGTTGCATCAAAATACAGTGGAGTAAAGTACAGTAAATCACTAATGAGCAAAGAGCCAACAAAGAAGGGAAATTAGTTTTGTTTGAAAACAAAGCCACCTCTTCTAAATGACATGAATTTCATTCCTCCCAAACACAAGATTACTGATGCTGGGTGCATGACACTGGGTTTCTGCGCAGTTCATAAAGTTTGATTTAAGATCAATTAAATACAACATATAGTTTAAAATGTTCATTACCATACATGCCTAAGGACATCAATGAGAATCACTCAAAGTTGTGACACCTATACCCATTTACCGATATTTTAAATCCAAAAACACTAGCAAAAAAACTACAAATCTATCCCACCTTACTTTCATTTCAGGCTGTTTACCTCATACATCTGCTGCAGCAAGCTGTTCAATTATTTTGTGTGGGTTTTTGTTTTATTGCTCTTCTTGTTTTAAATTGGTGAAGATGTTTTAATTTTCACATGTTTTCCTTAAATTACAGTGCCTTTTGCTGTCAGGGCAAAATATTAGATGAAAAAGGTCATTTTTAAGTCGATTAAGTTCAAAAGTTGACACATTTGGTAAGCGTTTGCCATCTGAAGTAGTCTGCATGGCTGTTTTGAGCAGAAATAAAATTTGCAGGTAAAAGACTTAGACAAACTAGTACTATAAACGTCAATGTAAAATACTGACGTGAATATTTTAGTGCAATTTCAAATTCCATAACTCTACAATAATTCAAGGATTGCATTCAGGACTTGTTACGTTGGACCCGGTGTATCCTATCAAGCACTGTTGTGATGGTGAAGATTCAAACAGAAGTGTTTTAAAGTTTCCACTCAGTCCGCTGAAAGAACAAAAGACAGCGTAATGTAAAGAACAGTCTCCTCCTGTAAAAGCATATGAGCTACTGTAAACACACGCTGCTATAGTGGCCACTTAGCTCGCTAATACGGGAGCATTTCTCAGTCTTTGCACATCCAAATTCAATCAAGACACAGCGTTTAGAAACCTTGGCGCCGCTTGTGAGCAAAGTGATGCTTGCAGGCGCTTGATATTCACACACAACGTAAGGATTAAAGAGGATAGTGAGGGAAGATGAAGGGCTGTGTTGACCGTGTACCCACCATGTTGGCCCGGACTGGTGGAAGAGAGGCACCTGAGCGTCATGCAGGAAGTTTATCATTGACACGTGGCTCGGCCGCACCGCTCCGCGAAACGCCGCCACTCAGCGGCAGGAGGTTCAAATTGCACGTGGAAGGAAGATATTTTAAAAATTAAATGAGAAAAAAAAAAACTCGCTCCTCACGTCAGGGCGTTATTTATGCTTTAGGCTCGGGTCCTGGTCCTAGGACTGCACTCCTCTAGACAGTTCTAGAAAAAACTAGCGACCACATTGGAATTTGTCTCTGATAAAGGCTAATGCTCAAAACGTCCTTTCACGCAGTGCTTCCATTTGAACAGGTCATTAGGCGCTGCAGTAACTACTAATCACTATTCAGTGTAACTGCGCATCTTAAAGCTTGATGACATCAGGGAAATGTCATTCTACAAGGAAAAAAACTAACTAAATATGGCTTTTGTGTGTATTTGAATCTCAAGTTGTAATGTTTTTCCAACATTTATTTAATCCACAAAGGTTATGACTAAAACCCATTTGCAAAAATCATAATTTCCCTGAAATTATCAACTACCAGTATAAAACCAGCCCACAGAAGACATTCCAACAAGGTGGAGAGATCTTTTATTTTACATAAAAAAGGGTGCAAACTGGAGTTTCCCTTTAAGTGTGGAGGGAATAGAAAGTGATTTTATAAGGTGTAAGGTTCATGTGTCAGACATTGTGTTATATGAATCCAAGGAGCCAAAAAATAAAAATAAAAATAGGCATCTCAGATCAAAGAAGGACCTTTACCTTTCTGAAAATTTTAAACAATAAAAAGGTGAAATGTGGGTTCATTCTTGAAGCCCTTGACTAACTCATTCAAATACATTTTTGAAGTGACATTCATATTTCAACACAATAATATTTATTTACATTTGAAGATTTCTCTTAGATCATAGCTCTGGAGAAAAAAAAGCAATGCTGAGGAGAGAATAAACTCTTGGAGCTGTACAAGTTGATTTTCCAAAGTCTGAGGAAAAAAAATTAAAGAACACATCATTCATAAGGAATCCCAACAGAAATAAAATACTACAATTGTGAACGCTGTACAATTTACAATTTTCAAATAATCACCACAATATTGCAGTAAATGTCACTCTAAACCCTCTCCCTCAAAGAAAAATATACAGTAAATCCAAAACAATTCTACAGTACAGCAACAAGGAAAAGTGCGAGAGAACCCAAAAAGCCCTAAGCCAGTCATACACACTTTCACTGTCCTTTGCTTTGATTCACACAGCTTTGACACAGGAATGAGTTACACATACCCAAAGCTATAAACACAAGTCTGAAGTGAACTGTTTAAAACAAAAAAACAAAAAAACAAAACAAAAAAAAAGGACTAAAAATAATTTGATGTGAATCATCATTATTTTACATGAAGACTGGAAGCCATAACGTCTCACTTACCCAACAGTACAAGAGCCCTACAGATGAGAAAATTCACTGGAGAAAGACCGCACACTGTCATCTCCAGACAAGCCATGCAGATACAAATTAGACAGAGTACTCCTATATCGCTCTGTGCGAGGCCCAGAGAGTAAAAGGTAAATACATCAGAGTAATATATCCATATCTACCATTTCAACCATGAGCTAAAGAATGAGGCGACCCATAGTCTAAGGAAGAATCAGATGTTGCAAACATGATCAGTAACAAATTAACTGTGAATTAACAAACATGGTTGATAAAATGGCATCAATTCCTTTTGGGGAACGACAAAAAGAAAGAAACAGACAGAAATGACTCGTAAAACACTCTTATCAACACTCTCCAACACTTCCTGGTACTGAATTGAGCCATGTTGCTCTGCGATTACTTAAAATGACAGCGGACATGTCAAGGACGCAACGTGGAAAGCTGTGGTCAAAAAGTAAAAACATTCAAGTTCATATTTTCCCGGCACAGGTAAAAGGCATGGGCTAGCAGTAGTCTGAGGAATGGCACTAGGGGAACTTAAGGGGGAAATATTGAAGGCTGTATAGTCTTGATATTCATCTCATTACACACAAATACTTCTAGCTTCTTTTAGGTAGCTGGAAAAACAAAAACAGTCCAGGTGCCGCTGATGCTTTGTGGGGAGAATCACAAGCAGCAGATGTCACAGGTTTGGTGTCTAAAAACTGGGGGACTCACCCATGCCACATAAAAACACAATTTGATAAATGTTTACCAGAGATTTTAACCTCCAAACCTACATCCAACTGCACCTTTCCTGGGTAAAGCTAATAACCCAGCCTTATCTGGTCATTACGCCAGCTAGCAAGGAGGTGAGTTTGACAAACTTCAACTGTCCATACTGAGGCACTAAGACATCTCAAAGAAATGAATACCAGTCATTCAAATAGCCAGTTTTCCCCAATTCCCCTCAAATCCTATGTGTAGAATTTCCATAATGATGACCAAGAAAACAAAACAAAACAAACAAACAAACACAAAAAAAAAAAAACAAACAGAAAAGGTCCTGTAGATTTTCATATTCAAGTACTTTCAACAACACAATAACTTAGACCCTGGAGTAACTGACATGTCAGGGGTAATAATAAACCAAAACCTATACAGTGTAAATACACGCAACAAGCAGGTTTACGTACTGATTCATTGAGATAATTTGCAACATCTACAACATTGTAAATATAAAGATAATGGAGCAGGTCCACAAAATGCTAAACACTCAACTGAGCATGGATTTATCTGGGACTTGCACGTACGTGTGTGTGTGTGTGTGTGTGTGTGTGTGTGTGTGTGTGTTGGCGCGCGCGCACACACACGCAGAGTGGGGTCAGGTGGTGTCATGGCACAGAATTAAAAAAAAAATATTAAAAAAAAAGACAGAAATAAAAGAAGAAGGGATTGGGAGGCAGGGAACAAAATAAATGTAAACTTTATTCCCTGGACCCTATAGGGATGCCCTAGCACACGAGGCAGCTACAATTAAAGTAATAAGCACATTTAAAGTACATTGTTAAGAAGGCAGGGTCTTGTCAAGGAAAGCCAGGGTCAACAAACGTAGTGCAGACATGGTTTTAAGCTTTTGTTACCCTCTCTTTCCCTATAAAACCATGGCTATTTGGAATGGAGAAAACAAAAATTGCATTCAAGAAATTCACATTAGCAAGATATAAAATAAAAAATAAAACATATGCACGGTAATTCACTCTGTTAGGAGGGTAGGCAAGCTGATGTACTGAGGATATTGTTTCAAGGCAGTCCTCCATGACACCAAATAATAATAAAAATGGTATGGACATGTTCACTTACGCGCCCTCACTCACGCCAACCTCAGGTTTCATCTCTCAACATCAAAGAGGGGGACCCAAGCATTAAACATCGCTTTGCAGCAGGGATGTCTTAACACCAATACAGATTATTATTATTATTATACCAAACTTTTCATTTGGCATTGCTTTCATAATACATTTCAGAGTTACAAGGAATGTCATTAACTGCTGTGATGCTGGAAACAGTCCGCAACTTTGGGGTTTCACAGTGAGCCCAAAATTTGCACTGTAACTAACCACCATCATGATGCCAGGTTGTTTCTCCAACTGGTGATGTGATGTGGTGGTCAACTGTTAAGGCATTAGACAGTAGCGTAACCAGTTTCGAGTTTAAATTAATTTTTTCCCCAGCCCCATCTACTAATGTCAGGATGCTGCTCCTCATCACAAAGCCAACATGGGTAAAACTGCAACAGGGACTGTAGTGTATTTGGACAGTGGCATGGTTAAGGGGAGTGACTTAACCAAGCAGTGTGAGCAGAAAACTCCCTTAGAGAACACAGTGCAGGAGGCATCTCTGGTCTTCTGTTCTCTTAGGCCAGGCACCAGTGCCTGCTTGACCTCTTTGGAGGGAAATAAAAGTGCAGGGGTCAAAGGGCAGACTGATGCTCCCTGTGCCTGTAAGTTAATATAGGCAGTTGCAGTCTTGGCTCCCCATGTTTTTCAGGTTTACATTCAAGTCTCATGTCAGAAATGACTGAAACCGCTTTGTTTCAAACTGACTTAGCAAACTAACAAAGGGGTAAACCACTTTGAATGGGACCTGACGAAGAGGAAATGAAGACATGATTTTGAGATTCAAAAAAGAAATATTATGCAACAGTTTGGAGGTGGCAGGATTTCACAGGAAGATCTGTCCCCTCCCTTGCAATACCACAGAAAAGAAACAAGAGACAAAAAAGAAAAATGCTGGGTGTCTTCAGGATTATCCTCTGCAAAAATCCAACAAAAAAGGCTCCCTGTTTGGCGAACTGGCCTAGAAAATATTGGAGGAGAAAAAAAGGACAAATGAAAAGAGGACTCCCACCTAAAGACACAAGTGTCTTTGTACATCTCAACAACCCATTTTTAACTGGTCCCTCCAGAAGACAATTCAATCAAGATCTTTCAGTAGTCTCCCTTTTTAATTTTGAATGGGACCTTATTGATTTCTGAAATCACAATCAATTGAGCTGGCCACTTGGAAGATTTCAGGCCGGGTGTGCACGATCATTTGTGCCTCTGTGTGTTCTTCTTCCGTTTTCGCTTGAAGAAACAGCAGCACCTGCAGAGGGAGATAAACGTTAAATCGGTATGTAGATGAGAAACCTTGGAGATGAAGCAAAAGAAAGAACAAACATGAGTGACCCACTTTAATTAGTGTTAAATCTCCTAAGAGCTTAATTTGAGTCTTCCAAATCTGGACAGACAAGTTTTGGGGATCACAATAGTTAGAACTGCAGCTGTCAAAATGTATGATTAGTAAAAACATTAGCATCAAGGACAAGATGGATGCATTGCTATCCACCAAGTGTTTGTATGCCTATTCATCTCAGACAACTTTTAGGAACAGAAAAATGGCCAAGGGGACTCCACAACAAACTGCTGCAGTGACTCTGAAAGGAATATTTATTCTACACAAAAAATGAAGCAGTGCAAACACAAGACATGGTGAGCCTGAATGATTAATAAAAAAATAAAATACATACAAAGACAAGAAAAGAAGCTGTGGGTGAAGACATAGGACAGTGACTGGATTGTTTCATCAGTAATAATTAACTGTGCACAATGCAACAACAGTGTAAAGACCTTTAACTTGGTGCCGAATGTTCTGCACAATGCTCAAATATTACAGGGGCCCACAAAGACAATTAGTTAGCAGCTCTCATCGCTGCACAGTTTGTGGTATTCTTTACTCATCTGTCACTAAACATTGGGCAGGGGTGGAAACAAAGGCACAAAAAGGGCAATGACTTAATATTATCCATAGTACACAGTGTTTTCAGGGGAGTATGGCACTATTGTACCAGTAAGAGTCTAGTTAAAATTTGTAAATAACTCCACTGGGGGCAGCCTAGGCTGGTCCACTCCCTGTCCCATGAGTCTAATGTGGACTAGCGGAGAGGGACTCACCACAGGTTGAGCATTTTCACGCAGCTACAGAAGGAAGAGAGAGGAAAGAGTGTAAAGAGAAAAGAAAGATAGATTAATACAGCGAGACCAGGATGATGGGATTGGGCACATGCCACACAAACATTCACAAAATACGTCAACAGGACAAAGGCGGACACTGAGAGAAAAAGTCTGAGGTTAGAAAAGGAGAAAGAATTACAGGACATCTACTCTGGAACTTATAATGCCTCCAAAAATCCATAAGTAAGAATCTCAATATCCCAATATACTCTATTGGACAATGCATTAATTTGCAAAAAGTTTTTGTCCCTTATTCAAAATGTATCTTTTACTTTCTGATCAATGTATTGATTGTTCATACAATTCAGTTTCCTAGTTTTTTTGTTTTATAATGACATGATGTCAGACACTGATTGCCTCTGTCAGCCTTAATAAAAGGTTTGGTGGTCTCTGAAAGATAACAAGTGCAACAAATGTTCCAGGACCAGGCTGACTGGGTATAAAGATGCTCTGATGATCCTCGTATTTACTGACTAGTGTTTACTAGTTTAAACTAGTGTTTACTAGTTTACTGGTCAGCTGAAACAAAATAGTTATTTTAAGGGGGGTTTGGTGGGTTCAATGAGGTTTGTGTAGATGTAAGCCAGCCAGACGGTGAGTGTGCTGTGATTGCACAGATACGAGGCTGCATAAGCACAAAGCTAATTGGGGAATAAAATTCATGGGCATTGCATACTGAAAAGTGTCTTCATTTTCAAAATCCTAAATCCACTCTGGGTGAAATGTCATAACACATTTTTAACAGCAGAGGGCACCTGTAAAGTCAGGACCAGCAACCCTCACTTCACTGCTAACTAAACCCTTGTTAACATCCAGTTTCACCCACAAACGAGATTTACAACAAGAATGTGGGGTAGACTGCACATTGTGAGGTTTCTGCTGTTGGTAACGAGTCTCGTCCTGTAACCTTTTAGCCATTTTGCAAACTGTATGCCTGACCGTTGATTAGCACCAGCTGTTGTGTAAATGCACTGAATTGCTTTTTCTTGAAATTTTGTTACCACCTGTTAGCAAACTTAATTGTGAAAGGGCACGGGGTGACCATGTCTCAAGTGCAAGGGGGACTAACACATATGATAAAATGAATTCAGGCCAATGATACAGGTGAGTGACACATAAAAACACATCAAAAGCATTGTCTGTGTGAATTAACCTTTAGATGCACTTTTATTGAGTCAGATTACAGTATTGCCCAACATTAAATCTAGAGAAATGAAACACTGTATAACTGTGATGGTCGTGCAGTGATTTGTTTTTTTGTATTTTTAAATAAAGAAATTTTACTAAACAGTCTCAACAGTGTTTTATTGTAAACTTGCATTTAAATGTAATGTACTCACAACAATAACTTTGTAAACTTGATGTATTTGCTCATTTCAAAAGATTATACATGATACCTTGCCTGTTATCAGAGTTCCTTCAACAAGTATTTAATAAAAAAACACTGATGCTTATATTCGGGCTAATAGGATATATGGTTTGTTACCAATAATCTTTATATAGGAAATAGGCTGTGTGTTTTTCTTTTTATGAAATTGAAATAGCAATTTATTAAACAATTATTTTTATGTAGGACAAGTTTAAGCTTAGTTAGGAGCTGGTGCAACCAGCCTTAGGACCCATTGCTATATTCTGTTCCTGAGAAATATATAAATCTATTTTACAAATATATACACAGAAATCATATTGCATACATGTAGTATTAATATGCCATCTGTACATGATTTTCCCCCAAAAGCTATAACATAATTCAGTTACAGTACATCAGGTCCATGATTTGTATTTTTTTATGTTCTTATGACTAACTCATGAGACAAGGTATCAAAGAGACTGGTAGTGAACACGCCAATCATCACATCAAACAGCTGTGTGAATGGAGAGAAGAGGAGGATGGCAGAAATAGAAATGAGCATAAATTAAAGTTAAACTTCTGATGAGCAGTGTATTCTACAGTGGCTTTGTTGAGAAAAATAGTGCTATACAATATGTACTATAAAGTGTGATGGAAAATGTGGAAGTAACAGTTATTACAATGCTAGATCTACTTTAGTAAAGAAAGAACAATCGAGTTAAATTTCCTTTGCTGATATTTTCCCTCATTTTTAAAGGTCAGATAGGTCTGACACCACCTAATCAATAAACTATGAAATCAGCTTTTAATTTCAATTGAAAATGGTTTTGTGGAAAAACTACTTCAATTTAATACCGTTAGAATTAAATAAATGGCCATGGTTTTAATGAATTGTTAATGTGTAAATTCAGGTGTTATTCTAAATGTCTCCACCACAGCCTGCTAACAAGAAATAACTGGGCTAACCTGCACCATTATCGTCCTGCTTGGTAACAAAGATGATGGGGCCAATTCACCACAGCCCCCCTTCCTCAATCAAAGCCCCATCTTGGAATAAAACCTCTCAACACAAGTGTGGTCAGACAGCCCGAAGACAAAGCACCATTTTAAAGAACAGGCTAGTTGTTTCCTTTATTATCCACCAACCTCACATTGCAACTGCAAAGTACTTATTTTCCTCATTAACATATTTTATCTCAGAAGATCTGCACTTAGCACTTCTCAGTCAGCTGATCGACTTGACATTCAGCCAGGTGGCATTGGGCAGCCAGCCATGCAGCATGGCACTACTCCAGCTACTGGTGCTGAGGACTGGCACCAACAGCTATTCAGTCAGTACTACCAGCTCTGAGATTAACTGAATGAAACCAATGTTCACGACACTGACTTCCATGCCCCCCCCTACCTAAACAGACAAAATGCACTGCACTGATGATTACTGGTACAGTTAAAGACATACTCAGCTGCTGCCAATGTAGCCTGTTTGTGATTGACTGCTTAGGCTACCAGTATAATCGAGTATACTGGCCCTGTCTAAGAAGTGAAGCTATACTGGCATTGTTAAAAAGAAAAAATAACTAATTGAGACAACTGTGTAGAGACAGGCAGTAGTCAGGTTCAAAAACCCACAGTTAGAAAAAAAAAGGGGGCAGGAGCAGGATGACAGCTGGGGTTGGGGGCTGTCACTAGTGCACAGCATAGCAAAAGGTGGTGAGAGAGAGATGGGGAGAGGAAGAGCGAAAAAAGAGAGGAAGCAACAGATGGACATTGAAAAGGGGATTTGTAGCGGGTGTATGACACATACTTGGCCTCATCGACCACCTCCACTTCTGCCTGAGCTGTAATCGGAGCGTTGGAATGAACTGGATCATCTGCGTTCAGCTCTCCGTTGGTCGAACTGACCACCTGTGGCACAGATGTGTGTTACTTCAGATCGACCCTCTAGCGTTTGTATCAAGAGACACAACAGTTTCACGTTAGCATCTATGTGAAAAGCTGGTAGCGCTTTGAAAAGCATCTCGGGATAAAAAAAAACAAAAACAAAAAAACATGAATATTACTGTATCACTGACAGTAACAAAAGGACAACACATGAGTACCAGAAATGCAAACAGTAGTGGTTTGTTTAGTAAAAAAATTAAACATTTTGCATCATCTTTTTGTTACTAGGTGGCATCTTTCAGTTATGGTTTTAACAGCAAATGTATGAAAAAATTGTTTTGTTGTCTAAAATGACATGGGTGGAGTTCAGTAAGTCTAGAAAACATGTATTACAATTTCTTCCTAATGGAGGTTTCTATTGAATAAATAAATTGTTTACTGACTGAGTGTAGACTAATGGAAAAGAAGCTGAACAATGGCAATTTAACCAATATTAAATCTACAACACAAGTGTATATAAACACATTCTTCACATCTTTATTTTGTTTAAGCTCCAACTTAAGTTTACAAGAAGAAACATTTGGCTTAGGTCATATCTGTCCATCTAAGTTTATTGTATTCGGTTTGTTATAGAAAAGTTAGTTGACGTTTTAGAGAGGTTATCTAAGTTTTGTAATTTGTACATTTATACCTGTAAAGAGCTAATTTATTGTATTTGATCAGTTTTCAGGCTCTTGTAGGTTGTAATTCACTTTCATTGTGAGAAAAGTGTCAAAACAAGCCTTTTACAGATAACAACACTATCTCTAAAATATAAAAAGTTGCACAACATGGAAAAAGGAGCCACTGGTGGATGGACACAACCTCTAGAAGAGGTTGAAAAAGAAAAGCCACTGTAATTATGTTTGAATGCATAGGTGTATACAGTGTACACCATTCCAATAAATGCCATTTACTCCTATTCATATTAAGAGTGAAAATCACTTGTTCATTTTCAGTTACAACTACCTTAACTCACAAGCAAAGAGGGAGTACAAGGTAGAGGTCACAAAAATTTGCATTTGCTGTATTTAGACCCCTAAAGGATATCGTTTTGAAATGCCTAAACAATATGGATTTTTTTTTTCTCTTGCTACCTATACTTATTCTGCTGTCCCAAAAGCAAACAATGTATACACCTAAGCAGACATCTTGCTGAAGATAGGATCAGTGTTTGGAGTCAATATTACACCAGGATTTCCCTTCAAACATAATGAGTCCTGGGACATCATAGCATGCACTTAGCCAGCTAAGCCAGGTCACCCTGCCATGCAAGAGGCTTCTTGATCTTGGAAGACATGTCCAATCACCATGAAACCTTGTAGATCCTTAGATCAAAATGCCACAACCTGGGCTGCTATTTATAAAGCTAAAATCAAATTTGCACCATCTGGGGTGGGGGGCACCAGATGACATGCATGTGTGGTGGGGCAGAAAATAATATTTCCCAGCCAGGAGTAAAAGAGTGGGGAAAGGTATATGGTTGTAGATCTGTCTCATGCACAAAGCTAAAACAAAAAACACAGGTGCCATGTCCTGATAAAATATGTGATACTCCTAAAGTATGTTAGCATGTAAACCTGAAACTAGAACAGTAATTATATAATATTATTATTTTTAAATCAGTTATGAACTACAATTGCAAGTTGTTTTCAGGAGTAACAAAATAAAAAAATAATAAAAACTTTTTCTTTTTTTTTAACAAGATATGGAAGGCATGTCTGAAAGCTCAAAAAAGACAAAGATTAAATTAGTATCAGACACCTAAGTAATGCAAATTTGGAAACACCTGAAATACATGTCTGATTGTATCCTTCATATAATAAAACTGATCAGTTCCCACCCCCCCAAAAAAAAGCCTCTTCCTCTTTTTTCTTTATTTCAAAGGATACGTGTAAAGACTTTATGATTTTGGACTAAATCTTATGAGACAGATCTGACTCCATAGAGCCTTGGGTTGGGGGTTGGGGGTTGTTGGTTGATCAGGTGAGGGGTGTATACCTGTACTGAGCCCCCGTGCCTGTCCGCTGCCAGGTGGGAGGTCAGATAGGAGTTTGCTTGGCGTGTGGGCTGCACTTCCCATGCTCCTCGTCGATCTGACACCGCTGTCTGCTCAGGAGTGCGGAGCGTTGGTGACAAGAGGGGAGGTGGGATTGGGGTGCAATGGAGGGGGTAGGAGGTGATGAAATAATTGTGTTAGGAAAGATGGGTATTTGGGTGTGCAAGGCCAGGTACCATGCAAAGCAGCATGAAAAATAAGAAAACAAATGTAAACAAACAAAAAGAGTGAATAAAATCAAAGCCAGGCTTCAGCCAGAAAGCTGAAACTGAAACTAATGTGCCCGAAGCCAGACAAAGTTATGCTCTTATCTCAAACTTTGGCCTCAATCTCAGTTAATGACATTTAAATCAGACACAAATTACATTTAAATAATTCAATGGGGTCTTAACCATATATAATAATTTTTGTTTTAATGAAACAAGCTGCTTGTTTGCCTTGTTGTCTTTGTAACAGTATTTTAAATTAAACAGTTTACACAAACAAAATGAGTAGTTAATAATTTGCTCATTTAGCAGAAATGGCTGAATGTCCTTTTTGCACCTTTTTTGCAGTAAAATATAAAAATCTGCACCATAGCTCTGACACTTGCCTTTACAACAAGCACACAAAAACATATAGAACTGCTCAGTGATGTACAGTAGTACATCTCTGAGCACATATTCTAGTGTTGGCAAAAGGTTCTCAAACATTATCTGGAAGATGAGCCATGTACACTGGATTTCTTTCTTCTTAGTTGGAAGAGTTTCACTACTGATCCAAGTAGCATTTTCAGTATGTGAAAAGTTGGCTAGACCAGTTATATCCACCCAGCTACTAGGATGAACAGTGCAGCATTTCAAACCAAGAAGAAGGAAGTCCAGTTAACATAACTCAACCTTCATATTAATTTCCTGGTTGTTTCACCTGTTTCGACGCAATAAAGTCATTAAATAACTTCACCTTTAAGTAGTGTCAATTCAGGAGAATATAATTAAATATTTAGCCTATAATCAACAACCACAATCATTTAATTATGCATATACATTGGCAATTAAAGGTTTGAAAACTACTCACATTCATAAGTGACAAATCCTTCTTATGGTAAACGTCCTTCAGAACACACACACACACATGCTTAACAGTCATCATCCAAGCCTTAAAAATCTGCATGAATATTAGTTTGTTTGGTGCTTATGCCAGGATCTTGATAACTGCAGCACATTACACAAAACCCATTATAAATATTGCAAGAAATTATATCTTAAGACAAAGCCAGTATAAATATCTTGATAGAGACACTCCATCCACCCCAACCTTACTCTGACTCAGTATTGTAGCAGAGTGATACCTCTTACATCAAAAAACTGCTGAAAACAGAACTCTTCCGCATCTTCCTATGCACAAAAAAAAGAAAGAAAGACAAAAAGAAATCCTTTCTGCTGTGTCTTGCACTGGCATCTCGTGAACCGTGAACACTTTTCTGATAGGACTTTGCTTTTATGTTTTCTCCTTGAGTTAGATTTTTTGCTGCCTTGGACCTCACTTGTTAGTCGCTTTGGATAAAAGCGTCTGGTAAATGACTAAATGTAAATGTAAATCTAAATGTACATCTCAAACAATCTCTGGATTAAATGCAGCAATGTTGTGTTAACACCCATTTGTTGCAGAGAGTACACAACCCAGCACAACCTAGTTTTATGGTGGCCTCCATTAACTTAAGTTGTTGAATAATTGTTAGTTAGCAACAGACCTGTTGTAGCAACACTGACAATCTGCACTAAATGATCAGGGAAGCAGCTCTGTAAATACTTTCTACTCTGAGTTTTGCAACAGCCAAGATAATGTGTCACATTCACACAGAATGTTTCATTCACAGCTGATGTAACATTTGCATTAATATTACAGCCTGAGGTGAACGTCGCCACTGAAAATGTGTAAATACACCCACTCACAAATGATTTGGATGAGAAATAGAACCCCTCTCCTGTACGACAATTTTTTTTTCGTCAAAAGGTGATAAATTGTTAACACTTCATTTGTAGATTAAGCATGTATCCACATTATTAATGTTCTACAAAGTTAGTATTAAGTTTGCAACAATACTGGGACAACAAAATGAAAAACACCCAAATCTGTACGATTTACCTAAAACGAGAGATTGTGGACACCTTAAGACTGATCACAATTAGCCAGACAGCCAGATTGCCCATCCCTGGGTGGAAAAATTCCTTTGCTTTCACTAGATAAATATCCTCCTACTTAAATGTAAACCCACCGTACCTGATTTCTAATTGGTGGGTGCTGTGAAGGCCGGTCTCTGTGAGGATGGCTCTCTCTTGTGACAGCAGATGCTCCAGAGTCTATATGGACAGAGCCCACTGGTGTAGGCTGAGCAAAACAATAATAAGCTGAATGTGGGGCAGTTAAAGAAAATTCTCATCTGTCAAGTGTTGTTAATGTAATGTAATGTCATGGTAAGCATACATTACTTACTATCTGCCTGCCAACCCAGTCATAGGTGTAGTCAAACGTGTATCCTTTTCGCTCAAACAGTTCAGTAAATAAAGTCCTCAGATATTCATAGTCAGGCTTTTCAAAGAAGTCCAATCGTCTCACATATCGCAGGTAGGTGGCCATCTCCTCTGAATAAGACAAATAAAAAAGTTTAACTTTTAATATGGACAATATAATTCTAATTATGGCATGGGAATTCAGTGAAAAGCAACTTACTTAAGAAAATGACAGATCACAGCCAACATCTACATATATATATAATAGATATACCTGGGAAGTTCTCACAGAGGACCTCGATGGGAGTGTTTCGTTTTGTGTCTCCAATTTTCTGGTATCTTTCTTTCAATGTGTCAGCCTGCAGGTGATCCAAAAGAGAAAATGGTATGAAAGTATTCTGATATCTAAGGAGCTTTAATCAGAATAATATGCAAACAAATTTTCGATAAGCTGAGAATATTTACTTTTATTAACACTGAATCTTAACATTAATGGAAAACAAATTTTTACTACAAATAAAACAATAAAACACAAATCTCAAACTACAACTGTAAGTTTATATGCGGTCATGAAATTATGGCGTATTTGTGACTGTGCAGCACAGGTCTGTGGCGGGAATCTGCATTTATGTGGCATGTGTTGTAACCATTTCATTACTATGGTCGTCCTGAGGGTTTTTTGTATTAATAAAGGAATTACAAATAGCACAAAACAGACACTGGAACACTTCCATGTACTTTGTGTACCTTTAGTCCTTGCCAAGGTAGACTCCCACGAAGAAAATACATAAACATGTGGCCTAAGGCCTCCAGGTCATCTCGCCGGCTTTGCTCTAAATTGAAAGATTCGATAACACTTTACTGAGAAACTTCAAGAAATAAGTGGCAAACTATTTTATATAATAAACATTTCATAACTCTGTTAAACCAAAACCTAATATGGCAATAAAATGAAACATACCTTTGCCTAAATGTGTATTGATGGACATATATCTGGCAGTGCCAGTCAAGCTCTTATGCTCCCGGTATGGAATGTGTTTTTTGGTCTCGGGGTCAATGTACTCTTTGGCCAGGCCAAAGTCAATTATGTGGATAATGTGCTCCTTTTTATTCCCTTGCCGCCCAATGAGAAAGTTTTCTGGTTTTACATCTCTATAGATGAGGTTTTTAGAGTGCACATACTCCATTCGAGAAATCTGGCAAGAAAGATAACAGTACAATCAAGTTGTGAAAAATGACTCAGTAACACTGGCTTTACAAGTCTTTTAAACGGTGAAGTAAATACAGTAGTTCTACAAATTTAAAGGGAAAAAAAAAAAGAACATCTGGCTCAAATCCACCTGCTGTCAAGGTGTACGAACACAAACTGAAGTGTTGCCAGCAATTTAATCTTTTCAGACACTTAAAGGGGGCACTGATTTTACAGGAAGATTATTTTACTATTCAGCCTAGTACTTCATAGGTTGTGTAACATTTTGTAAAATATCTTCTGTAGCAGTAGAGATAGCTGTGTCAAAGTAACTGAGTACCAAAATCCCAAACTCGAGTATGATCTAGAGCAGGGGTCACCAACCTTTTTGAAACTGAGAGCTACTTCTTGGGTACCGATTAATGCGAAGAGCTACCAGTTTGATACACACTGTTGAAATAACAAATTCGTTCAATTTTCCTTTAATTATATGTTATTATTAATAATCAGTTAAATTAAATGATATTCACCTATATGAAAAAACAGATCATGTTTATGATTTCTCACAATAACTATTAAATGTTTTTTAAAAAAGAATAGCAACAAAAAAATTAGAAGCAGCTCATTGGTAAGTGGCGCTATCGAGAGCTATTTTTTGTAACAGGCCCGCGGGCACCAAGTTGGTGACCCCTGATCTAGAGGGATTCAGATATTCTAAAACAAAAAGTGATTTAGACATTAAAAAAAACAGCCATCAGCACTTACGGTTTACTGAAATTAGAGGAAGAACAATATGAAAAATGGGAAACACTGGCTGGGATGTAGGCTCATATCAGTCTCCATTCTGCGAGACAGTGCCAATAATGGTACCATTATGTTGGTTTCCTTAAAGATTTGTAGAGCCCATCTTCATTACAAAAGCAATGCAGATTTCGTGCTGACAAAGTAAAGCCTTTTTAAATGTGTGATGCATCTAAAAAGACTGGGTTTACCATCCTCTTAGCTACTCAAACTTAATGAGATTCGGGGATGGTTTTGCTCTTTTTGACAGATCTCAAAAATATAAATAAATAAATAGAAATTCCACTAACCAACACTCATATTGAGAACACGAGTAAAGTAAAGGCAAAATTTTAGAAATGTCTAAATTTATAAAAAATTACAAAACTGAAATATCACATGTACATAAGTATTCAGTATTGATTGTTGCTGAGATGTTTGTATACACCTTGACTATAGTCCATTTCTGGTGAGGACTGGAAATGGTTTGGAAAGGCACACAGCTTTATGGGAATGTAAACTATGCTCATTTCACCATGTAATGCTTTACATTACAGTTTTATTGGGGTTTTTTAATGCAGACATCAAACCTTGTTTTTGTTTTTTTAAAACTGTCCATTACAAAAGAATTTAATATGCTTATAGTTCCATACAGATTTAAATACTGACTCATTAGTCATGCTAACTTAGTATAAGCTATTTGAAAACTACTTATTGGCTCATATAATGCTCTGGACTCACCAGCTGAATGGCTATCATTAAGACAGTCTTCAGTGAAAAGGTCCTGTCACAAAGGTCAAAGAGGTCTTCTAGACTTGGGCCTAGTAGCTCCAGAACCATGGCATTGTATTTCCCACAGGGCCCAAAGTAAAACACCTGGGGTACGCCTTCCGCTGAAAAAGAAGAAAAACATTAAACATGCAAGACAAACCTTCCAGCCTTCCAGCAGCTGTACTGTCCTTATAACTGTAAAGTAAATAGTTTACACATTTTCACTGCAATTTCAAAACGGAAGGGATGGAGAAATTGACCTAAAGAAGGCAAACAGAAAAGCACTAGTCATTTTAAGTAAAACATCTATATTTTTTAAATAGTTATAAGCTATGCAACCATCTAAACTAAAATTGTTTGATTGCGGAGATGGCACAGGGACTAGGAGACTAGGAGAATCAACATACTTGTGAGATTGTATACATTAAAGGTTTAAATTAAGCATTTATTAAAGGCATTACACAAGTCTTCAAAATCGAGATACACATTGTGTATCCTGATACAGGATGAAAGCTAATATTTTGGTGCCTCATATCACAATGTCCCAACTAAATTGTATCCTCTGTGCTCCATCATAGTGTTGTGTGATCAGTCTAAAGCAACAGTACTAATCATAGGTCTGGTGCTGTGAACTTAGTAATGCTTTGTATAAGTTGTTTGAAATACTGGTGACAAGGAAATAAATCTTTTTGTACTATTAAATTTCTAGAAAATAATGGGTAAACTTAATGCCAAAAATTATAATGCAAGGAAGTGGCAGGGTGCAAACACAACAATTGAAACCTGCACATATTTACAACTGTGTCTATGTGCATTAAACATTTGCAGAGCTGGATGTATTGGTTCATGTATAGGTTTTGTGATCAGACCACATTGATCTCATAACCTTATTCTAAATTTTCAAGTAATTTAGGTTAAACCTCATAAATCACAAAATACTACTCCTTATGCATAGCATTAACATATTTATATTGAATATGTTGGTTTAAATATTTGACTTGGCAGCTGGGTAATGGGAAATACACTGCAGCATCAAAGGTGGCATAAATGCTGTCAGCTAGCATATGGTCTTGTAGGAGTCATGTTGTGTTCCATCTTGTGTTTCTGGACACCATTAGAATGTTCTGTGGGCTGCTAATTGCACCATAGGAATGAGTGCTTTAAAAACCTCGGTGCTAGTGGGAGGTCTAAAAATGTTTTGGATTGAAGAGATGCTGTAAAGAAGTGGATAAATGGTTGCTCAACTGAAAACAAGGTAAAGTTATGTTTTTTACTAGCATTTTGCATGTATAATGTTTGTAAATTTAACTGATTGTTAAATATGCTTCTGAATCTTAGCATTCATCCCATGCAGATTTGTGACACCCTGAAAATCTGATTAAACCAACTGATAATACACTTTCCACAGACAGGTATTTCAAGTGGGAGTAATTTTACAAGGCAAAATATGATTTTATATATATATATATATATATATATATGTGTGTGTGTATATGTGTGTATGTATATATATATATATGTGTGTATATATATATATATATGTGTGTGTGTGTATATGTGTGTATGTATATATATATATATGTGTGTATATGTGTGTATGTATATATATATATATATATATATATATATGTGTGTATATGTGTGTATGTATATATATATATATATATATATGTATATATGTATATGTATATATATATATATATATATATATATATATATATATATATATATATATATATATATATATATATATATATATATATATATATATATATATATATATATATACATATATACATATATACATATATACATATATACACACACACACACACACACATGTCATTATCTAGTAAAATACAAAAATTTGAATATGTAGTCACATTGGAATAAGACATGATATTCAACAAAATCACAAATATCAAAAAACATTAACTAGAGTCAAACCTGGAGGAATGAAACAAGAGTAGCAACAAGAGTAGTGTGGTTTAGAACTACCCTATGAAACTATACTTAGACCATGTTGATGTCCTATTCACAAGCCATGCCTCACAAAAAAAAAAAAAAATAAGACTTTAGCAGACCTATGATCAAAAGTTGATTTGGCAAGCTTTAGGTGTGCTGCAAAGACCACCTTGATACTTTACAAGGGAATGTGGACTTGTGGACAGATGAAACAAAGGCAGAATAGCTGAAGTTGATGGTATAATTGTTTGGGAAGAACACAGCACTATGCAGCCGCTTGCTATTGTGGAAGGGAAAAGTTTATCGAGGTATCCTATATATGTAAGGGGGAGCTGTCTGCAAACAAACACATAGGAAATGCAGCAGGACAATGAACCTACATTGACACTTGATTTCAATCTTTTACGGAATTGCTATTGAGACACGAAATCCACAATTTGGATTCATCCAGACAGAGGCCAGACCTCAGCTGCTGTGGACTGACTTCATACCATACCAGACATCCTAACAAAGGAGTGGTCCAAAATTCCTCCTGAATGTTGTGCAGGTCTGATCGATAGCTACATGAAGCACATGCTGCCCTTACTCCCCCACCCCCATCATAGTTGTTTAATTGGTGTGTTCAATTGAGACATGACATGACTGCTTTGAAATAGTGTGTTGATGTTTGTGACCTCAGATTTCATCAGCAATTTAAACAGTAAATGATCTACTTATACAGCACTTTTATCCAAAGAACTTTCACACACACACACACGGTGCTCACCTGAGCCACCGCATACTACTTATTCAGGGTACCAAGGACACTTTGAAACGTAGCCATGAGGGCCAGGGAGTCAAACCACTGATCTGTGGATGGCTACCTTACCAACTGAGCTACAGTTGGCACAATGTGTGTTTGTGTCCTTATGGCTTATGTAGCAGCACAGTTTTTTTTTCTGAGGCAACCCTCCCCAATTTCTTTACAGCTGGGGATGGGAATGAGCTGTTGGGGGTTCAGGGTCAGGTATCTTGACCAGAGACACTTCAACATATAGCCGGGACCGGGGATTGATCCACTGACCCTGTGGTCCGTAGATGACTGCCTTACCAACTGAGCTACAGCCACCTGATTAACTGATAAACCAGGATATTTCAAACAGTGCCATTGCCATTTCTTGAGACTGTTTAACAAAAATTAAAAACAAAAAGACATCTACAAAAGGTTTAATGTGGACTAATGTTAAAAATGTTCCTTCAGCCACTGAATAAATCCATAAAATAATTTTTTATATGCATTGCTGTAATCTGATAAGGTGTTGGCTCCAGTGTTTTTCAACAAAGGGGGAACAAAATGAGCAAGATGAATGTATGATGAAATACAAGTGGTTTTCAGCTCGACTGGAAGACATTCATCTAAATCCCCCTGTACACCACACTTTGACCAGCTGTCAAAGACTAGCTTGTGGTAGGACTAGTCCTGAGTAAGGGTGTGTTATTTTGAACATCTGGTAGTAGCCATTCTGTTATTAATAATAAAGCCATCACCCCCTCACCATCATGGTGACAAAGAGGGTTGCAAAAATTCAATCCAATACCAAGTTTATATTTTTACTTTTTTTTGCACCGTACTTAGTTTTTGGGGAGCCAAATATCTTGATGTTGCAATGAGACATAAATTAAGTGTTTTATAATAACTAAAAAAACAGTCTCACTAAAAATTAAATTTGGGATTTGTATGTGATGCTTTTGTGTAGAGTATGTTATTCTCATGCCTGTGTGGGTTTCCTCCCACAGTACAAAGAAATTGTTAGGTGAATTCGTGACTCTAAATTGACCGGAGGTGTGATAGATATAGATAAATAGAGAAATATAGATTATATATAGATATATGGATGGATGGATAGAAACACATTTACACACTATTTACCCACCATGTGCTGGAATGAAATAGAAAGTTTAAAGAGACTATGATGGATTTTTGCATAGTAAACCTATAGTTGGAGGTTTTTGTTTAGAGGAATCAGAGATATTGAATAAAAATACACAGGCAATAGCTTTTATAGAGTACAGCCAACTCAACTTGCTTCACATGCAGTTTTGTGCACTGTCCTGATTGTGACTGGTTGTTCAGCTCTATGCTCAAACGTCAAGCTGGCCAGTTTAAATTTCTGACATTTGTTGGCTTGCTTAAGTTTACTGGCTGCCTTACCAATGCTGATGACAATCAATCTGCTCATCTAGGTTCATTTCATAACTGTGCTGCTTTTCTACAATCAATGACTGATGGGACTGCAGAAGTAGCAATTAGTTTTTAGTATCATTTACTTCTTTTAAAGTAATGATGCAGGCAGAAAGCAACAAGCTTTTCTGGGTTGTGTGGCACTAGTGTACTTTTCCTTTTCTAAGCAGTTGTGAGGCCTAAGTCAGAGTTTAAGCAATCAACAACAGGAGCTTAACCTTGACATAAGCATAAACATAAGCTTCATTTATTAAAATGTACAAATGTGATGTCTTGTCTCTTCCACAGAAGATGAACTGCACTTCAGTGCTATGAAATGGTGTAATACAAGGGGGAACACACAGTTAAAAAAAACTGTCCCACTATTGGAATGGTTTTTACTCCTGGGGACTGAAATGTTTACAGAGCTGGTGTTGTATTTCATGATGAGTACTGGTTTCCAATACCATTAACAGCTCAACACTGTCCACCCAGCCTTTAACAAACCCTCTTGATCTTTAAAACCATCTTGACTTGCCTCATTGTTTGTCTTCTTGCAAAACCAAAACAGCAATTCAATGCTTACTGCACTTACAAAAATTCTTACATTATAATTGGAAGGAGATTCTTCTATCCTAATTGAGTCATCCTCAATATTATCCAGTGACAGTTGGTTATGCATCAAATAACACCTGAATAAGCATCTGAGTCAAACCACATTAATTCATAAAGACCCTCTTGCACAGACACTGTGACAACCACATTGGCTTAGGAAAATGTGGCACAGCACATAGCCAAGAAGAAATGAGGTCACATTATCCCATCTGGAGGAGAGGACAGAGGCAGGTTAGTGCTAAGAGAGGCAGACCCACTCTCTAAATATTTAATGCGTTTCCACACTATTGGCCTTTTACAGTCCTTGATTTTGCAAAACAATATCCATTATACTCCCAGTCCAGTTTTCACATACGCAGGTAGCTCTAAAAAGCACATACACTACAAAAACCACACTAAATTGTAAGCAGCCCTAAACTGACATCATGACATCTGTGTTTTGTAAAGAAAACACTGGTTAATAAGGTCACCACCAGCATGATCTCTAGTTCCAGTTTAGGTGCATTCATGTGACTACCACCACTATGTATATATTTCAATTAAAATCATTTCACTAAAAAGAGTATCGCATCTATCAGAAAAGTTTTTCTATTCTTTCTGGAGTTTCCACTCATGATTCTTGTCATTGTCTGGTGTACCAGGAATGTCAGACATTAACTAATCTTTAATGAAAAGCAGAAACTTTCAGGGCAGCAAAGTTAAGGGAGCAAAGACAGAGAAGCAACTATTATTTTATTGTTTATAATAATAAACGAATAATAAAGCTTACAGGGAATAAAAAAAAAAGAGGATTTGACAAAAGACAAACATTAGGTTAGTGGATACCTATTACATTTATTGCCTGTCTGATATGTGCAACATTTTAAGGCATGCATATTAAATATATAGGCATGCATATTAAATATATAAAACATTTGCTCTATTGCTAACCTTTGTGCATTTGATTATGCTTCATGCAATGAATGTTAGTGGGTTTATTTGTCCTGGATGTTTTAGTAAGACAATGAAGTCCAAAAGGTAACAAATAAGTCATGCTACATGCAGCTCCACAACAACACACAGTCCTGCTTCATGCAGCACACATATAGCCCTGTAAGTAAAGTGAAATGTAGATTTTTTCAGTCAGATAAACCAGCACACTAGGGTCAAAGCTTATAGGTACACTTCCTTAAGGTGATTATAACTACTTTCCATTTGCTTGAAATGACTAAACTTAACATGAAACGTTACTTATGGTGATGGGACTTACACAGCGTGCTCAGCAGCAAGCTACACATAGTTAAAATGCAAACAGCCACAAAAGAGACTCAGTTTCTAGTTCAGTTTGAGATATGTGTTTGTGACAGGATAAAACTAATAAATCGTATAGCAGCTTAGGAGTGGGATATTATACTGAGGAATTGGTGGCAACAAAAAGCAAACCAAAAAAACCAAACAGAGCTACACAGTGAGGATTAATACTGAACTCCCATTTGATAGGTATCCAAAAACAACTCTTAAGAAACGCTATGCCATCTGCTGAATGTGTAAATAAGTGATTGATTGCTAACATTTTTACTCTATCAACTCAATAAGGTGAAATACAGACTTCAAGAAGGAAGGAAGTCTTTCAATGGATCACAATAAAGGATCTGCTGCTGCATCTGGTTTGTGTGTGTAAGCTTTATTTTTACCTCTTTTTGTATTAAACCGTGCTTCTGGCAGCTCTATTTTCAAGCAAGGTTACCGTTTGACACACTCCATTCACATCATGTATGTACACAAAGTCCTGGCGATTAAAGTCGCCGACCTAGCTTAATGCCAACACGTAACCCGAGGGGAATAATCATGTGTTGTGGAAATGAACCAATCTTCTGGGCTGATCTTCCAAAAACAGTCAAGCTATTGTCATGCAGTCAGACAAAAACACAGAAGGGAGCAGCCTTACCTGTAGTTCCCAGTGTTTTGTAGAACCGGTATTCTAAATGCAACTGTGGTGCCCTTGACTTCACTGGTTCCTGCACAGAGGACACATGCACACTAGTTAATGATAATACCTCCAACTGGAATACCAGTGAAAAGAAAAGGAAAATAAATATACATACATACACAAATACCAGAGTTCTATTGATTAGTTAAATCTGAAAATACTTAAGAAATCACAATGTGACAAAGTGTTTTGGATTTTTATAATTTGGATGATTGATCTTGCACTTCTGGGAGAATACAAACATACCATCCAATTAAATCTGATTACTGAATTTTGAATGATCCAGGAAGCCCCTCTTATTGTGTAACAGTAGTAGGTCTTTCAAACTAGCTAGCATTAGCAGCACAAACAGTCACAGGTTTGTAGTTGGGTGTTAGCTTGCACAGACACCTCCAGCAACTTAGTCCTCTCACCTGTGTTTAAAAGCAACAAATTGAGGGAACTGTCAACTTCTACATTACTACAGTCATTCTTAAAAAGGTAATTTCATTCTCCAGTTTTAATACCTTTGTCTACTTCTGCATTCACTGCAGTCTTAAGTTACACTATTTCCAAAAATTCTATTCAGTGAAGGAAAAATGTCAAATTACATACATTTAGTTCAAATCTAAAACCTTCCCAAAATGATTTCCTTTCTTTGTCTTAAGTAAACTGATGTTGTTATGACCTGGCTATGGTATGGCTCAGTGGTGCCCAAGAAGAAACTAGTTCCTCCCAGTTCACAAGTGTTTTAAACTCACATTCAGACACAATTTTAGGGAAACATTCTCGGTTGTATAAAAACAGTGGGTCAGTACACAATACAGCAAGGTGAGCAGCTGAAATGGTTTGGCTTGGTGAGCTTAATACTTTGATACTCAAATTACAACTCTCTAGTGAGAAATGATAAGAGGCATGAGTCAGGAGTCATCATTTGCAGCAGAGCAGCCAGTGGAAAGACACACCTAGTCAAGCATCTTCATTTCATACACATTTCTCTAAGACCAGCACAGTGCCTTGATGGTACCTTACTGTGCCGTAAGTTGGGCGTTATTTTGTAGCACTAATGATTCAAGGTGTGCCTAAAGGAGGCTAAATCAAAAATGTTTAATTATTGGCTATTAACCAGATACAATATCTTTCCAAAGCATGACATTACAGAATAGATAAATTTATGTATGTATGGATGTATCTCTAAAATCAAGTACACCAAGCTAAATGTAACCAGTGTCATATCTTTTAATTAATAAAGGGCTTGACATTAAAGGGCAGCTTCACCAATTTTCAACTTCCTCTCTATGGCTTTAGTTTACGGTGTAAATGTACATTAATGCTTTTCCTTCCCTGTATTGAAATATTTGCCTGCTTTTACTTCAAAATTAGTGAAGGAGGAAAAATATAATAATAATAATTTAAGCCGAAGCTCTACCCATCTAAATTATTCTTTTCAAAATACCTAGTTGGGGCAGCTGTGGCTTAGCTGGTAGAAAGGGTCATCCACTAATATCAGAGCCATAAAAAAGCAACGACTATGACTAAGGGACTTTAACTTTTAGATGTGAGATTTGTATTAAAAGGTAAAAAAAATATAAGGATTAAATTTTATACCTATTTTTCCTTGACTGCAAAGGCAAATACTGCAGTGTTTTAGTCAAGAAAAAATACTGATCACAAGTCAAGATAAAACTACAAAATGTTATGAACAGCAGAAGAAAATATGTAGATTAAATGTGTATCTGAAACATTAAGATAACACCTGTAGTCTGACTATTTATTTGCATAAAACAATCTGCTAAGTTAGTTGCAGATTTTTCGTGGTTACAAATATTAGTAAATAGCAGATACCTGGAGGTAGCGCCTGTGTTTTGGATGGTTACTCAGTGTTTGTTTTTTGAGTTCTTTCGGCTTATCCTGTAAGTTCAGGGTTGCCACAGTGGATGATTAGTCCGATGTAACGCTGGATGCCCTTCCTGACTCAACACTTCCAAATTTCTACACAGATTGGGACCGGCAACTGCACGCTTGGGGATGGGCTATTGGGGGCTCAGTGTCTTGGATGGTTATACAAAGTAAAATAACCTACTCCATATTCTAGTTTTACCACTCACAAAGTTGTCAGACATCTGGACAAAATGTTAATATCCCAAACTTTATAGATGTTGTTTGTCGAGCAGATCAACGTAACTAATGCTTCATGAAGTTATAGTGAAGTTTGTAAACGGGGTAGGACAGAATTACAATAAAACGACCTGGTCCCTGATTCACCTGAAATCAGAGATCATGGACACCTTAAGGTTGAACATGCTGTGAGCGGCTCTACAATGAAATAAAATTTCAACAGATTTTCTAGCGGGGCGACATACATACAATCAAAGTTTGGGAAACATAGCAGTCAGTCGCATTTAATTAACTTGCCTGATCGGAAAACTGCATGATGCATTTCACTTGCTGATCATGAAGTTAACTTGCTCTGAGCAAGCATTAATGTCAAGCCCTGCAAAATAACAGCTTCAAAACTAATTTTAATGGTATACTGACTTGTAAGAGACAAATGGCATCTCCTATGATGCCAGACTGACCAAGAAAGATAGCAGACAAGAATAAATATTAGCTATAATCAACAAGTTCAAGTTAGTCAGAGATAAAAGCACAATAGATGCCAAGCTAGTGTTCTTGCTGCTTGAGCAGTAAGTAATAACCTATTAGCTGGGCTCTTATCTTTTGACTTGTGCTCGCTGGATGTGTGGTTGCTTTAGTGAAGCCATGTCTACAGAGGTTAAAGTAAAAGGTTTAGTCACCAACCAAACATGTCAAGATTAGCAAAGGCTTACCGACACATACATACTTATACTATATACTATATACTATATACTATAGACGTAAGACTTTGTTGTGGGATTGCAGTTTTGCTTGTGGTAAGCATGTACATTATACTAGACTATAATGTTACAGAAACCTGGGATTACATCATTGTGTCACTGTATTTATCTTCAATGTGACAGTAAATCAAACTATGTCAAGCCACGTATTTGCCTAAAATCCTATAATATTACTCCACTAGGTCTGTTAACATAATTTTTTTCCCTGGTGCTTCCTTTCCTGGTTCGGTAACAGCTTCAGCTTGTAAACAAATGCACATTTACACAGATCAGGCGTAAAATTATGTCCACATGTGCAATTTATTGCAATCCAATACAGTGGATCTGCCATGAATTCTACTGCATAAAAGTGAACAGGTAGTCATAATGTTATGCCTGATCAGTGTACTGCTGTTAGTGAAGAGGGGTCAAATCACAACTGATGTTTACGACACAAGGGGTAAAAGTGAACTACACTTACCAATGGTGCAAGTCAAATACCAAAAGTACCAAATATTGTATATTGGGACTTTGAAATCCAATTTAATTTCTTCTTTGTTGCACTTATATTATCATCTCATAAAACAAGTCAAGCAAGGAAAGAAAGTGTGCACTCACCAGTTTAATAGCTACATACTCATTGGTGTAGAGATTTTTACCTGAAATGAGACAGGCAGGAAGAAACATACATTAGAATACATAATTTCATTTCAAAAAGCCATCTAAAGCACTTAAAGCTTTTCAGCCATTTCAACAGGGAATAAGCAATTTTAGGGTTGACCAGAAGAGAGGTTTATTCCTTTTCTTTGCTGTATTGGGCTATTGTGATCCGAGACCTTGTTAAAATGTATTACGTTCAGAGAAGAAATCTAGGTGGCTCCTTTAGTTTGGTTTAATTTCTCACCTCATTTGAACAGAGTAGTTAGGTGGTTAACAAGGAAACAAGGCTAAGTAGAGGGGAGCTTTCACAACTACTCATACCACCAAAATGGGTTGTTAGCTGTTGCATCCCTGGTGGACAACTGAAATTATCTTAATCTTCCCTGCAGATGCTTAAAAGGATAGCATGGAAAACAGATAAGACATAATGAGAAGTCCAATAATGGGAAGAATTTTCTACTTTTACACAGATGATTTCTTTGCTCCTCTGTGAAACCATCGATTCAGATGGTCCAAAATGTGTATTGTAGTTTTCAAATGAGTGCTGTTCATATGAAGGTACACTGCTGATTCTGGTCCTGAGGTGTTACTCCTTCTGTCCTTAACCTCCCTCCTTTTTAGACAATGTTTGGTCTTGGTAATTAAAGCTCTTAAACAACCTTCGCTGCATTGGACTACATTTCTTAGAGATGAGTTTAACTGTACTCCAAGGTATAATGGAAAATGTCTTGTATCTGTCTCCTGACTTCTGCTTTTTTCACTGAGTTGCTTACAGTATTTTGGCCGAGCGGTGCAAATTGTGGCCTGGATACTAAATCACCATTTTGAAAAAGCAAAAAAACAAAAACAAAAAAGAGCAACTTAATTTGACAATGGTTTAATGTTGTTAAAGAACAAAAAAAACAAACAAACAGGAATTTCACAGCACCACAAACCGCCGCCTTCAAACTAACAAATTCTTTCCTAAAAGTGAACTTGCAAAATAACAATAATACATACAAAATAACTCAATTACAATAGACCACTGCATTTGGTTTGTTTAGGGATACTTAATGAACTGCTCTTTGTAGATTGTTCCATATAGAAACATTAGGAACTATAATAAATTCCATATTCACTTTTGTTGCACCATTTAAGAGATTTAGACTCAACTTACCAAGCTTTAATTCGCCAAAGTTTCCACAGCCTATCTTCTTGCCCACACGAAAATTTGGCCCCACCATGAGGACTCCAGAGGAGCTGGAGGACCCAGATGGTCGTGATGAGTGTCCACTGCGGCTTCCCTGGGAAACTTTAGTGCTCCTGGCAGGCCGCTCACCATATTTGTCTCTTTGTTGATCCATAGTGTAAGCAGCACAGGTCAGTGGGAGCCTGGAGTGATGTACAAAAAGGCCTCCTGGGCTGGGCCCACCACAGCCACAGCCCTGGTCACTGGCAGTACCTTGATGGCACAGTCACTCTCATGAGAGAAAAGCCAGTATGGCTAACCAACAATTGTGCCTGTCTTTGCCCTGTCACTGCTAACAGTTGTCTTGCAGGCTGACCTCTGGGCTCAACATTTGTTGAGAAAGCATAAAGCGGAAGACCTGGAACAGAAAGAACACAAGACATGACACATTAACTTTCTATAGCAAGCAGCACATGAAACATAGGTAGTGTAGTTCAGGGAGTTATCCTCTATTATTATTTTTTTATAAATTTTTTTTGTGATTAAGAACAACTTAGACATAGGCTAGGGGAGTCAAAGATTAATCATTAATAAATATATTGCTTTTTAGTTCATCTATATTAACCAAAAATTTAGAGGACAGGGATGTGTACCTTTTGGCTGATGCTACATGTCTGTTCTGACCACCTATAAAGGCTGTACAATATATAAAACAAATGCTGACATTGCTGACAAGAAATGAATAAATAACATGGCTTTCTGTGGGAGTCCTGAGGATGAACACCGCATAAAGTTGTTTTGTGGCTGCTGCCTGATTTAGCAAGCTAATGCTCTTTGAAGCTTATGACAGACTTCAACAGAAGCAGCTGCTCGTTAAGTCTGGCTGGGAGCTGAGTGTCAGATGGCTAAAAGCACTGCTGCAGCTACCCTGCAAACATTCAGGACAAGTGGTTCTTTAAACATGCTTCAAAATACAACAACACAAAGGTGATCAACTTTACAAGTGTCTTCCCTGCTCAAGGTATGAATCCATTTTACTAGGTGCAAAAACTGTTAAAATATTTCTTGCAGTGACAGTTGGTGCACCAGTATTTGTGCCGCTCTGGGACAACTGTTCTAGGTGTGCAGGTGTTTCCAGCAGCTGGACTAATGTTAGCAGTTAACATACAGATCACTCGTGTTCATAAGGTAGGAAATGTATATTAACTCATCAAACAATCCAGCTGTTTTTACAGTGAAGTCTGCACATGTTAAAGGATTGTTGGTTGTGTTCAATAATATGGATTTTATCTGGACAATCGTTAAAGAGTGACAGAGAGCAGTGAAAGCACCAAAGTTTTAAATGGTGTTTTATTTAAACAATTCATTATTTAGGATTGATTCCTAATTTACTGATCTTTACAATGAACACAAGCCATGGCTGTGGTTAAAAAATCATTTATAAAAGTGCACTGTATTTTATAAATTACAGATTAACCAAATTGTTAATGTTGTAATCTACTGATTAAGAATGCACAGTTTAAGCAATTTTCTTGAAGTAGGCATTGTGTTCCACTTTTAACAAAAAGTCAAAACTGTACATCTAATGATCTCATTAAGAAAAAAAAAATTACAGTTCCATTTGAAAGGGTTTGATATGAGTTATAGTAAAAATGAAAACGACTGCATCACAAAAATTTGCATTGTAGATATTGCCCACATCAATTTGAAATAGTTGTACATTGTCAACTAACAAATCTGTAACTGAGACTTGAGATACGCAATAATGATCAAACCCCTTGGTTGGGGGGATTAGCAGAGCTAGAGCAGATATTCTGTCATTTAGGTTGTTAATTTGAGGGGGGAAACAGGAGCTACACATGTCAGCAAGTCATGCTCTGCACAAAGTGAACCGCTATGGCATGGCAAGACATTTAATTTTAGGAACTACAAAATATCTCAACTTCTACAAAAAAGAAATTGTAATTTTCAAAATGATTAATCACCAGAAATTACTATAGTTGCAACTTTAACACACACACACACACACACACACACACACACACACACACACACACACACACACACACACACACACACACACACACACACACACACACACACACACACACACACACACACACACACACACACACACACACACACACACACACACACACACACACACACACACACGTTTACAAGCAGGCAGTGCTACACGTGGACAGAAGTGGCTCCCCCCAACAGTGCCGCTGGGTTAAAGAGATAATTATCAACTCACAGTAGACACAGAAAACAGAGCAACCAGATTGAGCATCAACACAAATGTTAGGTCATAATCTGTGCTTATGAAGGCATCTCTCCACCACCACACACAGCGTGGCCAACAATGTCAGTGGGTAATATTATGTAAACAATTATATAAAGCTATTTCTGCTCAAAAGGGCATTGTAGCTTAGCTTGATGGACATTGATCTGATTGTGTCTAGTCCTTAGCCAAAAAGGTTTATGCTGCCTTCTTACCATAGACAATAAACTTGATTATTAAATGATCTGATTATAAAAACTCAGGCCATTTGGTGTATGTTAAAGAAACCACTAAGACATAGCACGTTTATAAACTGTTGCTTCAGGGACCTCATTTTGTTAACCATCTTCAGAAAGTTAGTTGTACTGAGGCAAGCTGCAGACAAAACGTAAACTGTAATTTAGGCGGATTATAATTACTTTAACCAATTTTTCATCCAGTAATATATTCAAAATTTTCAAAATTCAAAAATCCTTAATACTGTTTAAAAAAACAAACAACAACAACAAAAAAAGTATTCACGGCAGTGCTGTTATTCCTGAGCGTGGAAAGGCTGCTGCTGTCGTGTGCGTGTGTGTGTGGGCTTCCGAATGACTCATGCACAGCATTGCCTGCACAGATCTAAGCATCAAAGACAGCTAGTTTGCTCTCAAGGGCAACTGCACACTGTTGCTATTACATAAAACTAGGCACAGAACAACATGGCTATAAAACAGGATTGCAGCAAAGACCAGCAGTGCAATTTCCATTGTTGTAGGCCACTCTCATCCAGTGCATGCCAGAGTTGAGATTAGCTCAGCTAGTTGCATGTCCTGACTGAAGAAAAGGTTACCATCGTTTACTCTCATACTCTGTAGTGCCTGCAGGATAACAAGGTACTCAAAACTCCTATGTGTTTAGTCCCAGACTTTTGACACCAATTTACCAGTCACTACAATTTCTTTAAGAGCCCAGACTGCAAACTGCATTTATATACACATCACTGCTAAAGACGAGTTATACCAGACCTTAAATCACTGGTAGCAGAGCTCTGAACTAGAATATTAAGAACACACTAAGGTTTTAATAATACTGTAACATGCAACTGTATTTTAGTATGAACATCAGTTAGCCAGAAAGGTGTGACAGTCTGACAAGTCAGCATACACCTGGTTTTTACATTATTGATCATTTAGACTTGTGTTTTTCCCTGAATACGCTTCAATTTTGTAAAAGTGCAAATTAAGGTTGAATATCAACTCTCTCAAAATTGCTGGTTTCATTCAAAAATTAC
Organism: Channa argus; assembly: GCF_033026475.1. Taxonomy (NCBI): domain Eukaryota; kingdom Metazoa; phylum Chordata; class Actinopteri; order Anabantiformes; family Channidae; genus Channa; species Channa argus. The sequence goes on from NC_090198.1 coordinate 15,111,366, forward strand.
CCTCAAAGCTACAGTCTATTAAAAGTACCTTCGTTTTATTTTGATATGATAGAGTGTATTGTTTAGGACGAATATGCAACACACAATGCTGACATCAGGCAAGCTTTACATTTTTCTGGTTTTAGTCTCATTGGGTTGCATAAAATGATATGCCTCACTTTAAAAAGGAGCTTTCATGCTAAATTCTAAACAAAACAGCTGGAACAGGTGCAGCCATGTATGGAAGAGAATGACCCAATTTGTACACAGTGTAAACTGACAACTGAATGGGATGTGTGACTTTTTGGAAACAAAACGAAATCTACAGTTCTTGCCTGCCTGAGCACACTTATATCACCACGACCACGGTACATCCTAAAACATGTTCGGACATGCCTAACCTGGGGATTAAGGAAGACAATTAAAGTTGGATTAATTCATACCTAAAACCAAACAAACAAAACTACACTATATGATGAGCAACAAAGCATCTGGAAATACAAACTACAGAGTCCTCTCATAAGCCTCTATGTATTATTTATCTACTTTTGCACGATGGGTAGACAATCAGTATAGGATGCAAAAGTCTTCTGGATCCCAGCCCAAGCACAAGGAGTGTCCTTGAGCAAGACACTCAGTCCTAGCTGACCATTGCTCCTCCCAGGGGGATGGGTAAAATACATACAATGAAATTCTTTTTAACATGTATGTGCAAAATGTGAATGTGCTCAGTGATGACAATAAAGCTTCTACGTAACACAATAAATACTACTTTGTAAATGTGTGTAGATAGGGCTATAGGACACATTTTCAAGGCTATATTTAGTGTCCAATTTTTTGTGAATTAAACTATTGTTGTTATTTTGTTCCCCTTGTGTGTGTGTGTGTGTGTGTGTAAGGAAAAAACTATGCAGCAATGGAAAAGAAAAGGAAAAAAAACAAAACAGTAATTTATTATACTGTTTACATTTGTGCATGCACTCTGTAAATCCATCTCAACAGACCGCCTAATTAATAAACTGAAGAGTACATTCAGACAAGGCCTGTAACTAAGGATTAAAAATTGTTTTGTAGGCTGTACAAATGGTTGTTTGACTTTTGTAAGGCAGGGAATCCCCAGACTTTATCCTGCGCAGCTGTCACATCTCCTGATGAATGTTAGCGCATACACACATTTTTCTAAAAGTTAATTTATTCCTCATTAGGAGAAGGCGTCAAAGAGTTTTATAGTTTTAAATCTCATTAAGGATTTAGCATATTTATTCCTTTCTTATTAGCTTGTTCAACAATTCACTTTAGAACAGCATTAAAAAAAAGGAATGTAATTTAACCACATTTTGTTTAAAATAGGTTTTGCAGATACAGCCTTTTAACCATGTCCAAGTTGGTAAAAATGTGTACATAAAAAGTATTTTCTGCTATGGTTGAAGTCATTACATTATGATTCTCTGGTATAAGAGATGAGCCGAAATTAACGGACATTTCGGTTTGATGAGCATGTTGAGAAGCAGTGACACGGTGTTCATTTTTATGTTGCTCTGTCAGTGCACTAGGTGTTGAATAGTAGCATTTTATAAAGGGATAGTTCCGTTGGTGCCGCTCTAGAGTTCAGTAGCTTCGAGGTAAAAGTGGCCGTCTCTTCTGTGACGCTATAGACAATATGATGGCACAGCCTGCTGAGTAATGCTCATTTGCGTAATGCCACAAAATTTGACTGACTTGCCCTGTATGAATACTCAAGTATTAGTAATTGTTATGTGTCGTGATAGGTACCATTTAACATTAAAAGCAATAAACATACTTGGCTTCTTACTCGTAGGAAAAGAAGTCAAATTTAAGAAATGCACACACCTTTTCTGCATACAAAAGATGTAAAGAAAAAGTCCATGCAACAATAATATCATTCACAATTTTTCTTACAATCATCAATTTACATGCCTGTCCCTGAAGTGCAACTCATTCTGCTAGAACAAATTTAGTACCATATGAGGGAAGATGCCCATACATCTGTATCACACCATCAATATTCTTTCAGTAAATAATATGCATCAGAATATATATTCTGGTTCTAATCTGAAGAAATCATGAAACAGGGATTTGGATTATACATAAATAAGGTAGGATAAAGAGATATATTTTCACAGTGTTATAAAATCCAAGTGAAACATGAAGAATATATTAAAACATACAAATAACTCTAATGCCTAATTAGAGGCAAAACAAAACGCTTTTCTACCAATTGCAGTCCCCAAATTTGCTTGTAAAAATATTTTGAAAAACTAAGCCACCTATTCTATTCTATCCATTTAAAATTCCTAATCTGTTGACATCTTTTCATTTTACTGAAACATAACAGTACTGAGCGGAATGATTAACCTTCAGCATAAAGATCAGCTTGAGTGGGGGCCCTGCCAACAGTCCAGACGCCTACTGTGGCAGCACCAGCTAACAGCTGGCTCTCTCCATAAACCCAGCACCTATGAACTGTTACTGGTGGGAAATTTGATTCTTCTTCACTCAGCATTTTGACAACCAATCCATAATCCATAACACAGTCATACATGCAGCTACACCTGCGACAATGAGCTTTCCTCCGTTATAATGATGCTACAAATAGTAGTTGATCGGCAAAAGGCTTATATGAACTTCACTAATGTATTTTACATTTTGTGGTGATTAAGAGCAAATGTTGTGTGGGATAAGTAAATGACCACCGTTCGCCTACAGTTGTTAAAATACCTGCATAAGTGCAATGAGGAAGAAATATTGTAAACATATAGTATGAATAAAACTTACAAAACCTGAACTAATGCCTCCAAATAGTAATTGTATTCTAGTTCTTCGTGACGTGACAAAGTTATCCACCTTTCATTTGGCAGGTCTTGTTTAAAAAGGACAGCAATCACGCTAGTATGCATCATATACATAATGTAAACTCCAAAACTGGTTTGCATGGCTTTGTTAAAACATGGGTGGATATGTAGGCATCCAATTATACTAATAGAAGGTAACCAAAATTAGGATTACTCTATTCATTCAGTAATAGACCATGTATGCAGCTGGTGAAGGAAAATTAACATCGAAACGTACTAAACAAACATTTTTAAAATTACCTCAGAGAATTTAAGTTGCAGCTAAACTATGGGGTTTAATTTGCAGTAAACTTTCCTCCTAACATGTATTCCTTGTACCAACCCGTTAGATAAATGCCTAAATACAACTCTGCCCACGGCCATCAGGCTGAGAAAAGGCCTTGGTTAAATGAGCCAATATTACATTGTGTGTCATGCTGTCTTCGTATCCCCAACACACTGCACCGAGAAGGTAGTTTTTAATGCTGTGTAACCGAGGAAGTGCTGGTCAACTACAGGCAGATGAAGCTATAAAAAAGATGATCGATTCCGCGATTAGGCCCTCGGTAAAAATCAAAACAAGGAAGCGAGCTGCAGGAGCAACGTTGGACGGACAAAGCCAGCATTGGCAGTCTAACATTAGTGATAGTCGCATCGATTAGTAAGCGAATTGCAGCTTTAGCCAAGTTAGCTTCCCAGCCTGCCAGCGTAAAACACATCCACAAGGCTAGCGCTAGCCAAACATTACTGAGCCACAGTGACTGCTCTGGCTTAGAATACCGAAACGCTGAACAACGCAATACAACCATTACTAGTAAATCGTATTACCGAAATGATTAACAGAGAGGAATGAAAGGAATCGGACACGTTGGCTGGTGTTAACACCTATCGATGGGTAAGCTAGGTAACAGCTGCTCTGAGCACAACAAGGAAATTAGCTCCGTTAGCAACAAAAATATTAGCTAAAAAACAAAAGCCCACTATAAAATGTTGCTAGCTCACCGTTGGCAACCACAACAGACTCACCTTCAGTGCGATAAATCCAGATGCCCCACACACAGCGTGTGCATCTGCCACGCAGGTTATAACGTTAGAAAAATGCCCGGTGCCTGGTTTAAGGTTTTCGGTGTTACTTCTGGTTACTGGTGTTTCACACTAACAGCAAAGCACCGTTAACAGCGCTCTCCATTCTTCACCGCTCTTCTGCCTTCGCTGCCCGTTAAAGGTTCACGCACACCGGATGTAGAACAGCGGCAACGCCCGCCTCAGTCCACAGACTTCCAGGTCAGACAGAGACAGGCTAATGAATCATTAGTCCATTAGATAATGCAGGTCAACATCTCCGAATCCCAGCGGTGCAAAGTAACATAGTAGGGTAAATTTGAAAGTACTCACGTATTCTACTTAGATTGCTGTTTACTAAATGTTATTGTCCTTTGTACGTCTACTCTACTACAACTCAGAAAAATATTACTCCACTGTGTTTATTATTTAATACTTTTGAGGGTTTAAATAAAAATACATGATACATAAATGCATCCATACATAACACCTGCCCCCGTCTGTCCAATGTGGCCTAAAATTTGAGCTTCAGAGTTCAGTAAGTTATAAGTGCACTTACAGAGAGTTTCTAAAGAAGTTGTCAGTTGGTGTGGTGTGGAGGGTTTAAGGTGGAAACTGTTTTGTATTTTGTATTTATTATCTAGCATTTAATTGGTACTTGATGCGCAAAGACTTTTGATTTTGATATTGTTTAAAATGTTTTGTTTTTTTCAGAAACCATATCATATGACAAGCTCTCTATTACTGTGTGAAGTTTCTGTTTTGGTAGTAGTATGTGTGTCATCAAGTTTGAGAAGGGTTTAGCTTTGCTTTGAGCTTTTTATACATAAGAAAACTTCAGGTATAATTTTAAACCAGTACTACCCAGAAGGCTCAGGTAGAAAAGGTTCATTTCAAAGTGGTTCTGACAGTGTCCATTGTTTCATAATTCATCCAGGGTATTGAAATAAAATGGCAAATTCCAGAAACCACAACTGAACAAAACAAAAAGCAGGAGATTGACCAAAGCTTTAACAATCATATTTATTTTGTACATCTACATGTTTAGTAGGTTCAGGAAGTGTGTGTACTAATGCAAAGTGGTTACAAAAATAAAGCACATTCTTACATAAATATGACATGACAGAAGAACTAGATTCAGAAAATAAGGGACCATATCACTTGAATGTCTGTGCCTTTCAATCATTGTTTAACCAACTCATCAACAAATGTATGACTACTACTAATAATATATGAAATAAGCTGCACAATTCAAGTATAGTACATGAGTACATGCATGTCAAGAATCATTTATATGGGTAATAAACATTTTTAAGTACTTGTGAAACAAATGGATTAATATAATAAACATTATTATATGAAATACATTATTGTAGAAAACAATAACAATGCAATGACTGCATTTCCTCAACTTGCACTCACTGAAAAGTAACATTTCATGTACCATTTCCATAAACTCAAATCTGAGTTTAATCAGATTCCAATGATCTAATGTGTATTGTGAGATACACTGTAACAATGTGCTAATACTCCTGAAAAATGACTTTAGTCATCAATAGTTGTATTTTATTTAAAAAAAAACAAAAACAAAAATACCCTTTTTAACATTACAATGCATTTTAGTGCATTAAAACATTATGTGACATGCTTCCATCAACTTATGTATTTAGACTGGATTGGAATACATCGTTTTATCTTGTGATGTAAACTATTGACAATGTTACTCTTGGGAAATACCTCGGTGTTAATACTTTTCTCAAATGATCTAAACAAGAAACAAAAATATATATCCCGCTGATAGACAGTGGGTGCTCCAAATACTATGGACAGGTTAATCTCTTTTAGAACCCTGCTTCATTCCATCTTCAACTCAAAAACATAAACAAAGAATTCTACTATTCAAATGTAAATATGGCAACTTATTATATCAAAGAACTTTACAAGATAAGAGAATACACTATGATTAAAAAGACATGGAAACAATGGATGGAAGTTTCTTGTGTATTTCTAAATTGTCCTCTCAGTTCCTGGTCAAGAGGTAAAGTGTTCAAAAAGGCAGTTGGGTTCTTACAAAAAAAGTCTCCCTTTTCATTAAGCTATTGCCTTTGCCTCAGGCAGGAATGCCTCCCAAAACTTTACAAGCTGGAAAACGGAAAAAAAAAAGAAAGAAAGAAAAAAATAATAATTAGACTGTGTTGTAATAGATAGACAAGTACTATCCTAGTACTACTTATCTTCATTGTCATTATCATAATCACCACCACCATTATCCTTAAAGCAACATACCTAGTTAAAGCTGGAAGTAAATAAAGCATGCTGGGTAATGTACGTGTTGAATATTATAGTTGATAGTAGTTACCCGTTGCTGGGACTGCAGCATTGCTTCCAAATATTTGATTATCTGGCTCTTGAAGTCCTTAGCTTTTTCTTTCTGAAAAGATAAAGGTTTCACATCTCAGGCTCTTTGCTAAAGAGGTCAACTGGCCTTTTAATCCCCTTAGTAATGCGAATAGCATGGATTCTTCTCCATTTACACTACAGATCGAAACAAATACATGTATACTGATCTCAGAGCTTCCATCCAGTCCATGTAAAGGAAAGTCTATATGTTAGGACACCCAGCAGGATGACAAGCATATGTAACGACCCAGATTTGAATCACTCTGAAGACCACCAGCTATAGTGTAACTAAAATTGTTCTTTGTACTATAAATGCTAATGGAAAAGAAAAAAGTAAGAAAAAAGGTAAGTCTATCATCCAACAATGCAGTAACATGAGAAAACATTTCATGGTTTATAGAATTTATAAAACGTACCTCAAACCTGAGAACCTCCTTGCGTACAGTCATACCAGTCCTGTCGAAATCTCTCTCATACTGAGTGACCCTTGCTTCCCACTGAGGATATGTATAGGGAAGAAATAATAAACTATGAAGATGTGTTGCTGCCATCAAATTCAAAATGAGCTAATATTTTTCATGAAATGTTAAAACTTTCAGTTTCAGCATCTGATACTGTATGTTGTATATGTTCTATTGTGAATAAGATATGGGTTGATGAGCTTTGCAAATCCTTGCATTCTCTTTTTATTTAAGCTTTAAACATCTTTCCAACTTCTTTGGAATTGGGACTGTACTACACTTTTTAGCAAAAGTACAGGACAACGTAATATATGACATTTGGCATGACAATTTTGATCAGTTAAAAAAAAAGAAAAAAAAGAAAAGGCTCTTCAGTTCTTCACAAAGCAGCTAATGTGTAGGTCATTTGTGAATTTATTTGTTTTTGTTCTCATCTAAAATATGCTGTGTGTAAAACCTTTCTTGAACATTTACACCGTAAAACATCCTCATTTTGAGCCAGGAAAAATTCTGCATGTAGTCTGACAACATCTACAGTGTTAAGAAACTGGAAAGTTTGAGTTTTTGAAGAGTGGGCTGCAACTGTGAGTCAGCTCATTCATAAAGGACTTTACATTGAGCCTTTACATTGAGCCTGAAACATCAAACCAACTAATGTCACACACATTTAACATAACTCAGGGCCTGTGTTAATATGAGCTTGGTTCCAGCAGCAGCTGTGAGGTCACTGTGTCCTCAGTTACCTCAGTGATCTCTTCTTTGGCCTGCTGCAGTTTGTCCGGTTTGTTGGCCCACAGCAGCTTGGCCTCAGCCTCTCTCTTCTTCTGGAGCGTGCTCTGAGCCTCCTGCCATCGTTGCCATGCCCGCATGCGCTGGTCAAAACATGCCTGTGGAGTAGCAGTAGTAAACACAGTAACTCCATCTTTATATTTACCACACAGAGAACAGGTCGCATGCTAGTAGTGAAACAGCACTGTAGTTTTTTTTAAGATAGAAATTTTAGGAATTTCTTTACTGCTTGAGTAAAAATTTCAGTGAGCTCACTGTGAGCTCATTCTAAAGCATGAAAAAAAAAAAATCACACTCACTGGAATTTCAAGTGATCCTGCCCAATTATTTAATATTTTTACATCTGACAAATAGAAGCAATTCTTTGATCTACTGATTATGGCGACTCAAAATATTCAGTAGGCTTCTTCAGTATTTTAGTTTAGGAAATAACAAAGTAGACCTCATGTCTTGACAGATTTTTCTTCTTCCTGTAATATATTAAGACCACTCCAGCTGTCAGTTTACCCGCACAGCACCCAGCAGGCGGATGTAGTCAGCCAGCAGCTCTGCAAAGATGAAAAAGTCACTGGCTGCCTGCTCCTGATGCAGCTGCTCCATCTTATCCTCTACTTCTGCCAGCTGGGACAGGGCCCGTGACAGAGCTGTGTTGTCCTCAGAGTTTCCCAACATGGCCATACTTTTGGCAAATACTGCTGTGTTCATACAAAGCTCTGGTGTTGAAGGAGGAAACAGAAAATGAATTCAGTCTACTTGAGTCAATGTAATAGACATTACAGCTAGACTTTTTAAATGTAATTGGGCACAGAAAGCGAAGAAAGGCACATGTAGCTCACCTTTCCGGTGATTGACTAAGGCATCGACCACAGCATGAAGCTTCCTGAGCTGCTGCTCTTCATTTTCCACCTCCTGGAATTTGTCCTCAAACCACTGAAAGTGGACAAAGATCCAAGAAAAAAAACCCCAACCAAACCAACTCATCATCTGTTTATAATTATGTATTATATCTCATATTGAATCTATTCTATTCTATGCTTTTTTTGGATATTTACTGCCATTTGAATATTCTGGTTTTTCTACCAATTTATCCAACTATCAAACATAAATTGTGTCTCCAAATTCATATAAATAAATGCAAAATAAATGCATCTCCTGAAAAATATTAAAAAGACTTAATCCAGAGTATGCTAACAGTGTCAGACTCATTCATCTTGATGGTCATCTTGTTGACAGCATCTGATGCCTTATTGATCATTTTGAGGAAGCCAGCTCCACTCAGCGCCTGGGTGTTCACTGCCCTGGGTAGCTGAAAACACACACACAAAAAAAACGTAGTTATTTTGGCACCGGCAAATCAAATCTCAAATTTTTGCATTTTAGAATGTTTTTAATTCCTAATCAAAAACCTATTAAGCATATAGTTTACACCTGGTAGAAAAATGTATAACTTAAAGCACCCACATCTTCTCTCTCCAAGAACTCACGGACGTCAGGATCTTGTATTAACAAGTGGTGACACACAACTCTCTGAAGATATCTACAAAAACACAGTATTACGAGGATAAAGCAAGTAACAAGTATTAAATAAAATAAAGCAAACAAAAACACAGGCACAGCTAGAAATATAGTTGAACTAGTCTTAGATAGGACATAAAAATGTCTGAACAAAGCATGTAAAATGAAATATGTACAGAATTATTACCTCTCCAGAGCTGCTCTTCTTCTTTCCACAAACTCTACTGATGATGGGTCGTCCATTCCTACCTTCAGTTTGGTCATCCCTGTTAGTCCCAAATGACACGTGTCACTAAAAGGGTCACAATACAGAGGAAAAAAGGTGCAAAACTCATACTCAAAAAAAGACCTGAACGCTCACCTACAACACTTTTCTCAGGTGGTGGTGGAATGATGCAGCCTTGGAGTGATTGCTTGACTGACAGCTTTTCATAAAGACCCAGGAAGTCACTAAAACGCCTTCTGACAGAGAAAGCCTTACCCCTGAACATGGGCAACGAGGTCTAATGGTAGAAAGCACATAAGGAAGGCTCAGGAGCCAAAGAATTAAATACTTAGGGACAATAGTGAATATTTTAGCATGTTTTCGGAGGCAAGTAAAAATACAGTTAATACATGTTAGCTTAACATATAATTAATACAGTTTATTATATGTATTAACAGCAGCTTAGCTACATACCCTGGTGGATACTTTGTAGGCCACATATGCATTCATGCCATCTCCTAGATGATGTATAGAAATGTATTAGGTGTGAAAATTGAAAATCAAATTGCTAAAATTTGCTTTTGCTATTCAATGTAACTATTCAATAATATGATAATCTATTTTTCAAATAACAACTGAATGAACTGTAAATAATGTGTAAATTTGATCAGACAAGAAGAAGACTGACCAACTTTCTCAGGGTTGGTGACAGCAACATCCACATCAAAACTACCCTTGCCCTCTTCCTCCTCCAGCTGTAATTAATGAGTAGACAATGATGACAGTCTAAACATAACAGATAAATTACTTGGCAGCTACAGAGAAAGCACTGCAAAAGCATGCATGCAATTGTTTGCAAATGAGAGCCTATACCTGCTCCAAGGAGGTGGGCTGCATGGCTGCAGGGTTTTGAGTGAAGGTAAAGGCAGGATGAGAGGTAGAGGTGGTGGAGAGCTCCTTCCTACCTGAGATCCCATGCTTACTCGTGCTCAGCTCCACATGTGCCTCTGGGGAAAGAAAAGACTTTGGACTGTCTGCTGATTGATGTCACCCTGGATCACACATAGTATACTTTGTCAAAAAAAAACAAACAAAAAAAAACATTATACCTGATTTATCTAGAAAACCGATACTCTGGCAACTGGCTATGCGTTTTGGCAACATTAAAGTAAGCCATTGGCAGTAGGATACTTGGAGTTATACATATGAGCCATTTATTATATATACAAATGTTTCTAAATCCACCAAAATTATGAAATAAGTGGAATGCCCATTTTATGATATGCATTAACTTAGTCGAATAGAATGTAGATGTACAACCCCAATCATATTACTGACCTGTTGCCAATTAACCTAATTCCTTGTCAAATGCTTTACCATTTGTTTTTGATTAGCAGCAATTACTTTTCCAGACTTTTGTTGCCCCCGTTCCAACTGTTTTGAGACTGTATTGCTGACATCAAATTCAAAACGAGCTAATATTTTCCATATAATGCTAAAAACTTTCTGTTTCAACATCTGATATGTTGTTTATGTTCTATTGTGAACAAAATATGGGTTGATGATATTTGCAAAACATTGCATTTAGTTTTTCTTTATGTTTTATGCATTGCACCAAAATAAAACCACCTCATAAGATCTTCTAGGACGTGCAAGATTACAGTGGAAAAAAATGGACAGAAAAGAAAGTAGAAAAAGTATTCTAACCAGCAAATAGGTCATTGTCATCATCAGACTGAACTCCGTTGGCTTTGAGGTTTGTGTTGCTTGTTTCATCCTCACTGAACAGATCTGGAGGCTCCTCACTGACACGGTCAGGCTGAGATACTCCCCGACTCACAGCCACAGGGTGGCTCTGGGACGAGGAAGACACAAGTTTTAATTAATGAGCCACGGAAACACACAAGATAAGTAGAGATATTGAAAGAGATGTTATTGTTGTCCTGTCTCGTGGCCTTACACATAGACGTGGGTGGAAGGTAACTAGGGAAGTGAGGTTTACATGTTCTCTACTTGTGGTATTTGCATAATATTCTTATTTTATATTCTGCTGCATTTTAGAGGGGAAATCATAAGCTCTCATTGAGATCAAGCTCTCATTTGCAGTCGGAGAACAAATAAACATCTAAATATATAAATAAAGTACATAGCAACACAATATACAATATTTCACCAAAACATGACGGAATCAGATTTGTATTATTCTCAGAATGACGTTGTGATGCTTTGGAGGCTGCTGAAGAAAAATGCAAATCTTGAGACGTTACATTAACAGTTAACCCCAAGAAGCGCTACAACTTATTAGTTACGAGTCAAAGAGCTTAGTTTGTCACCTGCAAGTTAATTAAAGTTTATGGATTAACTTGCTTTGATGTTGACACTCTGTGGCCTCTGTGGACGCCACGGACGCAGGTGAGATCGGATAAACAGGTTGCCTCCGCTAACTGCTGCCTGACTGGAAGCACAAATAACCGTCACACACACAGGCGGTTATCAATACGGTGGCGCTGTAAACACACCTTGCTGACGAAGATGTCCTCTCCCTCGTCGCTGTCCCCATCTGCCATGTCGGACAGTGCAGCTTCGGCGTCTCCTGCTGCAGGGAAAGGAGGAGGATTCCGGTCTGCGCTGGCCGCCATGTTCCGTGTTGTTAGGACGACGTCGCCGGAAGTCGAGGCCGCGAAGAAGATGGAAAATGAACAGCGACACCTGCAGGTCACTGAGAAACACGACAGCAGGAGAGAAGGTCACTTTTTTGTTAAAACTTTGGCCGAGAACCAAAGTGAAGTGCTAGATAAGATTTAAAATGAGCTTTACACCTGTTTGTACAAGTAATCCTAGTCCGGGTTCTAGTGGCTCTCAAAATACTTTCACACAGTAACAATAGCAAGAAACAGCAAACAGCAAACAGGAGTAAATAAATGAAGTAAAGAATCACAAACCATGTGGTTAGACAAGCACAAATATGATATAAACCTAGACTTGTTTTTCTCATCTAGTATTATTTCATCTTCTAATTGTTACTATGTGTTTAGTGCCTCGAGAGACACTGGTCGAAACTTACAAATCTTTATGAATTTGCACCTGCTCATGACTAATAAGTTGAACATTATGAATAAAATCAGCGATGATTCTGATAAATATGAAATAATCAATACTTCACACCTGCCAGTATAACATGATGGAGTTCAACACAAAATACTAGTTAATTCAAAATGTTCATATATATGAATCAACACCTCTATAAAACAGTTTGAATAGAAATAGATAGATAATAATAATAGATAGCACTTGTTTCATGCAGGACTGTTGCATTAGACCAGATTAGTATTAACTTTGTTTACATAGAAAACTGTTGTCCACCAATACTATAATCTGTGACAGAGGTGGTGTTTTAAGACAGTTAAAGCACATAAAAACTACTGTACTATAATATATGTTTAATTTTTATGTTTTTTTTTTTTTTTTAGAGCACAGGTTTACTTAATTATTAATTTGTATAAAAACTGTCTGATTTTGATTTGTGGTGTATATTTTACTTCTCACACCACCGTGTATTTTGAATAAAATGAGTACCATCTCACAGTATTTCAGAAAATTCTTTTAAATTTACAATCAAAATGTCTGGGTCATAATTGTTCTGAGGGTAAGTGATATACTTTAATTCAATTCAACTTTATTTATATAGCAACAATTCACAACATGGTCATCTCAAGACACTTTACATGCAGTGTGGGCGGCCATCTACCTTTACAGGTTGGGGTGAGCGGAAAGTGGAGAGAAAAATGGGAATACGTCACATTTGTGGGTGGGTAAGTTCAAAACCTTGCCCAAACCTCTGGATGTGCTGAACTCAAAACAGTTTTGACAAACACATTTACAATTACAGCAAATCAGACGAAAGTAATTGATTTTGTTGTGTCTGCCTTCCCAGTAAAATTTGATACTTAAAAACACAATAACACTAGTTCTGTAACATTGAACACACACATATAATTGACTTTTGAAACAAAACAAAATATTTCTGAAATTATGTAGTGTTCAGAATTCAGTTAATCAGGCGTCTGCAGCTCAGCTGGTAAGGCAGTCGTCCATGGACCACAGGGTCAGAGGTTTGATTCCCGGTCCCTCCTGGCTACGTGTCTAAGTTTCCTTGGGCAAGACACTGAACCCCAAGTTGCTCCCGGAGGCTCAGGTGACCAGCTTGCATAGCAGAAACCATCATCAGTGTGTGTGAATAAGAAGCAACACGGTAATGTGCTTTATATATTTTATATTTTATTTATTCATGGTAGTTTCACTAAAAGGTCTCTTGCTCTCTCTCGTGCAGGACACTTTGATCACAATAATTCCAGCAGTAGCTGGAATTGAGGGTCACAGGCTTCAACTTGCTTCTTATCGCATTAAGCGACCGCGGCGCCTTGATGTTAAGCCAGAAGAAAGACTTCAGAGAGGCCACCTGTCGCTGTACTGGCAGGTGTGGCAGTTGATGTCCGAAAGATTCATCTGCAGCAGAGAAGTCAAAATGGTAGTGAGGGCTGTAGATGAAACCTTAAACCAAACTTAAATACTTCTCATTGTGAGGTGAAGCAATTTTATTATCACACACTGAACTTTTTATTTCTTGAAGAACTTCAGGTGATATAAAATATCAAGCCCCTTTTATTGCCCCAAGTCACCCAAATGTGTACTGACATAATTATGATTCATTTACTTATTTGTCCATCTTGGTTTGTCAGTGTTTTAAACAGGCCTTAAAATTACCCGTTAGCTAGCAGCCACATGATTTAATTTCATTAGAAAGACAGTTTAGATCCAGTCTCACATTGCTGTGATCTGAGGAAAAAAGCCGGAGATCTGATCAAAAGCTGTAAGGAACGGCTGTTCGTCCACGGACCACAGGGTCAGTGGTTCAATTCCCAGTCCCAGCTATATCTCGAAGTGTCTCTGGGCAAGACACTAAACCCCCAACAGCTCATTTCCATCACCAGCTGAGCAGTGCAGGTCCAAGCCCAGTAGAAATTGGGGAGGGTATCCGGCATGATGATAATAATGATCCACTGTAACGACGCTGAACTCACAGGATAAACCGAAAGGACAAACAAACAAACAAAAAAAATCTGATCAAAAACTGCTGCTTGACAAAACACCAACTTTATGCTAAAGTATATATAAATATGTAAAGAGTTTGGTCAATCAATGTGAGTGCAGAGTGCATATATAATTTGTACAGCATTTAATTCTTTAACTGTTTGTGAATGAAAATCTCTAAAATGAGAATTTGTGGCATGTCTCTTAAACAGAAAAATGCTCAAATCATGAGTCACTGATCAAAACTGTTGTCTGCTAATTACCATTAATCACTTATACACTAATAAATATCGTGTTATACCTGATGGACATCCTGATCATATTTGATTAAAAGAAGACAAGCAGAAACATTTACTTTGTTAGTATTCTTAATAGTTCATATACACAATGTATAGGAGCACCAATAAAAAAAAACAAACATTTTTTTCCAATCATTTTTTCAACATTTTTTAAAAAGCCACAGATGTTTTTTTTCTACAGAAAGCAAAGAAGCTCTGTACATGAACAAGCAACAACAGAATTTCTCATCATGAGCTGCAAAATAAACAACTCAGCTGATCAAATTCATATCATCTCTGAAGCAAAAAAATAAACAAAAAACAAGACCAGCTGCCTGCTGCTTACCTAGGACACTACGTTACACAAACAGCTTCTGATATTTAAAACACAAGATATGTAAGAAATGTACTTTTTAAAAATTGTGAAAAAGTGCAATACAGATTCAACTGTTTACAACTCAATAGATTATTTCCCAAATGGAGTCCGGTCTGTTTTCTCCCACTTTTGTCTTCAATCGGTTTTTCCCCAAAACGTGTTCCTTGTTTAATCCATAGTTAAAATCTCTTACTGTTATATTGACATTCATGATGATGTACATTATGAGAAACATGATATTCACAAAAGTAGAGCAAATTACTATGATTGCAAATGACAAATTTCTTTGGGTAAGAGGGTAATGAAAAACTAGTTTCTTCGATGAACATTTTTCCTTTTTACATCAGATCTGTGTATAGAACAAGCTTCTTTTTTCTTCATAGAAAAACTACCAAGTAAAAAAAATCTGGGAGTCCCATTCAAAAGGCCAACATCTTTGCATTTTAGAAGATTTGTAAAAGAACCAGGATGTGCCATTTGATGAAGAACAGCAGGGAAAAAAGAAAACAAAACAGCAAACGCCCCGTTGTGGGAAAATGCACACGTGGTTCAGCAGTACAGATATTTGAAACCAAATATTGGTTTTTGGAAACAACATACACACATTCGATATAAAAGACAACTTCCTGTTGCAGGTGATTGATTGGCAGGGTGCCATTTCAGTTTTATTCTTTTTCGAAACGAGGGGTGGGGGGGGTCATTGCCCCAAGTCCTGGGTACCACTGACCTGGGAGGAGGTACTGTCAAGTCCCACAGAACAATATAGTAACTTCAATGGCAGCAAGTGACAGCACAACTCCAAGCTGTGGAGGGCCGGATAATCTCGACCATTCAACATACAAGCATGTTGGTAAGGCTTTTGAAACAGAGCTCCCACAACAAAAAAAAAAAAAAAAAAAAAAATGAAAAAGAAGACATTTTAATGTACAAAGAGGGCAACACAATGCTAGAGAAGAATGTACTGTAGATAAACACAGGCTTCTCCCCCCTGTGGACATAAAAACTGAGCTTTAGGACTCATTTATAGTCCCACTTTCATTCCAAATAACAATAATAAAACAACGTGACACATTAAAAGAATGAGGCAGTTTAAAAAAAAAACACAACATATGTACATGTATATAAGGATATGAGTGTAAAAAAATAATACAATAACATAGAAAATGATAAAAAGTCATGGCACAATATATGTCACAAAGGGATAAAAACAAATAAAATGTTATGAATAATGTAGCGTTGTAAAGGGAGATATCCAATGTTCACTTCACTGAAACGGCCCGATAGATAATACAAAATGCACAAAGAAAACACTAATCAAACAAACACTGTTTGTAGACTGCCCTGCATGAGCACCAACATCAAAACCAGCATATTTTTGGACTTTCTCCTTTTGAATTGACACTGAATAATCAACCGTTCGCCACAAAAACCCACTGTATGTATTTTTGCTGAGGAAAAAAATCACAATCTTCCGGTTGAAAGCGACCAATGTTTAAAAGTTCATTGTCTCTGAGAATGGTTCTTCATTAAAAGATGAAGTGTCTCAATTTTTTTTCTCTCCCATGGCAATCTCCTTCCTGAGACTGAGCAAGGTAAGCCAAAATAGTTCCTAAATTTCAGTCTGGAGTTTTTTTTTTTTATTCTCTGCAGGGGAACATGAGAGTCTTTGTGGGCACAAGCAGCCATTTTGTGTCCACCAATCGCTGGCTCCCAATGTTTATGTTTGGCTGTGTTTGTTTGACTTTTGTGTGTCTTTCTGTTTGTATGTGTGGATGAGAAAGCGTGTCTGAGTGTATAGGTGTGTGTGTGCATGCTCATGGTGCTGTAGTGATGGCATTCAGGTCCTTCATCAGACCCTCGAGGTGGGCCATCTCCTCAGTCAGCTCGTCAGGTTCGTAGCTCTGAGGGAGAGGAACAGGGTTACTGCGAGGGGCGGGGGAGGGGCAGGGGGCTAGGGAGGCAAGCACCTGGAGGGAAAAAAGGAGACGGGAAAGAGTAAAAGAGAGGAGAGGAAAGGAGAGGAGGAGAGGGTCAGTCAGGGATCTTTTGCAAAGGACAGGGGGAGTTGTATGGGTGGTGAGCTGGGGGGGTGGGTCACTGGGACTGATTTGTTGTAAATGACATAAACAGAGAAGCAGCAGACAAAAGCAAAACACCCAGAACCAAGGAGACACACATGTCAACAGCCAGTCAAGGATTAGGACATAGAGAAATGATTCAGTGGTAAAAAATAAATATAAATTCAGGTATGGGTTTTGTTAAGATCATTAAAAGTTAAATGAATTGATCAAATGGAAGCCAACCAAAAATGGTGAGATTGAAGTTGGATAGAATAAAAAGAGAGAAAGAACAAATAGAAAAGGTGGTTAAAACCAAGTAGCTGTATAATCCAGTGCCCAATGAAAACCTGACATGGGTTTGGAAGCAATGTGTGATTCATTCATGTGTATCATTTTAAAAGATACTTGAATAAAAAGGCTGAATAAATATATTTGATATTAAATATTATTCACCAATTTGACTAGTATGGACAGGCTGCACTGTGACAGACAACCAACATGGGGCGCTATACTCACGCTGTCTACATCTTCCAGCATCTTGCTGGTCTCTGGCACATCAGGGGCGTTGGGCACAGTGACTGGCATCGGTGTTCGTGTCCTTCCTAATGTCCCAATAGAGGCTGTTTTAACAACATGTGGGTGAGTGGGGGGTCCTAAGTGACAAACACATACATTTGAAATAAAAAAAAACACTTCTCTCTCAGATCGCATTAAAATATCTGCTCTGAATCAATGATACTGAGGTTATTTCAAATTCCCTGTTTTTCCTGGTCACACCAAACATCTTGCTCGCCCTGAACTCTGACTCTATGTATGTGTTTGCGTGAGTTTTTGATCACCAGTCTGAGCGAGCAAGGGCGTGCTGGGCAGGGCAGGAGACTCATACGGTGGATGGCTGCTGGCTGAGATTGAAGGTACAGCGAAGCTCTTGAGTGGGTGGGCGTGGGCGTGGGTATGCGGATGGGCTGAGCGGTGTGGAGGGAGGTTACTGGAGTAGCTGGGCTCCTCCTCTGTGGTGGTGGAGCCGTGGTAGCTGCCCTCAGGGTCAGCCATAATCTCTGAGGGGCAGGAGGCCTGGGAGGAGGCGGTGGCTGGAGGTAGAGGCTCTGAAATGGGGGTGTTCCTCACAGATTCTGAAGAGGGAGACAAAAGGTTTACAGGATTTGAAATTAATGCCCAGAACCAGGATCGAAAACGGTCTTCATTTGGCCCTTACAAATGTTATTCTGAAATGAGAAATAAAACATTAGGTTTTATAATGAAAAATGAACAAAATAATTAATAAATATAATCAAATCATTTTTAAAGTTTTTTTATAGTAAATTGAATGTGTTTGGAAAAAACATAAAAAGTTCAAATTTTTTTTAACATTATACAGACCAAGTGTCTGATGGACAAAAAAACCTTTTGATAATAAAATATAATCACTTATTTTAGCCTGACAATATATTGTAGCTTGGAAGATTGATTATCATTGCTAAACATACAGTTGTAGCCCTTAAGACATGCCATTATATTCCCTGCAAAACATTAGTTAGCAGCTATTCTGTTAATTTCATGCAGGGGTCTGCCGTTCTTATAGTGTTTGTCTCAATCTCTATTATTTGAATAGGGAGATTATGTAACGGTTATGTTTCCCCTCTTAAGGCACTATCATTTTTTCAGGTTCATCAACTCTAACTTAAAAAACAGACTGCAATAATTTTAAATTATTGGCATGGCTTTCTGTATTCCTGAATGTCAAGTTTAGTTTACTTTGTTTAAAATGGAAGTGACTATAGAAGAAAATGAAAAGTATACATTTTGTAAAGCAGTCGGGGGAAAGAAGAGAGGTTAGAAACACTTTGGAAAACTAAAATATGAACACAACAAGATGCCAACTGCATGTGAATGAATGACCAGATGAGGAATTAATGAATGAGTAGGACTACATCAGACCATCCTGTATTTCTCCTGCTGTCCAGCAGGTGGTGGTGTCTCACCTGAAGAATTCACTCTGTCTAGATGAGAAACAGGGCTGGCGCAGGCATGCGGGCGTAGGTGACCGCTGCCTTGGTGATAGAGATAGCTGCGTGTTGGAGATGCCAGGCTGCCCATGTGATAATGGTGATGATGATTATCAAGAGAATGAATGGGGTGAGCACTAATCACAGCTGTGGATGGAAACGGACATGGATATAAACAAAACACATGCAAACAGGACGAGATGTTAAACCAGCTGTAATAATGATGAAGAACAATGAAATACTGCTGGTGTGACACACACACACACACACACACCTACACACACACACACACACACACACACACACACACACACACACACACACACACAGTCTTCTGCAATAAACACATCTGAAGCTTGCTGTCTGTTGCCATACAAAAAGCAAAAGAACACAAAACTACAATGGACACACTATGGGAAGCATGGAATGGAGCTGTTTTCTTGATTAAATGAACAACAGCATGAGATATATTTGGAAGGTCAAAGTATGTCGTGATTTAACAGTATTACCTCTAATTACCAAATGTTATATAAAGGTTATCCTAAGAGCCTGTCCATGAATTATAACATTCATTCATTCTTTCACTCACTCATTCACTCACTCACTCACACACTTACGCTGAGGCGGCTGTGCATCAAATGGCATCATCATTTTAGGTCTCATCCCTCGTCGGCCTGCTAGTGTAGACAGGCTGTCCTCTGACTCGTGGCCTAAAAAGTATGGTGGAGACCAGCTAATCAGAAATAGCTTCTATTCTACTATTATACGATCCATCTGCAGACCTCAAGGCCCTTAATCAATTGTCTATCATTGGGTTTAATTGCATTTCTAAATGCAAGTGTCTCTCTCCACATTTGTTATGAAATAATAAAACTGAATAGATTTAATGTTCAGTAATGGTAGTGTGTGCTTGCAGCTTTGCAACCATGAATAGGAACGGGCATTATGTATGAAAAGCATGACATCATGGCATGGTAATCACAGACAGCATGGTAAGCACAGAGAAATCACAGCAAAGACGCATATTGACCACCAGCCCAAATCTTGCAAGACAATTTCAATACTGGAAGCAAACCTGGGAGAACTAACACATTTCCTGCCTAAAAATTATTTGGTAGTCAAAATGTAGTCACCTGTCTGCCAGACAAACTCAAGATTTTTACTCAGTGTTATTATGCATGTGAACTTGCAGCAAGGGAGATATTTTACTTTGATCTATTTCCAATAACATCAAAATTTTAAGTCTTCACCCTTGGGCAAGACTGACCACGGTAAGAGTTGCGCCTCTGCTGCAGGTGGGGATTGCTCTCCAGGCCACTGTCAGCCGGGGTGATGTCCTGTGATGTACGGGGGATGGGCGTTTCAGTCATGACCGGGTTGGGCTCTGGGGACTTGTCCATCGGTTTGAGTTCAAGCCTCTCATGATGAATCCAAAGGTCAGGTGGCTTCAGGTCTTTGGCGTTTCCTTTATATTTGTGGGAGCCATTTGATGACTTTGAGGCAGCCCGCTTTCTGCAGAGAACACATTAGTAATGGTTAAAGACTGATGTCATTTACTGAGAGGAGGTGGCCAAAAATCTGGAGGAAGGGTTACAGGAGGAGACTGAGCAGTACGTTAGCATAACAGAGCTTTATGATCTATTTTTGAAAGGGGCATCACAAATGGAAAAAGGGGAGGAGGACAAGAAAGGTAATAGTATGACTAAGCTTCTTACTTTTTTTGGTGGGACGTGGTGCGACGTGTACACAGGAAAGCCCCCACCACCACAACTATGATGGTAAAGGCTCCCACTGAGATGATGATGACAATGACCAGGATGTGATTTTCACTGTTGGTTCCCACCCCTGATTTACCTCGAGAGGACAAAGGTTGGATTAGGACAGATACATACATTCATACATAAAGGCTATTCACTATCTAGTAACACTATACATCAAATTACAACTAATAATTGTAGATAATGGAGAAATTTCATTTTCTCAAGGCTGTTGATCAGCCCAGTGAAAGAAGGAGGGTAGGAGGAAAATCTTACCAACTGAAGTCCCAGAGTCGTGTGTATGTGGGTTGCCTGGAGGCCCTGGTTTCGGTGGAAGATTTGAGGCTGATATAGGATGGAAAAAATAAGTTCTATTGGCCTCTTCAACTGTCATATTAATGTCTCTGTCATTCACGATACACATAATCTCAACATTTTAACAAGCACATACTGACTTTGTCAGTCATGCAGCCCAAAAGATGGAAAGATGGAAAGTTTGACAAAGAGATACACACAAGGTGCAGAGTCAGCAGTGTGCAGGGGGAGTTTACCTTGGTCATTAGCCATTTTGTCAGAGGACTCAGCTTAACAGGCCAAAGGAGAGCAGGGAGGGAAAGACAATAATAAGCAAAAACAGGTTAGATGAAAAGAGCATCAAGGGAAATGGAAATAAAGCAAGAGAAAAGGTATTGTAAAGACGAGGAGAAGGCAAAACTAGAAGAATGATAAAAAGAGAGAAAACCAAACTACCAGACCAGAGTGCACAGACACAGCCAAAGTGACAAAGAACAAAGAAGATATATAAACATGATTTAAAATGTACATTTCATAGTTTCATAAATTCTACATAACTTGAATTGTTAAAAAAAACCTAGAGTTCCTTAAAGGGATGAAATCTTATCAAAATATTTAGACAGAAACAACAAACAAATCCTATGCAGTGCTTTATTAGACATCAGTAATTATTGATTTGAGGGATTTCGTGGCTTTGTTTGATATAATATATTAACTGTGCAAACTTGTTTTTGTGCCAGTGAAAGTCAAATCCCAAAGCTGCATTTCTGGACATGTGAGAGTAACAAAAAATAACGAATAGTGGTCTAACATTTCTAACATTCGTTTGCTGTTTCACTGTAGGATTCGCCTCTGTGTGACCAACTACGGTTTGTCAGTGACCCCTTATTACCCCCTGTGAGGAGTGGCCCATGAGACAAACAGCTCATCTGTTTTCCTGTAACCTGCCCTCCTATCCACATAGACATGCAAGGCCCACACTAGGGATAAAGTATTAAGTTGTCGTGCCTCCTCTGAAGGGAACAAGGGAGGGTGAAAAGCTAGAAGCTCCACAGCGGGACACCTGTATGATGGATCGACTACTTTAGGCACAAAGACTGGACTGTATCATTGCCACTCCTTAGCCTGCCCTGGGGTCCATTGTAGACATGAAAGGTGGATGGACAAAGCTTGTAAATCAAAGAACCAGGGAACCATGGATTACGTTAAGTAATGCTTTTTTTCTTCTGGCATGCAACATGTTAATTGCCTATTTACACATCCGGCAGACACAAAGTATCATTAAGATTCATTCGAAGGTGTGAATGTAGTCCCCTAAAGAGCGTAAATAATATATTTATTCTCTTTTATAGCTTGTCAAAGATCAACAGTACTAAATGAAGGAACTTGTTTACTAATTTAAGAAGATATCTTGGCCTCAGAATCATCATGGACACTTACTTTTTGGAGTGCGAAAATGTACAGCATCAGACATTGGTCCCATTCCCTTTGAGTTTCGAGCCTGGATCTTGAAGTAGTAGGTGGTGTCCAGCGTCAGCTCCTGGATCTGGTGTGTCAGACGGTTGCCCACCACTGGTTCAATGACCCAGTCATGTACCTCAGCATTTACATCTGTACTATAGTAGATAATATAGCCTGAAAAAGGAAAGATCAGAAAGAGAGAAATTATTTGTTGGTTTTAATGCTGCTGAATAGAAGATCATCTCACAGCAGTCAGATATCACACTTTACTATAAACGCCAACGTCACAATTTTACCTTATGTAATATTTTTGTGCAGATCAATTCTCCACGTAAATTTGATTTCATTAGTCAATATTTCGCCAGAAACTTTGACAGTTTTTAGATTAGTTTATGGTTATAGAAGTTAATATAGGTTAAACTTAAGATTTATCTGTGAGACTGCAAAATGCTTAACCTCTAAGAGACTCACCAGTGATCTTTCCATTGGCCTCAGAGGGAGGCTGCCAGTTGACAATAATGGTGCGGGGTTTGTTCTCTTTGCTCACCACCGTCACATCTTTTGGAGAGGAGCTAGGAACTATGGTGGGGGTTGAGACAGGACATTGTGTTAATTAAGTGGTCACAATTTAAATTCAACAACATGGCATGATAGGAGCAAACTTTGTCTTTGTGCAGTGTTGCACCTATTTTATATTGGAAAATGTGTCCAAAAGTGATGATCTATAGTTTGTTTTTCACATGTACCAGTGTTTTTATTTATGTATATACATCGGAATATAGTAAATAAAAATTGTTCTTCTCTCTATAATAAAAACAGAAAAATCTAGATTTTAGAATTTTGGTTTCTTTTTAATGTCATGTTTATTGTGAAGCATCATTTAGATCAGAAATTACACTATAAACATTTTTTAAAGTGCTATTAATTATGCAGCGTTGCAGGTATCCTATAGAAACAACCAGAGGATTTTATGTTTAATGGAGAATGGCTAAAGATTTTTTGTCTAAAGGACTGTAGGATGCTGCTATGAGTTATTTTACCTCTGATAAAGTCAATTTATGCAATTTTGATTCAGTGTACTGAGGAAATAGTAATTTATGTTCATCCCTCAGATAGTGTCCCAAGCAAAATGTAACAAGGAAATGTGCCCACCCAGGGTTTTACAGTAACAGAATAATGAACCAAAAAAGAAACACAGTTTATTTTGTTTTATAAGCTTCTTTTGTAGCTCTCTTGCTCCTCGGGTTGACACACTTTGCCATCTGGTGTGCAGAAAATGAAATGTTACACCCAGCCAGAGGCTTGTTGCTCTGGACATGTTGTAGGTTAATGTCTCTTAAATCATGTGCATTTGGTGTGTTCCTGAACACTTGGGTATTTGTGTGTTTTCCTACTCGTCTCAAATGTGGTGCCCTGTGCAGTCATGCTCCATGTGCTGGTGCGGCGGCCTTTGGTCACCATGACAGAGAACTCGTAGAGTGTGTTGGGTTTTAGACCCGTCACCATGTGGCTCAGGCTGGTGGTGTTCGCCATCTAGGGAGAAACAGGCAAACACACATAAGCACACGGACAGTAAGTGTATGATGGAAGATTACATCCACTGAACACTGATCAGCTCTTCAAGGGGGCACTCTATTACACCAATTATTCATCAATGAGTCTGCTTGTTTTTCTCAAAAAAATAAAAATAAAATAAAAATAAAATAAAAAATAAAATAATACAAATATATATATTTTGTGTTTGTTTTGTTTTTTGTTGTTTTTTTGAGAAAAACAAATAGAGTCATTAATTAATAACAAATAATATTCACTCACTTCAACATCTAAACATGATTTCATCTTATAAAACAAAAATGGAGGAAAACTCTATAAGCGAGAACTCCAGAACATGAAACACCTTTGCTTGAAAAATACTTTTAGGCAATTATTCCAATTCTGGATAGTTGACATTTAGATTTCAATTAATTAGAAAACATAGTTTTTGCTCTAAACATCAGTCACCAGTCTGAATGTTTTGGAGGGACTGGGATACATTACACACACTGACCACTGAGTGGAACCAGAAGCCTTTACATTTTGTGATTAATGTGCTCTAATTTTGTCACATTGGGTCTGAAATACAGAACCACATGACAGACACTACAAAGAGGCTTGAAAAGAAAACCAAATATGCCTTATTATAGAAAATTACTGTCTCTAATATAAAGTCAACAAATTTCAAATACGTAACGATTTATCTTGACTTTCATTGGGCTGAACTGAATGTAAAACATTTGTTAGCTTGCTGGGCAACATACAGCAGCAGCAGTGAGCCAGGTCTCTACTATAGTCCTATCTAACTTTGCATGCTGTGACAGAAGTGCAGTTCTCCAGTGGGGGCTGTCAAACAGAGGGCAGTAGGGTAAGAAAAGGAAACACACTGTTCTTTGGATACATGCAGCCAGTTTGAGAGCATATCTTTAATAATGTACAAGCTTTTCTGGCTAGATTCACTCCAAGAGAAGAAAAGAAATGAAGAAGACTGTTGGTCACTGCTCTGCAGTACAGCAATGCTAACTTATACTGCATGCAACAAATATACACAATGTTGTTTTCAGAGCGCAGAACCCCAAACCACAAAGGACCTCTTCTAATAGACTTATTAGAATATAAGAGTTTGTTAATAGAAAAGAAACATAATAAGGCAGTGAAGGTCTTCAACGGAGTGAGAATCTGGACAATTTGAGGATCCACTCATTGAAGCCAACTGCACTGCCTGTACATCATGTGTACATCACCTGTCCTGTGCTTTCTTTACATTCTACTCTGAATAATTAAATCCTAAATATTGTCAGATAATTGGCAGAAAATGGCTGGTGAAGAATTTCTTTAATGCAACAAACTGACAAGAGCTGTATAACCTTTGAAAGACTCAACTGCTGAGCCTGTGTTTGAGTCTTGTGTGTTAGCTGTATGGTGAATGCACTGTCAGACTAACACAGTCCAGTTTTCAGACTGTCTTGTCCTTGTTGAATAATTTATCAGTAAACACAGCCTTTATCTGAGCCCTGCTTGGTCACAAGTGAACAGATACACAGATGCAACCATGATCTCACGCACACACTCACAAATAGTAAATAATCATCATAACTGATCTGCAGTCAATAAGTACAAGCTGATTCAACAACACCCCATTTCAGGTTCTACTCACTGGGATTCAATACAAATATTTTAACAGTTCCACTACACTACACTTCCATTACACTCAGATGCATAACTTCACTCAGAAACACTGGATTTGCATTTGTATGCACTCAGAAAATGGATTTAATATTACAGTGTAACACTAGATTATTTCACTAATAATAAACTTTGGAAATTACTTTGTTAAAGATCACTACAATTACAATTAGTCATTTAGCTTTTATCCAAGGCGACTTACACATAAGTAGCAGACACTAGGGACAACTTGGGGGTTCAGTGTCTTGCCCATGGACACTTTGGCTTGTAGGAGGGAAGACCTGATCCTGTGGTTCGTGGATGACCAAATGAACTACAGCCACCAACTCACCCTATAGTTTAATAACTGATAAGTATTGTGTTTACCAGGTAAACACACACTTGTTTCTACTTCTACTACTTTTAATTAACTTAAAATGTAAGGATTTGCTGCTCCTCTGTTGTATAAAATTTCAAATGAAGTACCTTTGTTTTTCAACTTTGTCAGGCAAAACAAGCAGTTTGAAGACCTTGAGGACCTTAGGCTGTGGGAAATTGTAATTTGCATGCTTCTCTATTTAAAAAATGAATTAATAAATAATAAATTATAGGTTTTTAATAAAATCAGATACCAATTTTTGTACTATTTGTTTGGGATTTTTTTTTGTCTTCAAAAGCAAATAATCTAGCAATTATCCCTGTACAGTGGTGCTGGGTTTGAGTAGGACTACTGCTGCACCATTTGAAGAGATTCACAGGAAATGATGTGGACATGTAATTCAGCATTATTGTTTCAGTCTTACTGTATCTACAGATGCATCAGGACTGTGTTAGGTACTGGCAATGCACTGCGACATTTCCTCCTACTGCTAGTGGTTTTAAATGGCCAAACTCGCGCAGGATTACATTGTAAAGCAACCAATCAGTTTGTTCCTATGACTGTAATTGTTCATCAAAAATGCAACAAAAAAAATAAGGCAGTCAGTTTTGCTGCCTGAAAACCGTTCTACAAAAATGAACTGCCTTTGCTGTTAGCAGCAGTAACGACGGGTGTCAGAAATCTTTCAGATTCTAATTATATTTGCTTTATATTATATTGTTGAAATTCTGCGATTGATTCGAAGTGGAATAAAATATTTATAAAAATAAAAACTGTTGCCTTCAGCTTGTGAACTGTTTCTACTGTAAGCCACAGCAGTTTTTTCTTAATTAAAACATCAACCTGGAAAGCGTCTACTCCTCTTTATAGTACTTTAAAAGATGGATGAAAAATAAATTACTGTTCACTTTAAAATACCAGCATTATGCTGCGACTGTGCTCAGAAGCTACTGTGGGAATACTTTATTATATAATTTTATGGCATTTCTTTTCATTTCTGGCACATCAATACTTCTCTCTGGTAAGTGTAGGCCTTAGGGGGTGCACAAAGTCACATTGCACTCAAATTCACAGGAACTGTACTGTATTAAATAAAAGCACATCACTAAAATGTGGGAATTAATTTGAGATGTATTTAACTGAATTACACTGAGAAAAGATGGTGTGCTTCAGCTATACTAGACTTCAACTCATTCTTGGTTTAAAAATTAATCTAGAGTTTCTTTTGTATAATACACCATCCTCTGTAAAAGTAACAGAAACCATTTTAGAACAATTTGGTGGTTGAAAGATGAGCAAACACACACGACCAGAAGTGTCAAAGAAAAATTTCATACCTTCACTTTAGTGTTGGCAGGGATGTTGGTCTTCCATCGCACTGTGTAGAAGCGGTTATCTGTGATCTTTTGGTTCTTAGGCAGCGAGTTGTCAGCCCAGGTCACCTTGATGGTGTCGTGGCTCAGCACAGACGCCTGAACACCCACGGGTGGCATCATGGGGGAGGGGTCTGGTACTGGGGTGTATGGAGCATGGAAGAGTTCGTACAGGTCAACATCGGGGTCTATGGGGTCTGCACATCCGGCAGTAAACCCACATGCATGCACCCAAATTAAAATGACCAAAATTAAAACATAAAGAGAAGTGTGGCATGGTGGATCAGACAGTGGAGTCAAAACAGTAAGTTGGGAGCAACAAAAATAAGGTTAATTAGTTAAAATGAAGGACGACAACGAAGTAGGAGGGAAAAAAATACCAAAAGTACCACAAGGATGGGATTGGGAAGAGTGAAGAGAAAGAGAGAGAAAATTCTATTAGAAAAACAGACACTGACCTCTACAATAAGATGAAACTACAGACTTAGCTACTGTACACTCTGTGGTGTATTATCAATAACTACTGTAGCACTACAGAGGGGGAGAGAATGTCTATTCAAAAGAAAAGATTACAGTAAATGGAAAACTAGAATAAAACCCCAATACCACATTTTCAAACTTGCACATCAACGGGCCGCCCCAATCTTTTTAGAAAGAAGCAATAATGAAATGTGTTTACATTATAGAGCTTTTCACAAAATGAAAAGTGCAATGTGGATAAACAGGACATTGGATGCACTGCAACCTTCCCTCTTTGCAGTGTCATGTCGACAAGGTGCATTATGTCCTTGATAAGTGCAGAAAACATATTGAGGTTTTAAGTAATTGAGACTACAGACAAAAACGAGAAGGTCACACACAAAAGGTGGCTGTGTTTGTGTTGACTGTGGCTTCTGTTTAGAGACTCAAAGACATTTGGTGGGAGATTGTGATGAAAGATAGGTTTTTTCCTCTTTGAACAGTCACTTTAATTTAATACTGTACAGTGACTAACATGCGTCACTTTTATAGCACCAGTACAATTATAATGATTAGCTAACAGAGACCTAAAATAAAAGACTTAAATACTGTATATTGTTCTGCTTTGCATACTGTGCGCTTGTGTCCTGTATTTATTTTAGTACATTACTAATGTCTTTCTTAATTTTCCTGTAACATTTTTCCTGTTTTATGTAAACTTGACTTTAGCTATTTGGCTGATTATTTATCTGTTTCCACTGTTAAAAAACAAGACTCAAACCTCTCGAAACAATTATTGAGACAGCAAAACAATGTAAAGCCCGTAGAGATAAACCCCAACAAAGATGAGCCTGCTGTGGCTGCAGAGGATGGCTGTGGCCATTCAATGGCTAAAAAGAGTAAAAGCTGGATTTTCATCATCCACGGCAGCTACAACAAGCAGAGAAAAAAACAAAAAAACAACAACAAAGCTTGTGGCTGCATATACGATGGATAAAAACTCACACCATTCACTACTGATACTCTTTTAGACCCCAACACTACTGAAAAGTAATATAACATCTAATGTTACATAAAACTGTGGTTGATAGTCAATATAGTTCAAATATTATTATCAGGATATATACATTGTAAAATATAATTTAGGTAAAATAACTAGATAAAAAAGTCTGTTTCTGCATAATATAGCAAAAATATACCTTGAAAATTCTTACAATGATACAAAGAGAAAAAAAACCTTTAAATCGTATACCATAAATAACAGTTATTACTGATTTAGGATTTTACAAGGTTAAAAGAAAAACTTATCAAATTGAAATATAAGGAACATAACACTATCTAATGACAGATTATGATATGTTGTTTCACTTAATATGTATATCATCATGTTCTATCTATTATGAAAGACTTTCATTCTTAAAGTTAGCGTTCTTCACTGTTAAGGGCCTCATACAGAGCACAGTCCAGCACTTGAATATGGTAAATGGTATTTTACATAATGACAACCTGTTGCTTAATTATCTGTTTATGTATGAGCGATGGTGTGTGTGTGTATACGTTTTCACAAGAAACACTTCAGTGGTTTTTTTGCTCGTTGTACCCAATGAATGGCCAGTGAATAAATGTATGTGTCTATGAGAAGGAAAAAGCTCAGACAAGCAGATTCTGAGAAGCACACTAAAGGATAAATGCTTTAAGATGGCCTCCTGGCAGCTGGTTTAACTGCTGCTAGTTCTGTCCTTGGTTTGAATGTGATGGAAGAAAAAGCTTTGGTCAATCATCTGCAATGACTCGACTAGCCTCGACCACTTCTTGGTGTCTATGTGTTTATCTGTATTTTCTATAACAGCAATGAGGAACCTGCCCTTGTAACACGTTACAATTTGGGGGGAAATTCCTCATTTCCTGCTTTCTAGTTTAGACATCATTTTAATGTAACATCATACATATAAAAAAAAGTTCACCAAGTTTTTCCTTAGTTATTTTTTCCAAAAGTAAAAGTACTATGTAGGTCAGCTCATCTTTTTAATCCCAACTTGAACAAACTGGCAGGAAGGGAACGCACCCCCGAGGATTCAGTAGCAGAAGATGGTGGTGGGCTTTGGTTCTGCTTTGAGAGGAAACGTTTGGATCTAACGAAGGGTTGCCAAAGTCACCACAGGGGGTCTGCATGCAGTTTTTTCCATGTGTGTGTGAGTGTGAAGATGTGAGGAAGAGAGAGCTTTATAGAGAGAAGTGTACAGTATGACAGTGCGCGGGTGTGTGCATACACTTAGACTGCCACCCCCCTCCCTTGAAGCATGTTGACGTGTTTCATGTCATCTGGCATCCAACCCCTCTCAAGCTATGCTGTGCCATAGTGCTGTAGCTGAGACAAACTGGAGTGATCAAGGCTGAGCAAGAAGGTGGGAGGCTGGATTGGAGAGGAGGCGGGTGCATCCCACATTTTGGGACACGCCAGGGAGCATGGGCTTGTTGTCTTCTGACACTGTCACATAAACTGTTTGAACTCAACATACAGTTGACTTCCTTTGTCAAACACACTGTATTGGGATTTAGATTCTTCTTATAATTGTTAACAAGACTGTAATCTGAGGCCTTAAGAATTATGTATTTTCTGGCTACCAGGCAAACTGGATAGTCTGTATCCTTAGGCTAACACCAAAGAGCTGTCTCAGAGATAAAGATGCCTACATCACAGCACCTGCATTTCTGAGGCCAGTACCAATATCATCAAATCACCTTAACATTACATAACAAACACTTTTGATAAGGATCTTACTACTGATAAATTAACTTGTCAGTGCTCTGTGATTATCTGGGACAAGGAAATATTACTGGTCCATCAATATAAAAGAAATATATCCTCTCTAATTTATTGTCAGGACAACTGGTAATCTAGGGAATAAACTTGAGGGTTTTAAACATTTGATTAAAAAGGATGCAAGTATACTTAAGGCGATGAAGACAAGAATTAATTAGAGCAGGGAGATGCCCAGGTGACGCATTATCTATTTAGTAATTTAAAAATCCAATAACAAACTCTGGTTAGACATTGCAAAGAAAAATGTCAGCTCAAGCCCTTTTTTTGTTCAAAAAGTGGATGCAACCGTACAGTTTGGGTACTGAATATCACATAACACTGAATGTTGTTTATGTTATAGAAGAGCTTCGGAGACCACAGTTAATGGCACTAAGTTTCTGTACACATTACAAAAGCATCGTTTGAATTCCTATTTTGCAGTGCATTAAATGTAAGAGAGACACAATTTCTTTAAGGTAAGCAGGGAGCAGACTTCTGTGCGTGTTTAGATGCATGTAGTTCATACCTGACTGTGGTCTGGTGATGGCACTCTCATACACAGGAATCCCTTCACCCACGTTATTTAAGGCCTTCAGTGTGATCACATAATGGGAGCTGGGGTCTGTAAGAGAAAGGTAAAGAAAGATTGGTGAGAGAAATGAGAAAGGCAACATAAACTGATGCATTCGTCTAATCAAACTAAGTTTCTTGAGACTCTCCATTCATAATTGTGTTTTTTTCAATTATTGTGTTAATAAAAACCAGTAACAGCAAGTATCTAATCTGCGTTATACTATGGACACAGAAGAATGAAAATTTATTTTCCTTTAGAAAAACGTATGTAATTATATGTGCTGCTCATTAATAAAATAAAAATGATTACAGCAGTGGTTTCTTGGTTTTATTAAATAGTTAAATGTACCTCCAAAATGATGATGTCAATATTCACTGAAACTTACACTTATGCAAAATTAAGAGCTAGAAGAACCTTTTAGTGAGGTAAAGCCTACTGTTGATGTTTCCTTAGGTCTCATTACAGCAAGTACTAAAATCACCAAAACAAATTTGTTTTTTTTTCTAAATATTTGTCTTGTAGCCCAATCTGTGTAATCAGCAGCATAGTCTTTTGGTGGAGAAGATCTCATTAATTCTCTAAATACTACAAAAACAAAAGAAAACAAAAATTCATCCTCACCAAATACAAGGAACGGAAATAAAAGAACAATTCAGAATGAACAGCAGAGGTTGGTCCTTACCAAGGTTTTCAATAGTATAGTAACGTTGCTTGTAGTCCACTTTGATAGTCTGAGCATGGGGACTGCCTATGCCATAGCTGATGGTGTAACCTCGCACTACAATGTCCTGGTTCTCTGGCGGTGTCCAGCTCACTACGATACTGTTGACCAGTGGGCGGACATGGAGAGAACTGGGCTGGTCTGGTACTCGTGATTCTGGAGGGGGAGTTTTAGGAAAAACTTGAGCAGAGTTCTTTGAATCAGGTGAGATAATCAGCTAATCAAATGCTGACTGAACAGCAAAAACACAGAACACTAAGTCTTAAAGGTGATAGATTCTGGTTTAGCCTGTAAGATCTAGGTAAACAAAGTCTTTTTACCATCCAGGTCACTCTCAAACGTCTCTGCTGTGATCCACTCAGTAGCAGGTCCTGTGCCATTCACCGTCATGGCTGACACCCTGAAGGAGTACTCTGTCCCTCGCTCCAGACCTGAACAGAAACACAACACAAACAGGTCAAATTCAAAGCTCATGTACTGAGACAGTAAACTTGTGTATTAAAACTGAAAACTAATAACACTTCTCTCACTTTTTTAGGCATGATTTTATCGTATTATTTACTTGTGCTCTCCACTTTGCTGGCCCATTGGGGTTTCAAGGCACAGACAAATATTTTAAAAGCACAAGTAGTCGCCCCATAGTTTGATACTTCAGTGCAAAGAAAAAAAAATGTGAAGACTTGAAAGAAAAAGTGTGTAACAACAGTAGTCAATAGACAGTACAGTACAACAGTAGACCAACACAACAAAACAGAAAAAACACATTTGGAATCTAAATTCATACATATTTTAAAGCTTTGTGTCCTTCAGAAAGTGCAGTGTTACCGTGGGTGCTGGCTTTGGTATTGAAAAAGGGGAACCGCCTGCTGACAAATGATTTGTTGTAGTACTATTTTGCTCTAAAACTTTTTATCATCATCATCATCATCTCGTCCCATTAGCACATTACATGCTAATCCTGTAGTCATTGCTTTCAGTACACACTATTCTGGGCCACCCTTGGGGGTAGCTTCTGAAGGCTTCCTAACTATCCATGCCTCCAAGGCTACAACATCTCAGTCTTAATACTTTTGAACCAACAAACACCCCTCTGTTTCACCCCCCAGAATGTTCTCAAAAATCCACTTTTAAGTGTATATTCTCTTTGATGAAGCGCACAGTGTGAGGCTGGGCCACTTGAAAGTCGCTGAGAGAACATCTAATATTAATCATTGCTGTGTGTCTCTGGTGATATTGTGCATATTTTGGTGGTCACAGCGGGTGAGGTTACAGTAAAGTAAGACATGTAACTTCATCTGAAAATGTTTAGATGAAATTCAAGTGTTGACTAAATAAACAGACTTAGTGACAGACGGATTCCAAACAACGATTTAGACTGATCTTCAGTCTCAATCATAATTTGAAATATTGCAGCATGTCAGATATAGCTAACAGCATCAAGATTACACCCAGCAGAGATAAAATTGCGTCTAAGAGCATAAATGTTTTAATGTGGGGCCTGTCTAAAACATTGAAAGTTGTGTTATGGTATGCTATGGTATGGCAGGCAAAACCTTTCCCTGGTAAACCTTTTTACATGACATTCAGTAATAAAATTCAAATTAAAAAATATGTAAACGTTAGACAGTTCATTGAAATACACTGCTGCAGTTGACAAGCTGTGTGTTGAGTCAAGGGCACAGATCTTGTTATCAAAATTTCTGCAGCACAATGACACTCAAATCACTGCAAATCTCACCCTAAGTGATCCAAGTGGACTTCTCTGAACGCAAGTCTCCACAAACCTCAGGACATATTGTGGACACAGGCAGTATCTGTGGTGTAGCATATGTGCAAATTTTCTATGTCCTCAATGTTAAAAGCGTTGTCTCCTCAGCCTTTTCAGTTTGCTAGAAATGAAGTCAAATATACTGTAGGTTTTTTGCATCTGGAGCCTTTACATAAAGTAAATGTTTTTCTTCTATTTAACAAAAGTTATCCACTGATCCATTGCAAAGTTGCGGGGGCTGCAGCCAATCTCAACCCAAAACTTAGTGAGATAACAGGAAAAAAATCTAATTTGACTTAAGATGCATTTAAATGTATTCTACTTGCCAGCTGGGAACTGTTGTCCATGGAGGTGGAGCTAGAAACAAACTGGATGTAACTGGGTGTAAACTGCAGACAGAAACAAGGTCTCTAGCTTCTTTCCACCTACTCATATACTAATAATAGCACTACAAACACACCTGCTTGCAAGAGATAATTGGAAAACACTAAATACAAGTCTGTCAAAAATTACTATAATTATTACAATGATGGAGTATAGAGACCAATCTCAGAGTTATGATAGAGCAGGAAGACTTTTCCTCTCAAGCAGGAGTTAGTTCAACAATGATGTCCAATGTCCCTATCTCTTACCATCAATAAGCTTGTTAAGCTGGGTGCCTCCAGTGGTCTCGGCTGCCTCACTCCTCCGGGATCCTTTGCGGTATCGGATCTTGTAGCCCGTGATTTCCCCGTTCTGGCCATTAAAAGGAGGGGGCTGCCACCGAAGCATGATGCTCTGAGGGCAGAAAAACCAGGGCATGGGTGAGATGAAACTAAATATTATGTTTAGCACATGTGGTAAAGGTGACATTATGGCTTAGCAGGTAGCATCACGCCTTCCCACACACTGCATAAGTTTTTTTAATCTATGTGCTACAAATAGTGTCTCACCTGCTCTTTTTTTTTATAGAGTGCAAATGGGTGGGCCCTAAAATCACTCTGTGTGTGGCTGATGCTGTGCAGATTGACGCATTAGGAACAAATAAACACATGAATAATAAAAGGAGGTGTCCTGATGAGTGGGGTGTGAACATGTGCACATGCAGAAGTGTGTGTGGTACTGGCGAACCCTGTAGAGACAGTGAGACACAGAGATGAATGTAGGACTTTTGCTGGCAGGCCACGGCACTGTTGTGGGATTTATGCATATGAGTTTTTGTGTGAGTGTTTAAAGAGATGGGTAGGGGGGTGACTCAGTGTGGGATAAGAGTTAATTAACGCTTCCCCACTGTCACACTGCTGCACAAAAGCCTGAATACATGTACAGGGCACACAAACACTCCTCCCCAGCCAAGTCAAGGGAATTGCACAAATTAAATTTGTGTTAAGTGTGTTCAATTATTTTCATTTTTCTTATTACACTGTCGGCCTCAATTCATGTGTGTTGTTTGTCTCCCTTATTCTCCTTAACCATTAAAAACTGTTTAATTGACTTCTGTAAAATCACAAGTGAAGGTGACAAAGGAGATGCCTAAAGGAAGAAAAAGGTGCAAAATAAGATCACAAAAACATAATTGTTGAATTGCCTTAAAGGTAAAAAAAAAAAAAAAAAAAAGAGAGAGGTTCTGCTTGACAAGACCCAAACACGAGACTGAATATAAAATGCATGTTAATTAGTATTTTTCCACAGTTCCACTTAGCTGGGTGTATCAAACAGCTAATTACATAAATGCTTTGTATCTATATAATTGTACCAGAATTACTGACTTACTGTCTGTGTACATTCAGAATTAAACACGTTGACAACAAAGAATGAAAGTGAGATGCCTAATTCTAATAATGTTCAGGAATAAAAGATGCCAGGCATTTTAAATTTGTTTGTCTGGGTCTAACTAAAGAGGGACAGCCTGGATCTACACTATCCATTCAGAAAAGAATTCATGTCTTTTCCTCAGAATGAGTCCTCTTCATTTTACTCTTTGCATTAGCACGAGTGCTTTCTCTACACAAATCTCAGCTGAGTATCCCTCAACATGGGTGGCCAGTTCTCGCTCAAGCTGGGAATGTGTGATAGGACTGTCTAACCCTTTTTTCTTTTTCTTTTCTAGTCTGACAGTTTCCCCTTCATTCAGCCTCTGCATCAACTAGAAAAGACCTAAAAATGCTTTTGCGTTTTTTGTAGTCAATGCATGTACCCTGAGGTTTTGCGTATCTTCTCCCCTTGCTGCTCTCTGTTTGCACTTGTAAGAAACATTTTTTGTAAAATTTATTCCATCACTTGGGTGGAAATATACAATAAGTGGGCCTACAGCTCCCTGTTTGAAGATCAAATAGCTAAAACAGACAGGCAGCTGAGGACAGTTTCCCTTGTTTAATCAGAAGCCTGTTGTGCAGCCTGCATCCACCTTAGCAGCGTTACAGAATCGAGAGCATCCCACAATGACTACAGAATGTTTAAACATAATAAAGCTGACTTAACAAAAACAGTTTGTACGAACTGAAAGTTCACCTAAATTAAAAGGATCTCACATTTTTGTCGTCTCACCTTAAACATGCTAATCAGAATTATGCTAGGCTGTTACCAGGGTGGCTCTGTGCACACTGTAACTCAATAAATGTGAATTTGGCAATTTATACCGTATGTCAAAAGACATCTATACATCTACAATACCTGGGCTAAAGTGTTTTTATTCGAAATTCCAATTTTAGAAAGAGGAATCTAAATGTATGTTGAAGTCTGTCAATTTAAACTACAGTGTTACACTGCATAACCTCACATCTAATATTTAACTTTTCTGTTTGTTTCACTTTTGAATAGGTGTAAATAACCAAATCAATCATTCCTTGCATACTATGACCATTAAGCTAACTCCCAGGATAGCCTACATTTTCCAGGCTAATATGAATTAAAATGGTTAAAAGTGGCAGTTCAGACACATTTTAAAGAAAATTAGAGCAAACAGGTTGCACCTGAGCACACTTTTGTTTAGGGCCACAGCAAAGCCTCTGCATACTTTTGTAAATGGCAGATTTGATAAAAAAGTTAACTATACTATAGGGTGTAGGAGGGGTGTAGAGTTTCTTTACCAGAAATAGAG
The DNA here is from genome assembly GCF_033026475.1 of Channa argus. Classification (NCBI taxonomy): domain Eukaryota; kingdom Metazoa; phylum Chordata; class Actinopteri; order Anabantiformes; family Channidae; genus Channa; species Channa argus. The sequence goes on from NC_090198.1 coordinate 15,148,306, forward strand.
TGATACAGAAGATAAAAGCTTCAGACAGACAGGTCTCCTGCCAATGAGTAGATCGATGAGGGTTCACACCACGTCTGAAGCATCTGCAGCTACAGACCTCTGACACAGCTAATCACACAAAGAAACAACAGTGTTCTGGCCTGCAGGCTATGTATCTGTTCAGCTATTTGTGCCTGTAACTGAGTGAGTGTTTGTGGATTTAGTGAAGTACTGTAGCTACATCCACCATACACCAAACAGTCTATTTAGATGTGTTTGTCACGTGAAAGCTTCTAAGTCCCCAACAAAACAACAGAGAACTCCAGATCAGTAGCAAGGATCTTCAAGCTGTGACATGCTGTTCAATCAAGGCAACTAATCCCTCCTTACCTTTGAGTTCTGGACCTCCACAGTAAGGTTTTGAGGAGGGGTGCTTGGTACTGTGAAACAGAAGCCAACAGACAATTTATTCAGCATAAAAAAAGTTCATTTCTGTGGTGCATTCTAGGCCAACTGATTAATACAGTAATTGAGAAGATTATCTTCCGAATGAAGCAAAATAAATAATTGGTAGTTATCCTAAACTATTACTAAACTATACAGAGCAACAGAGAGACTCCAATAAAATGTCCTTACACATTTTACACACATACTCCCACAGTGGCATTAAAATTAATAAAAAGCTGTCTTATTAGATTTTCTCTTCATAAACCAACTGACCATCAGACAGGGTGCGAACGATGATGTCCTCAGTAGAGACACCTGGACCATGCTTGTTGTAGGCCACCACACGGAAACTGTACACTGTGTTCTTCTTCAGTCCAGTCAGAGTATACGACTGACCGTCTACGTCACTGTCCTAAGATAGAGGGAGGAAGAAGAGAAATATTTAAATGATATGAAGAACTCAGTTAGTAGACACAAAACTTTTTAATCATGTTTTACATTATATATATTTAAATTATGGTTATTTCACCTGTACGTGAAATTAGTGAACATGCTTACCACAATTTTAATATGTTAACACAATAAAACACACGACACACTTTATTAGGTGCATTGATCCTAAAAGATTAACTGCACAAAGAGAAAAACACACATTCCTTTCACAGCCTGACTGGCAAATGCTGAAAAATCAGTTACCAACAATCTCAAAATGTGATTCTTTCACAACATTTCTAACTAACACTAACATTTCAGTTTGTGTTTCAGAGCAAAAATGTCATCTTCCGCCGAGACACAGATTATTCCTTCTGTGATTATGACTTTTTGCCCAACAAATTGGGTAGGCTGGCACATGTCCAATTACTTCAAGTAAATTTGGAATCTGTTCTATGCTTGTGACATTTTTGAGTAAAAAGCTTTGTGGAAATCTAGTATTGCTTCCCAAGTGATCCAGTCACAATTTCTTTAAAGGCTAAAATTATAGCTTTACCTAAACATGGAGATGCTAATAATTTTACAAATTATTGTCCCCATATTCATTCGACTTGTTTCTCAAAAATATTGAAACACAAAAATTAACTCATACAAGAATCCTTACATATTTAGTTAAATAAATATTTTATATGAGCATCAGTATAGATTTTGAAAAGGATATTCTACTGATATGGCTTTGTTACAACTTGTGGATAAAACACAGGAAGTAATAAATAAAAATTAATTTGAACTTATTTTACTAGATTTGTCTAAACTGTTTGACCATATTGATTACTATATTTTGTTATGTAAATTTAAAACAGTTTGTTGTGAGCTGGAGAGTGCATTATGTGGTATTCAATGGTCAAGCTGCTTTTTCGGCTTACTTTTTCTTATCTACAATTGATATTAAACCATAGATTCTAGTTTCTTTGATTGTTTATTTTTTCTCACTGATTATTTATTGTGGTTTGTTTGGTTTAATTATGTTCAGAAGTATGGGAAGGTCCATGGTACAGCCTATGGTTATTTGACCTCTCCTGTCAATTTGTTTGTGTTTTTTATTGTCTTTTTCCCACTTTTATGCCATTTTGCAGGTTAATAAAATAAACTAGGGTCAGACGATCACCTGTGACCTGACTTTTCCCATCTTTAAATATTTCATGTCCCTTCTGCACTGTCTATTTAACTTAACCTCTGGTGTGCCCCTTTCCTTCCCCACTTTCTTTCCATCCCTCTCTTCATCTCTTGCTTCTTCCACCTCATCTTTGCCTCTCTTCTCCAGGGAGCTGAGGCATCATTACTCAGTGTGCTGGCTGACGTTTCATCCATTATCATATTAAAGACTTTTTAATGCCTCACTGGCTTGCACACTGCCAATGCTGGAGCTGACTCAATATCTAAGCAGTGAGATCTCACTCTTGTGACAGAGTTAGAAGAGAAAAACTGTAAGAATGATACATGTTTTCTTTCAGTGTGTTTTTGGTGAGTTTCATAGTTAAGAATATTGTCAAAATGGTTAGAAACTCCTTCCCTGTTTACATTAGGCTGTGCAGTCATACTGTTTTATCTAATGAACCATGCAATATCAAGTGTCAGCTGCTGTTCTTCTCCTCTAGACTAGTCTGATGTGAGGAAATTATAAGCTGCATGTTTCTGTTCTACATTTATACATTAAGCAAAATAAATAATGTCTTCATAAAATAGAGGCAAATTATAAGAAAGAACATTGTAATGCTACATATTTATCATGTTTAATAGCTGAGTCACTATCATTTCGCCTCATCTTTCAAAGGCATGTAAAATAATCTGAAGGCATATCCAGCCTTGAATCAATTTATGTACAGTATTACATTTAGTTAGTACATGTTTGAGCACCTGTTATTGTTTAAAATATCTGAAAATGCTTCTGCCACCAGAGCAGTGTCATATTGCAACCATTTTCTGAGCTGTTTAAATTTGTAAATTTTTCTGTGTGAGTGAACGAGAATGGCATCCTACCTGTTCAGTACCAACACTCTTGTCTGTGTAATACAACTTGTAGGTGAGAATCTCCCCGTTGCCAGTGAGGGGCTTGTCCCAGCTTAAAGATACAGAGGTGGGTGTGTTTGATACCGCCTGCAGGTTGGGAGCAGGGCTGGGCACTTGAACTGGCAAAAAACATTAGACAGACATTAAAAATAATCAAATCTGAGTTATTTTCTCTCTTATTCAGAACTCTTTCCAGCTTGGATGCATTTTGTTACATCTGGACAAATTGTAATTTTAATACAGTTATCACAATTTAGCAATGTACAGAAACTGCTGCCAAAATCACAATCTTGGCTAGTTCCAAAGCCACATTTCTCTGCATTAGCAAGAACTCAGACAACTGCAGCTCTGCGGAGACCAATCTGTCCTCTCTGGGCTTCAAGCCATGTCGATTTTCTTGTTATTCCCATGACCAACAAACTGAAGGTATGCCTAAACAACAACATCAAAGTCTATAAAGTTTATGTGAGCTTAAAAAAAAAGCCTAAAAATTTGTGGCTGCTCTGTAGAGTATTTAAGCGTATGTATGTATAGAACAATGACTATGAGGTTAAAGTGCTCACAGACACAGATAAATGTCCGTACTGTATATATCTTGTAAGCATTAGCTGCAGGTGTTCCTGACAGAAGATAGAAGCTCCCATTTGTCAGTGTGAACAAATGCTAGAGGTGTGTGTGTGTGTACAGGTATATTAAGTCAGTCTCTGAAGAGAAGCGATACAGGGCAGCACATGTGCACATGCCCGAGATTCAGAGGCAGTTCAACAGTTTAAGCTCCAACTCATAGCATGTTCTTACACTAAAAGTGCACACACATGACAGAGATATACTGCACAGGTACAGCCAGCCCTCACTGTTATCCCCATGGGTGGCTCCCGTTGGCTCCCAATAAGGTGTAATGCCTGTTTGTATTGTGTGTGTGTGTGTGTGTGTGTGTGTGTGTGTGTGTGTGTGTGTGTGTGTGTGTGTGTGTGTGTGTGTGTGCGTGCGCGCACGTATGCGTATGCTCGCATCTATCCGACCTCCAACCAAGGACACAGGTAGAGAACCTGCGGCTGACCTAGAAAGTGACAGTGACTGAGCTGTAGCTGGAGTTGAAGGTGAGGAACGTCCAACCTGGCAGTATGCAGGGGAATCCCATTTACAACACTTTCAAAAATGGGTGAAACTGACAAATTTGAAGACACAGTCACTGGGAGCTTACATGCCCAAACACAAAGAGAAAAAAATAAGAAGAGAACCACTTTATCCCCTACAACCTCAATAATTTGTTATCTACCATAAAAATCTTTTTTATACCATATTTTTACAGACTAAATGAAGAAAATATTTGAGAGAAAACTCTGGAATACTAATTGTAGCCCCCCCCCCCCCCCACACACACACACACACACACACACACACACCAACACACACGGCTTATAGCAAATAGTGGAGAGTAAACAAGAAGTGGCTTATAAGATGACATTTCTCTACTCTGCTGTTGGGTGGTCTTACTTAATGCACATTGCCAAACAGTCTGCTCTTTGTGTGTTTGTGTGTTTGGGGGGAACTGTTTGAAGTGAGCTCACTTACATTTGCTGTATGTGAGTGAATATTTGTTTGTTTGAATGTTTATTTGTACATTAGTGTGCTCCTTGTGAGTGCATCCTGTTTGCCTCAGTGTGCCAGTGTGTGCGCATGTTTCCAACAAATTGGCTGTAGTTCACCTTGTGGGTCCTGTTTACTCAGTAAATTTAAATGAATGTTTGTAAGTGTGTGTGTGTCTTTACCTTCAGCCTGGGTGGCCACTTTGAGTGCTGCAGAGCTCTCGCCCTGGCCGTTGCTGTTGTGGGCCACAACCCTGAAGCGATATTTGGTGTCTGGCATGAGGTTCTGGATCGTCACCTGCATCTCCCCTGGACGGCTGGTGTTCACAACTCGCTCCCTGGTGTGGTTACAAACACACAAACAACAGAACACATTTAAGTCTTCATTTGCTACAAATGTGAGAATTTAATTAAATTAACATTTATAATGCTGCAACAGGATAATTAATGAATTTACTTTGAGAGAATTCAGTTTATATAGTATGTGCTTGTGAGGATGTTTGGTGTATAAAGCTAGCTGAATTATTTTTATTATTGAGAACCTGGTTGATTAATTTCTTGATTTAATAATTATTTGTTTGGTGTATAAAATGTCAACAATATAGCTTAAGGTGATGTATTTAAATTGCATTCCTTGAATTCCATTCAACAGTAGAAACACTAAACATATTCAATTTACAATGACGGAAAACAGAAAAGCAGCAAAACCTACATTTGAAAAGCAAATGTTTGGCATTTGTAGCTGATAAATGTGTCAAATTATCAAGTCTATCAACTAAGCAGTTAGACAACAAAATGACTAATGATGAGCACATTAGCATTTATCTGTCTGCAGCAGGAGAAAGTAGAGTGTACTACCACAATGGTTTGTGTGCACAGTATTAGTATGCTCCATGGCATTGCACATATAGTAAGGTTTGCACTTATGCATAACAACTCAGTTTTAAACAACTTATCAAAATTACTTAAAGGATATTTAAAAGGAAAACATCAAAGTAACCCAAATGCTACAGAGGAACTGTTGAAATCTCAGTCCTTCCTAAATTTCCTTCTCAGTCATATGGAGTAAATCCTTTATACAAGACGCTGGGAAGAACTCATCACAGGAAATTTCCTTGTTTGTACTTCAATGTTCACAAGGTGATCCTTTGTGGAGGGAGGGTGGTTTTTAATTAATACACACTTAATGCAATGATAAGCACTTTAACTGCTTTAATTAATATTTTCATAGTGGTCTGGGACTCCTGCACAGACATCTGTGTATATTAGTGACCTGCTGACACCAGCAGTAATGCGTGTATTAGTATTCTCCTGACAGTTCTACAGCAGAGCACATGTACTACCTGCTAGTTCCTTCCTGACTGTAGAAAACAGAGTAGGTTAACTCGTCTCCATGTGGTTCTGCTGGTAGACGCCAGGTTAGCTTGATGAAGCGGGTGGAAACCAGTGAGGCCACGACGTCTCGAGGGGCAGATGGGGTAGGCCCTGCAGGACTGGCTATGCCTCCGGAGCCTGGCGTTACATGTTCAGTAGTGTTAGGAGTCAGTGAGGGGGGAGGGGAAGAGGGCAGGGCTACGTCTTTGGGATGGGAGGAGGAAGGAGGAGGGAAGAGTGCGGGATGGTAGGTTTGGTGTAAGGAGCGGGGGTAAGGGAAAGGGGTACCACGCAGAGGTGTCCAAAAAGAACAGGTCAAGAAGAAGGATTGAAAATGGAAATGCAGTGAAACGAAAGAGGGAAGGAAACAAAAAAAAGAAGAAAAACAAAATAACAACAACATAACAAAAAAAAAGACTTTTGGCGTGACAAGGAACCACAGAAATAAAATACTCCTACTACACTCACAAAGCTGACAAATAAAAGCACAATAAAGGGGGACTACACATGCAAATCTACACACAGCTTTCTAATGTAAGGGTAGTGGGAGCAGAAGACAGAATCATACATTTTACTCTCATAGGTGGCCTTCCCGCCAATCATTTGTGATCAAAAATTATCTGTCCAATTTTTGTTACACTTTTATTAATTAAAAGGAGGCAGCATTTCATGGCAAATGGAGGTCGACTTTGTTTTCACAAGCCCCGCAAACGCACACAAGAAAAAATTCTACAGAATTTGTTTGGGGAATTTAATAGTTTTAGAGACTAACCCGAACTCTCAAAAGTTGATTCAGTCTCTCAACTAACACATCAGATGATGTTTCTTTAAAACACTATTGCCATCACATTCCCCAGCCTAGCCACAGAAATATTTGTGACTTCATTTGGTGTGTTTTTTTTCCCCTTTTTGGAGGAACAATCTGCGGTTGGACTCAGCAAGATCTGCTTTCCATTTGCCTGGCAAGTGGGCAAGTGTATGACATTTCCATTTGTTTGCAGGTCAGGGAAACTGACTGGAGGGCAAAGCTAAAATACAGAAAAGGAGCACAGCAAGTATAGTGTGAAAACGGTCCATTATTACTGGAGAAATTGTGTTGAAAGGCAAAGTGGACGCTGGGTTTTTTTCTGTCGGAGCATGTGGACTAACCGCTAATTTGGCTTTCAATATTTGTTTACATTTCACATTCCCACAGATCACCGTAATTTCAATTTTTTCTTAAATAGAATGACAGGGTCCAAATACAGTTTTCTGTACATAAACATACACTCACACACTGAACACTGCATATGCACAAACCTCTGAGAAGATTTAGCTTTAGCTCCACATTTGTGGCGCAGTGCTGACTGAGTGCATTCAAAACACTGTAGTCAGTGACACTTCTTGTGTTGGTTTTTGTTTTGTTGACTCTGTTCTTTCATTCCTGTGGGTTTGCATTGAATCATTTACCGTGAAGGTTTTTTCGCTGACTATCCATTTTTTGTTAATAAGAATGTAGGAGTTATTCCCCAATTTAATGAACTGACAAAATCATAAAATGAAAACTATAACAAGCCATCATATAAAATTCAGTTGTGAAAGATATTATCTGGCTAAAGCTTTAACTCAGACATCAGCAGACACGCGGGATCTCTACTGGTGAGACTCTGCAAGGCCTTAAAAAAGGTTTCAAGGTGAAAGTCAACGCTTTAACCTGAAAGTTGCATTTCATTTCAAACCCAATTTACTGGATTAGAGCCCGGTGGCAGAAAATGATGTCACAGTGGGTCACGAACAAATATCCTCAGTTATACGGTGAAACACATACACAACTAAAGAAACATAAACAAATGTAGTATCCCACATCCTTCACATCTAAAACATAAACCCATATCATAAATGGACTGTATGTAGGGAGAAAGCAGTAAATACTCTCATACATTAGTATAATCCAAGAATGAGAAAAAGGTCTGCTTAAAATAATAAAAACAAACAAACAAAAAAAAACTACTTTCACTACTAATCCTAATATTAGTGTCATGCATGCTGAGAAATGCGTCAAGGGAATTGAAATGAAACCAAATCAAATCAAAAACAGTTTACATCTGTGTAAGCCTTGTCAGCTGTAGATAATGGACATGCTGGGCAGTTTTCTGTGTCCTTCTGACAATCTGTCTTGTACATGCATGCCTAAGATTGGTACAGTAAGGAGGTGTCAGTCTCACACTGCCACTGCCAAGCTCTATTGGGAGGTGATTAATAGTGTCATTAGTCTCTGTGCCAGTGGTAATGAATGGCTGGCATTAAGGCATAACGAAGGTTACTCTAGATCTGCATAATAAATCTGGGAAACCAATAAGCAAAACACTCAGGACAAAGACATGCATGGCAAAGCATAAATCTTAATATACAACAAAAGTGAAAGTCATTTCTGAATTTAAAATAATAACAGTAACATTAACATGCTTATTAAATCCTAATGACTAACTTTTACCTTTTGTTGATAATTCCACAATCCCTTGCTGTGTTCCCTTGTGTGTGGAGCTGTAAACTTATGACAATTTTTTTTTTTTTTTACATCTTCGTGTATGACAGATCTGGTCGACAGATAAAGAGAGCCTACCTCACTGGCTGAAACTAGGCACCTCTACCAAGAGAGCATGAACCTAGTAAATGCATATATCTACCAGAAGCACTCACTGCCCTGTAAATGAAGAGGAATTTTCTGAGGAAATTCAGGCCATGCCATGCCAAAGTCTTTGCAAAATGGATTTTCTCAGGCCTAGTTTCCACGTGTAATGTGGTTTTGTAATGATGACGAGTCTAGCACAATGCTAATAGACCATTACTGAGCCACTAATTTTAGCTGCCATAAAAAGAATCAACGAGAAAACAACACAAATCAGACAGTCAATGAAAATCAGCAATCTTTGTCATGTTTCATACAAACATGCAGCAGTCGCATGATTAGAGAATGTTAACCATAAATTTAGCACTTCTAGGCTTGGACTTTAATTTCATGGATGCAAAGACAGAGAAATCATACATTTCTTTTAAAGAAAGACAAAAACTTGAAATTGCTTTAAATGTGGTTGAAAACTGTCGGTTCCTTAGAGCAACATCTGACAAACGCAACAGTTTTTACCCTATAATTTCGTTCCCCTTGCTCTCTTTGAAGATAAGACTGGGAAGATGAGCAACTCTGACGGCTCATGACATTTGAGCATCTCCTTAATGTGCCCACAAAGGAAACTGAGTCAGAAAGAGATGGCAAATGTTTCAAGTGAAGACAAAACTGAGAGGTGAAGAGCAAAATATTGGGGGTGCTAAAAAAGGGCTGACCAAGGATGTGTGTTTTGTTCTCCTCAGCTTCTTTTGATTACCTTCTCTACAACAATAACAAATTCCATTTTTACACAATATGCAAAACGTACAAAGAGCTTTGCAGGCAAGACAATGATACATGAAAGCCAGTTATATGAACAACAAAAGTCTGAAACAATCAACAAAGAATAAAAATGCTTTGTGCAAAAAGAAAAGTGATTAAACCCCTGCTCATTTCACTACAGGGACACTCCTTGTTAGGAAAACTGGGTAAACTTTGATTTGAGACCTTTCTCTCTCTCTGTATTGTATCCAGGCACCTTATCACTGGCCACAGGGAAACAGACACAGTATCAGATTGCTGAAGGGTGGAGCATATCAGTAATGGCACACATTCCCTCTCAGTGTATTAATCAGAGACAGTCAGAAATAAGTGCAGCTCATACGACATAAAGTCTTTAACTGACTGGCTGTTCCAAATTACGCTCGACATATTCTTGGGGGGGGGGGAAGCTTTTAGTCTCAAACTTAGTCTCCACAAAAAAAAAAAAAGAAAAATCTCTATCGCATTCCCCCCCATCACTCTCTGGGCCACGTTCTCTGTTATCGAAAAGTGTTTAAAATCTGGCGCGTTCCCCTGGAGAGGAATAAGCTTTTATTAATTAAACAAAATACATGCCAATATCAAAAAAGAATGAATTTTCTCCTCATTAATTCCTTAGTGTTTAAAGTATTTTTCTGGAACAACTTTTCGGCAACAATGACACCAATTCTGGGGCCAGAAGGGACACATCAAAGTCAATCAAAGAAAGAGAAATAACCCTGAGAGGTCAGCACTGGTACGAATATGAAGAGACTATATAAAAATGTTATATAAAGTTTAAAGGCACTACCAGCAAATAATATGACTGCCGCATGTTTGAAAAACTCATACAGATCAACAGTCAGAGAAACTGGGAAAAAAAACAAAACAGCTTTCCTGCCTCACAGACCACAGGCTATAAATGCTGTTATAAAGGGTTTAAAGTGGGTCACAGATGTATTCATGTCTCCACACTCCCATAACACTCCTGCAGTGGTGGAGACAAAATGGGACGTTAGAGGACTCATCTGACAGATCCACTTGACTCCTGGATGCCATGTGGTGATGCTTTAGAAGAATTAATGTGTTTGTGCTTCCAAGGACGGTCTCTTTTTTTAAGCAGCTGTGTATTGTCTTGTTTATCAACTGGAAAGCTGCCTCTTCGAAGCCATTTCCTATTAAATGGCAGTTTGTTCATTTTTACATTTGTCTTCTTAACATCCAAAATCAACATTGTTCGATTCTCTGTGGGCCAACACAAACAAGCAGAAGGCATTTGTATGGGGTACTGTATGTTTTAGATGGGTCGATGGTATGTCTGTGTTTGCATCCACTCTTGTCCCTCTGGCAATTTACTTTCTGGTAATTTGGTTTTCATAATGTGACAATCCCTGGACTTGATTCACAAAATCAACACTACAGAGCGGCTTTTACTGTGTGGGAATCTGTAAAATGTCATATAATTTGTACTGAGACAGAAAAAACCCAGAGGATTAACAGATCCCAACATGTAGGGGAGAATAAACTCCCCTTTTTGGAAATGACAACTTTAATTGAATTGGGTCGGACACATCCAAAATTAATCATCCACTGTGTGTACATACAGCATCACTTCATCATCAAACACATGTACCCTGTGATCCGTGAGCCACTGGTGAGTTAATTGGGTGAGTTTTGTTCCCCTCGGTGACTTGCATTTATGCACATACACACACACACACACACAATCATAAGGCCAATGGTTGCTTGCCAAGGCTCTGTATTCAAGTCGAGCTGTGTGACTATGGTATACAATGCAAACTCCCATCCACCTCCCTTCCCACTTTGACAAATCTGCATCATTTGCATCACGTGCTTCACACACCGGCTGACAGAAGAAAGTGAGGTCTCATGGGCTATTCAGGCACATCAAAACAGCCGGCGATGCTGTACATCTCCAGAGCAATTCTCCACCAAGCTTTTCCTTCAGCATTGGCTGCCTTTCTATCTTTTTACCAGGCCGCTACACTAATACAATTCAACCTTTCCAGAGGAACAGAGCAAGCCTCGAATGAAGTAATTGGTTTCAGAGAAGCACTGTTACACAGTGTATGTGTGTGTATCCATGCACTTGCTACATTTCATGTATAAAGTGAATGGAGCTGAACAACAAGAAAAGGGCTGAAAAGGTCAAACAGAATGTTTGCAGAAGTGGGAGCAGCCACATCCCCCATGGACGACTCGCTAACAAACAGCCCAGCTAATCAGACTTCCATCAATAAAGCATCCTCCTGGGTTAGTCCCACTGAGAAGCAGCTAATGCACTACGCTAAAATGCAGCGGGATGCCAACAACCCACTGTGATGTTACTCACTATTCTACTTTTAGCTTATGGAAACTGGGACGATCAGTGGAGGGAGTGGATGCTAACAGGAAAAATAAAAGTTCCAGCTTTTGTTCAGCATTTCACAGGGGTCAATTGCCTGCGGCCCAGAGGAAGGGTGTGTGAAGGGACAGTGATGTTTTGTGCCATGCGGTACTTCCAATTACTGCCCAAAGACATCAGACCGATATCACGAATGAGTGTGTGTTGGAGGTCGGCAGGATTATATCCTAAATAAGGGCACGTCAGCGAGCTGTGAAAACAGTCTGAAAAAAGCAGACCCCACACTTACATATACATATAGGCAGGCCTAAACCTGGTGTTGATAACAAGACTGACCTTCAAAAAACAGCACCGACGCAGATACTGAAGGCTATTATAATCCTTTTTTCTCTTTCCTGTGTGAAATAACAGCAAAACAGGCACCTATAACATTTAGCAGTTAGCACTTAGGCGACACACTATTTATAAACGAGGCAGAGCCTTTCACCACGGTTGAGTAGCTAAAACGCATAGGAAAGTTCAGCCCTTGCTGTGAGAGCCTTAGCTTGTAAACACACACAAACTCAATACCTGAGAGACAGAGCTGCAACACAAACACTTACTTTGCCATCAGTGCCCGTTCAGACAGCAATTTGGTGGAGGCTGATTTCAGCTCCTCACAATCAATTTCGACTACTATCCCTCTGATCAGTTTCCTACAGCCCCCAATGGGAGAACACATTCACTAATCACTATCACTAATATGGTGTGGGTGTGCACAACAAGTAGATTTGGTCTATGTGTATTTCAATTAAAATACCGTGTGCAAGTTGGGGCTTTATACCCAAAGTTGAATTTTAATACATTTTGCAACGAGGCAGATTTCTGTGGAATGTGTTCACATTTACAAATAATTAATATTCTCAGCCAAATGCCCCAAGTTTTTTTATTTCCTTTTTGTGATCACAAGCATGTATATATAAAACTACAATATTCTAGATAAAACAATATTATCATGTTTGTTTAATCAACTACAACCCATCACCAGCCAAAAACACCCAAATATACTATACGCTAAAGTAATTCATAATGGCACCCGCTTTTAATGTTATGAATGTAAATTTTAGCCATTGGTCAACCAGTTTGTTATTTGGTGAAAAGGTCTTACTGTGTATCGTTTCTAAGCAGTTTTATTCTCTAGTTCTACAATATTACCATGTGCTTACTACTAGTAATAAACACCTCTCCAATTTTTAGGCTTTCTACCTGAGTTTCTGCTGCAACTCTTCAATAGGTTATTCATTATAAAATATTGTTGACTTCTAGAACTTGCTATTTTAGAAAATATACACCACAAACCTAAAATTACAATGAAATTGAACGAACACTTCAACCATTTAAATTTTGCAAAATCTGTAAATTTTGCAGGATACCTGCATTATGCTTTTACTCAATCCAGTCAGGCATTTTATCCAGCTCCTGAGGTATATATATAATACAGTATATGTTCAGCTAGCAGTGCCTATCAAGAATGAGACCTTTTTATGATAGGTGCAGGCATGAAGGAACAATTAGTCAAATAAACAGTTTCTTGATAAGTAAACACAATTAGTTAGCGTCTCTGTGACCTTATTAAACCCTTAAGGCAAACAATGCACAGTAAAATGTGGCCATGTGTGCATGCATGTGTATTCGAGCAGTACACGACATGTTGCTTGACGGTCATATTTTCACGCTGGTGCCCGTCGAAGGTACACTTTAGAAGCAGTCTGTGCCAACAGAAAACACAGTGTGCAGCTCTGCACTGTGCTGACACATTCACATGCTCACAGTGTTACACGTTCACTCCTGCTGGCCTGGCCATGACCCTGCTAGCAGATGATGGAGCACACTGTATTCCCTGAAGTGGGCCTGGGCTTTTATTTAGTGCTGGTAAAGTCTGGCTGGAGGGAAGGGTCTTTTAGCAGCCTATTCTCACTTCTTCATTCAAACAGAAAACATGGGTGGTGCTCAAATGTCTGTTTTGTTGGTTATAAGTGTGTTAGGGTTTTTTTAAACAATGTTTTATTTCTATCCAACCTCGAATTAAACTTATATCACACAAAGATTCATAACAGAATGAATTTCTTTCTTCAACACCAGCAAGAACTGCTCCTGCAGAATACCACACTGACAGCAGTACTGCGACAGCAAAGAACTCCTTTTAATATCTCTGATAATCTTTCTCTTCACTTTAATTCCAACATCAATTTAGGTATTTCTTTGTTTATTTTAGTAGGGGACAACGTTAGCAGCATCAAGATATATTTGTTCACAAAATGCCTTCTGGCTCGCATGTCCACACATAACCAAAACAATGGATCTAGGTTGCTGTGTTACCATCTCTCATGTGTATCAGTCGTCCGTATGAAAAATAATTACTGCTCATGTTGAAACAATACTGTTTCAATATTTGAGTGTCTGTCAGACAAATTTGCTGCAGATATGAGTTCTGTTTGAAGAATTACTCAGGCTTAGTAACATGTCGAACATTAGACTGTGGAGCTTTCTCTGCTCTTCTTTTCCCCAGTGAGAGCGGAATTATCTGTCCACAAAAATTCTTTCTAAGATGGGCTGTGGTCAGTTTATAGTAGGCTGTAATGGCCTTTGTCTAATAGTCTATATTTTTTAAGTTGTGGTTGTTTAAAGCCATTTTTTTCTCATGTAGGTTAATAGTTTATTAAAGTGACAGCTAAACTGTAACAACTTTCAGTCATTTGTATTATGAGTAAACTTTATTATGGATCCTCTCTTTAGTGATTTTGTTCAAACTTGATGCATTCACAGAAATAAAGAAGATAAGACTTTTGTCTTATTTGAAAAACGATTGTAACAAATGGAGATACTATTTTCTGGCTACATTTGCTCAAATTTGTTTAGCTTACGATTGCACAGACAATGTTAAACCTACACTTCATTTGGTTCTATATTATTAGCAATTTGAAAATTTGCACGGGTTTTCTTGATTTCTGGAAACTTTCTGAAGCATAATCTTTAATCTGTGTTAAACGTCTTGGCCCGGATCAATGTGAATGACATTCAGTGGTTACATCTACAGTATTTAAGGCATTTCCACAACTACAGTAGAAAACTGTTGGTTTCTGATCAAAGGGAGTTCTGTTGCTCAAGACTGCTGTAAATGATTGATTTACTAATGAGGGTATGCTATGTGCAACTCTAAATTTCCCTTTCATTATCACCCGTGCTTGTCAGTTAGTCAATGTACAGCTTTGGGGATAACACACATGAATTTATCATGCCAGATACCTGCATTCATAAATACAGAGTAATGGAGGAAAAGAAAAACCAGCAGACCAACAGTAAGCACTAAGGCAGTGATGAGGTATTTTCATCTCTCAATGGGGGCATGGTTCCTGTGATGGGAGGGGAGGACAGCACATAACTGTTGGTGCCACAAATCTTAGAAGGGGGGAGAGAAAACTAATGGGAACAAGCCTAGAGGGGAGAGGAGGGCACTATACATTTAATAAAAGAGGAATGAAAGAGGTATGAATTCAGGAGGACTTCTCACCTGTTTAAGCTTTTAACAAAGGCTTGAATAAATCAATTTGCATCAAATGTCATCTTCCTTTCATCATAAAACAACCTGATTCACAGACAAAACTAAACCAGCCCACATGACAAAAAAATCTGAATTCATATTACAGTACTTCACAGCATCACGCATCAAGTGATGTTTCTAAATTAATTTGTCTTTTATCCAAAGTTGGCTAGGTATTTAGTGAAATGTCTCACTTGCAACAGTTGTGTCTAACACAACATGCTTGTCTATCCAAACAAGCTTTCAGACTCTCTATTGAAGTACTTGGCTTGAGCACTAGGATTATTTATGTGAGCTGTGGAAATGGAAAGGACAGATGAGGAGATATAGAAACAAACCTAGAAAGACAGTATTTCCATACTGAAACTAGTAAAGCCTATGGATGGAGCAAAAAAGTATTCACATGCAAATGTAAGTGCATTTCTGAAATTTATGCACATACTTAAGGCCAAACAACAAAGTTAAAGCACCCACTTCTCTTTTGTTTTCCAATGTTAAATGCAGATCCAGCTGCATGTTTAATATTAAGCTTTTCTAGGTACCTGAAACCAAAACTTTTTAACACTGGAAATATTTCATTTGGATTTTTGGATACACAACTATAATAACAAAACACTGAAAATGAAAAGTATTTCCTTATGAATAGCTGCTTCTAAAATGCAGAGGACAGCTATATCCTATAAACTAAATATTTGCCTTCCTCTCCATCTTAGTATGCAACTACTTAAAACACAACCATACTGTAAATCCTATTCACATTTTAGTGTGCCACCTTAATTTGGCAACTTTCAAACACTTTACTTTTCACAGTATATGAAAAGATGACAATCATATAAACAAGTACTTTTTTCAGGCGTGTACAATGTCACAGTTGAAAAAAGTGATCCATTTCTTCTTCAAGCTGTAATTGCTGCCTACTACAGTATCATACATAAACGCTTGACATAATCATGCGCGTGGAAAAGCTGCAAATACTTGCTGGAAGCTGTCTTTAGATGACATGCAACAATCCCTTAAATAGAATATCCTCTGCAGTCGAATAACCTCTCTGTTACCATCAGTGTAACAATAGGGTCTTAATGAGGATAGTAAACCACTGCCAGTGTGAACTAATCCTGACCACTATTAATAATGGAATTTATAATTTAGTGAAACTAGGATGGGCCAATCTGCTGTGAATGTGATAATCAAACTTTAGACCAATGACTTTATGTCCTACTGAATGAATGAGCTGACCTTAATTCAAGACCTGGAAAAAAAAGATAGAGTTTCATTTCACAGAATGAGAATCAGTTATATTTAGTAATTATTTGTGGATTCGCTTTAGCAGTTTATTTGTGTGACATTTAATGACTACAGAAAATAAAACACAAACTTCCAGCACTTACAGAAGATACAAGCAACGTTGGGAGTTACTTAGGTTCCATTACACTATAAGATTAAATCCCCTTGAATGCATTTTTGGCATTTTCTCTCCTATTTTCCCCACATCTGTTTGCAACTAGTTGACCCATAATGCACATGACTGTGGACCATCTAGGATAATTGTTTGAGACTGCAATCTGAAGTCCTATTTTCGGCCTCCACACTACAAAAACTTGCTTTTTTCAAACTTTTAAAATTGCTACGTTAAGGTCATATTTGATTAACTTTTTTGTGCAGTGTGGACAGTTCACTCATATACTAACACATTGTCATCTAGTAGAGTTCAAAAGGGCATTCATATGGAACACCTATAACTATAAATAACTGCAAATTATTGTATACATGCTAACAGCTGACAGCTGACCTTTTTCCATTCCAAACACCCACAAGCAGGAATTATCAGTGGAGCCACATTTAACTGCAGCTGGCAGTGTCAAGATGCAGAGATTATGACCACTAATGAATAATAGCCAACCTGCAGCCTCTGGGTGTTTAGATGCAGTTCACCCCCATTGATTTCCCTGTTGGGTGAAGACAACTTTATCCCTGTGGCAAGTCCCAGGCTTATCCACCGACTACAAGGCAGCTGACTGATTTACAGACAGAGTGTTTTCCTGACACTGATTCAGGATGATTCAAGCCTGGCAGGTGTGAGTAAGATACCTGACTGAGAGGAAACACACCGGGGCACCAAAAGGGCAGGAGGAGTTTTTGTGAAGTGGACAAATGCGCCCAGCTGTTAGGGTGTAGCCATATAGGGGGAACATTTAGGTCAGCACAATTAAGACAAAATCCAGAGTGTTGGATTATCACAGAGAGCAGGTGGCAGTGAAAGACAAGGAGAGAGGAAGTCACGAAATAAAATGGGACAGATGGTCAGATGGTCCAAAGTCCATAGTACAACAGGAAGGAGAGAACAGTACACAGAGCACAGACCAAGGAAACAGACAGCACTCTACTAGAACTTAAAAGAAAGTCCTTTCAACCTCAGATTACAGAACCATACTCACAAAACACAAACAGCTGTAGAAAATGAGCTGAATCAAACATGTTCTCATTGATTTATCTCGTTTGAGTCAGGAACTGCACCATCGAGTGAGGAAATTACTTTGACACAGAGAAGCAACAGCTGATAGGGAGCGCTGTAGTGGATATGCCTATATAAGCACAAAATGTCAATAATCGCAGCAAGAATAAATAATATTATAGCAAACAAATTTTTCATATCAATTATATGTGATTCTTTGTGATTTAAAGGTTTAAACAGCGAGTTCCTTCTTCAAAGCACCGGTTAGGACAAACACTGTGTACAATGCCAGCTGCTGCAGTAATTCATCCTATTAATTTTCAACTCGAACACAAAGGAATAGACTTGGAGCGATATAAAGTGGCAAAACCCTTGTCAAGGGTATCAAACACAAATGCACAAAGAACTGCAGGTCATCATTATTTCTGACTTAATGTCCTTCGATCAGAGGCAACGACACAGCTGGGGGGCCAACGGTTGGACAGTGCTATGCTAATCCATTAGCCACCTGCTTCGAGTGTGGAGAGTTCATGCTTGATTACATTTTGCCATATTTCTCAACAAAATGCATGACGGTGTGTCAACAGTGCAGCTATACATCAAAACCTCTGATTCACTATGTTGTAATTTTGTGATTATGCTTTACAGTGAAACTGTGTCTTGGATCAATCTTGAATTTCTCCGTCTTCTTGTTTAGTGGAGAGCCTTTACTAGCCCTGTGGGTTAGGCTGATTATTATTATGACTCCACAATTTCATTACAATTTCTCAAATGATCAGATGCAATGAATCAAAAGTACTTTAACAGAATGCAAAAATTATTTTCCACATCTGCCTCATTTTTCATTTTAGATACAATGCTCAATTCCATCTAATGTCCTTCACATCCGCGTCTGTTGTAACGAGTGCACAGGAGCTTGACTCAGGGAATTAGTATTCCAAACTCTCCTTTGGCTTTAAAGAAAATGCACAACAGGAAAGGCCATGCTGCAGCTATCCAGGCACTATCCTTTACCAGCAAATGGATTATGTTTGGGCAGAGCTCCGTGCTAAAAGACAGCCTAACAGGTACAGTGTCAAGGAGCTTTCCTTAAGTCCTCACAACCCTTCTGTGATGCTAGATGTGGAATGGACTGTGTGCAAACAAAGCATCTTTTGCCCCAGATATATTTCTGTTGCCTTTGAGTCACTTATGGTTTAAAAGATCCCAGTGGTTTCATTTTACTGTTCATTACACATTTTCACTCACAGATGTGCACAGTCTCTAGAATCCATCTAGGTGTTTACAAATTAGGTAAATAGAGAGCAGATGATGATGAGTTTTTGAAATGTTTTCTTCTTCTGTTTCTTTTAAAAAGCCACATATGATACAAAAATGTACTGTACTAGAGCATCTTCTGTTGTACTTTAACTTTGATAAAGGTTTGACGCTTAAACAACAGTTGTTTTGTTGTTTTGTAAGCAATAAAAAACTCCAGTCCCATGACTGTAATTCATATGAGGAGTGGCTGTTAATAGGAGAATATCATTGACATTCAACTGGCTGTGAAGAGGTGCCTGGTTTTCCAAAAGGCTTGTCTGAGCAAAAGTAATTAGACATGATTAACTTCTTAGTTATTCCTGACATAGACCATTTCATCACTGAAGCGTCTTATCAATAACAATCTCTCTTTTTTTTTAATAGTTATTGATTGTATCTAGTGAACTAACACATTTGATTTGCTCACTAGCAGGTAGTCCTGGTGAGTGACATACCGTGATCCAAGATGATGAGCTGGGCGCTGGACTGGATGTTTCCTGCATCGTTTTCTGCAAGGCACTGGTAGAACCCCTCATCTGATTTCACCAGACCCAGCACTTGCAGGTTGTGCTCCTTCTACAGTACAGGAAGAAGAGTTTTACAAGTAGCATTTTTAACCAAACTCTTAATAGCAACATAGTATGAGAATTATATATATAAGAAATAAATAAATTCTGCTCATTGTACAATGTGTCCAATGTACAAAAGGCAGAAAGGTACCACTTCAATGACAAATTAACTTACAATTATTTTGAAGTAGTCACTGGGAATGACAGCATCTCCATTCTTGACCCATTTGACAGTAGGAGCTGGTGACCCTGAAACCTCACACTCAAAGACGATGTCCATGGACTCATGGGCATAGATGTTGGCTGGCCGCTTGACAAACCGTGGAGGAACTTTGGAATAAAAATAAGAAACACTATTACATCTATTGTCAAAATGCAGGAGAACCGACTTCAATTTTAAAACAAAAGGACCTCCACATACAAGTCTAATACTCTGGTCTTTGCCAGGAAATTAAGAGTGGAAAGAACAACTAACAGTATTATTCCAACTATTACTAATCCAACAAATTACTCCCAACTATTTTCGTCATAAAGCTCCTTGACCTTTTCAGATAATAGTAACATGCTTGTTTTTATTTATTCAAGAATGACAGAAAAATAAAAACTACTTTGATACCAGTACAGTGTGTTAGCATGCTACACAAGTCGAGCAATTGCAGATCTTTACTAGTCCTAGTAATGAAGGCCAGCAAGGAGTTTTTTTTTTTGAGCTGCTGGGGCGATACGGTGTCTCATCAATCTGTCCTGGAGCAAGGTCACTGGGAGTGCAGGGCCCAGACCTCGTCCTTTCACTATAATTGGACTGTACGTGTTGTGAAGAAAGACAGAGTAAGACAGACTGTGCATGTGTGTTTGTATGTGTGTTTGTGTGCACAAATGCCTTTGCTACCTCTGTGCATTCTCTGATAAGCAGCGACCTTCCTGACCAGCGTTTAAATGCTGCATTGTTAGTGTGTCCCTGTGTGTCAAGCTTCGCCATTAGCCGCCTGGGCTCTGTGAGCTACTTATTAGAATCTATTTTGTGGCTATTCACATGTCCTGATTGGATATTAGTATAAAAACCGCACCATTTCTGATAGATAGAGCTGTTGTCCATCAATCCCACAGTTGTTGATTCGATCCCCGGCTCCTCCGGGCACGTGTCAAAGTGTCCTTTGACAACCCCAACTTAGTTGCTCCCAGTGAGTGTTGGCCAGCTGCATAGCGGCTCCCCTATCGGTGTGTGAGTGTGTGTTTGATTGTGAGTGCAAATGGGTGAAGCAGTGTAAACCTCTTTAAGTGCAAATAGGTAAAAAAGCACTATATAAGTGCTGACCATTTACTATTAATCAGCTGCATTTCTAGCTATATTCATGTTTATGCACAACTTTTAAATGCCAACTAGAAATCTATGCATGTCACTAAGATTGTCTTAATGAGATAACTCTCCATCTGAAGCCGAAAATAAAATTCAATACTAATATCAAAGAGTGGGCTGTCCCTTCAGGCTTGATGAGAAAAAAACAATCTGCAGTCCATCAAACAAAAAACACCTGTACTGTATCTTCCTTTTTTCTTTGACTTCAAATGTCTGTCTTCTAACCACACAATGTAGTAGAAGTCAAACACAAAACAAGAAGATAATGCAGCAGAGTACCCAAACATTGCTTTTCTAAATTCACTTTCCCTAAGGTTACTGGTAATACTGTGGTGAATATTGACGACGTGATTCTTATGAAGAGGCTCTCTCTATGATCGTCATGACAGCCATCACCTGCTCTTTGTGTGTGTGTGTGTGTGTGTGTGTGTGTGTGTGTGTGTGTGTGTGTGTGTGTGTGTGTGTGTGTGTGTGTGTGTGTGTGTGTGTGTGTGTGTGTGTGTACTGGTGTTCCCAGCAGGGGGATGTGTGAGCTATGAATAATATGTTTCACAGTGTGTTGTCCCCTGGATATTTGCCTCTGATAGCTGTGCAGGAGAGGAAGGTGGAATCTGTGGCTTATTTTGGCCTGTCAGGAACAAACCGTTAAGACGCCAGTGCATCAGTTTGTGTGTGCAGTTAAGGCATGTGTGAATATGAATAATTTTAAATGAGTCTGGATAGCTTTTTTGTACCTTTATTACTGATGCTATATGCGGTGTATAATTATGTTTGCTTCCTTCTCTGCTGGCAATATGTGTCTGGGTGGATTTTGTTTGGCTAACACAGTCTGTGTGTGTGTGTGTGTGTGTCTGTGTGTGTGCGAGCACACGTGCACATCATAACAAACATGTTTCTGTATGTTCCTGCTGTTTAAATGTGCCCATACTCATAGCTGTATGGGTTTTGCATCACAGTGGCCCTGTGGCTCCTTTTATCGTTCTCTCTTTCACTATTCTGTCTCTCATTTTTTCCTGACTCTTAATCTTGCTATAACTCCCTGTCTGGCTCTGCATCTTCACCCCTCCCTCTTTCCATGCACCATTTTCTCTAAATAGAGGTTACACATTTGAAACCTACTGGACTGAGCAATGAGTAGAAAAACCTAACTATACCAATAAAGCTTGCATGGTGAGGTGGGAGTTAGAGGAAGCTATCAGGATTCAACAGAGGGTGACGTGTGTGTCAGTTGGTGTGTGTGCACACAGGGATACTGTCTCAAAGCCTGATGACCTTCCTTATTGTCTGTTTGTAGTATGAAACATGCATATGCAAAGGTGAACATTTGCAAAAGGATGCAGAGAAGGCAATACAGTAGCAATAAAATTCAAAGTGTGACTACTATCCCCCTCCTCAAAATGTCCTAAAAACAGGAGAGATGCATTTTTAAAAATGTGCTTTTTTTAAATGCTATACAAGCTTGTTGCACGCAAAGCAGTTCTGTATACATGCATATACAGCAGCACAGTCCATTCCTTATGAATGTTGCGGCAAGAGCTGAGGTGCTACTAGATACCAGCTGTTTGTCAAACAGATCTGATTTTTTTTTTTCAACCTTCCTTCTCAAATATCTTCAGAAGGCTCCTGTTTTCTTAACATATTCTGGAGTTTAAAGCAGATGCACTGCCATGAATTTGAACACCACAAGCACAGGGTAAGAAACATTTCTGCTGAATGACAAAGGTGGTAACAGTGGGGAAAAAATACTTTAAAATGTAAACAAAAGGAATTTAGGATTCAACCAAAAGCCTAATGTTTTTCAAGTGAGCAGCTTCTGATGTATCAAGGAAAAAATTAGTATTAATAGACTGTTTCCTTGATTGGTAGTTGCTGGTTTCTTTGTTGTTGGTGGTTTTTTTCCCGTGCAATTCTCTGTTGTAGCTCTTATCCAGATATAAATGTTGTGATCTTTAAAACTAAATATCAATCTAATGAAGGAGAAATCCAGCAGAAATAAAAAAGCAATAAGGAAATATAGACAACACAGCAAAGGAGAAAAACGTTTAAAATATAAATGAGGGAAAATATCCCAAAACTCTGATGCCAGTTCTTTGGGGCTGGTATTATCTCTCTAGCCTTTAGCTTAGTAAAAGAAGCTTTAATGCAGACTTACACTGACTCCAGTGAACCACTATAAGAGGGCCACAAAAAGGTCATGTGTGTGTGTCTTACTCTGAGCTTGTTAAAACAAAACCCCACAGGATTCCTAAAGGGATTTTGGGTAGATTACGTTACTTAAAGCTTGCTGCTAGCCAGAAGTCAATTGAATAGATACATGCTGAGGGGAAAGAAAATCCAGCCTCCATCTATTGGTACTGATAAAAAGGTAGTGAAATATTAAAGTAACAGACTTAAAGAATGCTTCTAATACACTTGGCATATTCTTTCTTTCTTGAATAAATCAAAAGTTGACAAAGTATTTTGGGAAAATATCCACTAACTTTTAAGCTACAGCTGTTATCTATTAGGCCTTACAGAGGATTGCTGAAACTTAAGATGCTAAATATGAAAGATATAACACTATTGTGCTATCTTGGCTGGAGTCCACTCAGGTTCATAAACAATAGCTTTTGGACAGTCAGAGTTTACTTTGAGGGCAAGTGGAGCTTGGACTGCACTAATTACATATCCTAATCCTCCAAAGATAACAGCTTTACTCTATCCTGGCCAAAACAAACAGCCTCAGTGGTTCAGCAGCAAGTAAGATGCTCAGTGGTTGTTTTTGTTTGTTTGTTTTTTGTTATTGAGATGAAAATAATGTCTTACTACAAGTAGAGTCATGTAGAAATGGTTCGTTCTTTGGATGAGGGCTGCAGGTCTGTGTGTAAGAAGCAGAATAGAATACACCTGGGTCCCTTGTCTCCCAAGCATTTAAGACTAAGCAATAGCCAGATCTGGCTGAGATAACACCCCACATGGAAAAAGTACAGGCATGTGCCTATGGGTGTTGTTACTCATGAGAATACTATTCTTTTAATAGCTAGATGGAAAATTTATTTTTATTTTGGCCATAATACAACTGCTCTGTGAGAATGGTGGATGACAGGAAGAAAAAAATCCACCACATTTGATCAAATATATCATTTTCTTCTATGCATTTATGGAGCACTATTTATGTCACTAGCTGGAAAATGACTTTGGGTGCAGTTAAAAGAAAAACCCTTTACAGCATTCCCAACTGATATGGTAATAGATGCTGCACGGGTTTTGGCTTTTGTTAGCTTTATGAATGTAAAGGTGATATCACTTCATTCATTTACATTTTTCAAACTATTTTGGTGCTACAAAAGCCCATAGAAGAAAGTGGAACTGTGAGCTGAAAGTAGGCATACCCAAGTAATTATACTGGCTTCATTTTCAGTCTATTTTTGCCCATTTTGTAACAAGGTACAACACCCCTGCTGTTGTCAGCCAACAGGAAAGACATTAAACTTTTACAGAGGGCAAGGCAACACATGGAAAGAAAAATAAAGTTGATGACATGATAGCATGAGGCCATGATAGATGAGGGCCACTTCCTTAGATGCCTATAAAACTGGAAACACACATGTTTGTGGAGAAACTTTTTTTATTCTGCTAACACACACATACAGAGTCTAGGTCTGGGTGGTGCCCAAGTTACACAAGAGCATAATTAAAAGCCTCTTCTGGCCTAATTTATCCTCCAGCCAGCTCAGAAAGAGGGTGAGATGTCACAGCAAAGTCATCCTGAACTGCGTTCACAAACACACATGGGCTTGTACTTCAATTATTGGTAGGACTTTCATTCAGGGAAGGGTTGCATCAGGAAGGGCATCCCCTTCCTGATAGGGAAAGGGAGGGGGGGTAAGCCAGTAGAAAATATGTCTGTTCTAAATATGAGTGGGGTGAAAATGGTAAGTATATGCTGCTTTGTTTACTGGTTTTAAATATGCAATCCTAGGGCTTCCGCTTTCCCTTCATCTCACGCAGGTGTAGAAAGTTATGTGCTAGTAAGCCGTAGTCTGTGTGGTGTGTTCAAGTGCCCCCTTTTTTGGCCCAGACAAAGACAATGTGAGGCAATGAAGAGGTCGGTCTTTGTTGTCGCTAGTCCTTTGATGTTGGATTGGTGTTTCTCTGACCTTTGTATGAGATTTGGATCAGCAGGGTTCACTGCTAAGGAACCTTGGAAACCCCAGTACCACCTAGTACCACTATTACTGTAAATAGGAAACAGAGTTTTTTCAGACCATTTGCACCAGCATTTTTAACAACCTCTCAACCATGTGGTTTGAACTGAAGAAAAAGACAGGTGCAGACAAATAAGCTAATAAGGTTGCAGACTGACGGCTATTGCTTGTAAATACAGGAAATTCTCTATTGGTTTTAGTGTCTGTATGGGGATTGTTGACAATAAAGATAATTTAGAACATGTCCAATGTTATCCAGTTACCAGAAGAGCCACCAAAACCGGTTCATTGTGTAAATAATGTTTGAATCTGAAAACAATGAAGTAAAAAAATACATTTCCAATAAATGTAAACAGATGTATAGAGGTAGTGCATAATTGACCTTGTGTGGCATTATTTTGTATGCATGTTTGTGTCTTTGTGCAAACACCTGCTACAGCCCCCACGCATCTCTCCTTCCACAGAGAAGCACCAGCTGCATCACAAACCCTCAAGCTGTCTCCAGGCGTAACCTAACAGTGTTTTCCACATCAAATCCCAGGCTGGCTGTCTGCATCTTTTCCCAGGTACAAACTGTCCGGTGTTTATAAAAGCCACTACTCGTAAATGCACAATTTCTCCTGGTTTCAATAACAAAAGAACCTCTATGGTGTTTTAAAAATTAATACCACATTGTGTCGTGTAACATTAAAGCGTATCTACCTCTAACGGCAGTCAATTCATCTTTTAAGTGTCACTTATTTTGTCAGTGGAGGAAATCAATTCCACAATCTGGCTTCTTTATGAATCTTCTTTACAGCAGGGGGACAAACTATTTTACAAGAATGTCTTTCAACAATTTTTCAGGGGTACAGATCAATAACTTTTGTCACATTGACGGTGGAAATTAGAAGGGGTTGGACCAGTGACACGAAGGATTTCAGGGCAGACGAAGTTGAAGACTCAAAACGAGTGAAGTCAGATGTCCTCCTGTGACCTGATCCTATTTTACATTACTGTCTCCTTTAATTACAGTGAGTGACAGGAAATGATGAAAGGCTGGTGGATATGTGATGATGGTTGTGTGTGACATGCAGTGAACCTAGGAATGAGCCTCAGGGTGTTTCTCCATTCAAGTTATTTCACACCAAATCCTGTGTCTAACTTGCTTCACCTGGGTAAAGCACATAAATACCCAAGAGACATCTGCGTTCATGGTTATTTATTTTTTTAACAGTGCAAAGTAAGACAGGGGATCCATTACTACAGTATAAATTGACTAAAATCAGCAGAACTTCTATAAAGTGAAATCAGAGGGTTGGTAATGACAAATTCCACAGAAAGGCTCAATAAATATTTAGAGTGCTGAGCCACAGTGTTAGTAGAATAATTTATTCAATCTTTGATTATTATATTATGTTGATTCGAAATACAAAAGACCTTTAATGTCCTGAATATCCTTAACCTTGTCCTCAAATTTGCTGAAAATATATTGATTTCTGTGAATCAGTGGTCACATCATACATTTTAGCTGGTTTCATTTTAGGTTTTATGCTTTGTTGTATTTTTGACCATTAAACAAGTACTGAGAATATTTATGTATTTATAATGGAACACCCTTGTGCTTAAATTAGGATGCTACTGTCAAGTGGGATTCTGAGAATTAGTTGGCATTCAGTAGCGGAATAGCAGCTGTTGCTTATGAAAGTGTGGTAATTATTACTCAAACAAAAAGGGTTTGAATCCAGTAAGTCTAGATTTCCACTTTGATTATCAACACAGACAATGCTTTTGAATGATAAATACTACAACATCTGTAGTCTCTTTGTGGTATCAACGCCAAGACTAGTAAAGTACAAAAAGTATTAGTACCTACAGTCAGTAATTGCAAATCATTTGTTGTTTTATATTACAACAGTGAATCACTGTACAACAGTATATAAACAGTACGTACACTGCTGTGTGTGTTCGGTTGCTATGATATTACCAGTACAACTATTCAAATAGCACCCAAACAACAACATGTGGACTTGTGACCAATATGTATAACCTGAATTTAAACATACCTACACCTGTTTCCATCTTTGTGGTGAATTTACTTTTTCCTGCCAGCAATGCAGTTTATTAACAGACATAAGCAGGTACAGGTACAAGCACTCCATATGTTGTCCATCTGAATAGATTGCAGCCCACACCTCATTTTTTATGTAGAGCAACCACAGCCATTGTGAGTTTGATGCACCTTGATCATCTGCAGTCTGTGTTGCTGCTTTGTTTCAAGTCTGGGATATTAGTCCTCACCCATTACACTGCACTCTCCCTTGTAACTAATGTGTTCCTAATATGTGTCTTAGTTTTTGCCTGAGTTCAATTCTTTCCTAATTTACTCCAAAAATTAAAGCTGCCAAGATGATTTTGCGTTGGCTGACTGGTAATTATGAATGATATGAAATATGAACAATTTTATATACATGATCTGTGTGTCCAGTACTACAACAGAAAACAGACAATACGGGTTAATAAAGGTACCTTGTACTGTGAGTTGGGCCTGAGCTTCAATGGTAGCATTAGAATTTTCAGCCATGCAGGTGTAGGTGCCGGCGTCCACCTCTGTGACATTTAAAATGTGAAGACCGCCTCCTTCCAGAACCTCCACACGACCCTCACTGGACACAGAAAGACACAAAGTAGTGGGAAAGGAAGACAAAAATGTGAATGCAAATCTTTTTTTTCTTCTGTTCAGAGTTGAACATAAGCATCAATGTCATGTTTATACCACATGTTAAAGTATGTAAAACATTATTGCAGCACATTTCCTTAAACCATATTCCTCTCCTACTCATTAAGATTGCTGAGTTGTAAAGGTTGAAGCCTCTCGAGCTCCATGTCCTCCAACTGACCTGAGTTTGACCTCACAGCTCTTTGTGCTTCTTTTGCTATGTCAGTTCTTACAAGTTCTCTGAATAAATAAAATATGCTAAAAGCCGAATCAACTGCCATGGAAAGAAAACATAACGTTTGCCGACAATCATTATTTATAAACCTTCAAGACTTGGAGATCTGGTAATGTAACTACATTCTGATTGGAATAAAATATATTTAGTGAGACAACTTGTTATGGAATACAGTGTTATTTAAAGAATAAAAGTAGATTGGTTCATACACTATGTACATAAAGATACAGGTGTTATTTGTAAGCATCTGTTTAGGTTATACATTACACAAAATGAACATGAGATGCCTGAAGATCAGATTAATGGTTTTTACCTGACATTTTCAACTGAGCAAACATTAATATTTTATATAACTATATACACCTAATCCTATTACAACCACACATCTATTTGTACAGCCTTTCTCTGAAACAGTGACCCTCCTCCATTTTAAACAGTCCCAACTTTGATTTTTCCCAATAGGCCAAGGGGGAAAGTAGTCTGTGGCCAAGCACTGGCTTGATTCAACAACCACTAGAGCACATGAGTAGGAGAAGGCTGAGAGGGAAGAAATAAAAATCAATAGCTTACAGAGACAGCTCTGCATTCAGAAAGAGAAACAGAGAGGCAGGAGAGAAACAGGAGTAGCAGGTGAGCTGAAGAAGAAAAAAATCCAACGAGGGCCACAGCAAGCAAGATGCAACTAGAGAGAAAGATCAGTGCATAATGGTTTTTGCACAGATGAGTGGGGAAACATGCAGAGGTAAAGAGTGCACTGATGAAAACAACCTTATGTTGCAGGTTGAATTAGTTTTAAACAAACTGCTGACTTGCTAGAGTTTCCACTTAGTCTCATTTTTCTCTCTCCCTGACTAGTCCTGGGTTTTGGCAGCGTTGGTCTTTGTTCCATCTGTCTGTCGATCTGTGCTGGAGAGAAGCATTCGAGTGGCACTTGACCTGCTGTCACCACAATGACATCACTGTTTCACTTGGGAGAAAACGGACTATTAACATTTGCATAGTCATGCTTTTACCAGTTTCAGCAGCTCAGTTTTAGGATACCAAGACTTAGCTGCAACATATTAAAAACAGGGAAGAGAATATAAACTGATCAAATATTTAAAGGGGTTTACACTTTGCTAAATCACCAATGTGTTTTACAAAAAGCTGAAGTTTGCTGTTCTATACCAAACAGTTAGCATATTGCTAAAATGCGTGCATTTACTCATGACCCAAATTCATAACTGTATTTCCAAATTTTAATGATTATTTGGTTGATTACCTTATAAAAGTTAATGCGACAACTGACATTGTACAATAATATCTGAACTGAGAATTGAAACATTCTGAACTTGCAACCATTTTCTGCTGCAGGCTTGTTGTACAGCTGTCATACTGTATAATAATCATGGTAATACTGAAATTATGGTAAATCATTGCTCAAAGGTTTATAAGAATGATGATCATGACCCTGCTCTAGGCTTGTATCACTGTCATAAAGTCAGGTCTGACACAGCCTTGTAGACCTGTTCAGTATGAAATCCCCAGGTTTCTAAATCACATTAAAAAGGGCATTAAACAGCAGGCTGTTTTACTATGACAGCACCACCTTGAAGAATAAATAAAACACTAAAAACCACTGCTTCTAGACAGAGAACACCTTCCAAGTGAAAATAAGCAAAACATAAACATTGCTTTTCTTTTGATTCTGAGACTGCAGAACATAAAATAGAACCACTGTAAATGCCAAAAATCTTGCCATACATTGATTCTTCTGTGCACATTAGAAAGTATGGCCCATTCTGTTGGGTCACTACAGGTCAAATCCTAGCTGAAAGAAAAAAATTCCTCTGAAAGACGTCCGTGAGTTCATTTTGCTAGGCATTCCTGCAGATATTCTCACCAGGACAACTATTCAAACTCGTTGGCCTTTAGTGTCGCATTCACTATTCACTAAGGCTCTGACAGCTTCCTCTTGTGCTTGAAAGAGTAACATATAATGCATATCAAACCACCAGGCAATTTCTCATTCTGTTTAGACCGATTCAATAGTAGCTTTAATTGCAGCAACGAAAGTGCTCTGTGGAACAAGGAATGTGTTTCTGCTTATAGACCAGAAGAGAGGGAGACAAAGGAAACTGGCTCAGGGACACATTGCTGTTGTAAAGAAGATCTCTCCACTTGTGGTCATTATAAGAAAGCTGAAGCTGTCGTGAGGATATGACATCTTGTACTGTAGTTGTAGGCTCTTTGTGGGGCCTTCTGCTAATTAAAACTGGAGTCTCTTCACTCACCTACAAAGAGGGTTGCCTTTCCAGTGTCAATATTTATCTCTCTGCAAAACAGCAGATGTATACATCTTTATATTAGAGATTGAGATTGAATTTCTCTTCCAGCAGCTACAACTTTGCACATTATTTTACTACTCAGATATGACATTTAAATCAAAAAGTTTCCCTCTCAAAAACAAGTCTGAATTTCCCTACCATTACTTCCGCACACATCATGTTATCGGTTTTAATGTGCTGGAAAGAACGACAAACTCCTCCTCCTCTGACTGTGTAACTGGCACAGAAAAGGTGCTGAAAATGCCCTGTCAGCGAATCTCTAACACTATCTTGTCCTCTGCTCTGCCATTTAGCTTTGAAGGCAGTGGCAGCTACAGGGACACCAGAGAGGGGCTTCAGGGAGAGAGGCGGGGATTTGACACATTTGGGATGTGTGGATGGCAGTGGGAGCACACCTGTGCAAAGAGAAGCTTCTGAACTGTGGGTATGTGTGTTGAGAGAGGCATGTCATGTATACTGTCACACAGCAGTCAGTGGTGCCCTGTCAGTGGTTGGGCATAGCTCAGACTGCAGCAGAGGGGGGATACAGGTGAAAACAAACCTGTGACTATAGAAAAAAAGGTTATTTATTAATAATGAAAAGAGTAAGGATCTCTGAATGTTATACTGATGTCTCTTTCCAAAATTTTTGTCTATAAAGATGAAATTTCTTTTCATTTCACTTTCCTCCCCTCTCTGTGTCTACCAACCCATCCACCATCTCAAACCTTCATACACCATGAATACTAACTACTGCATTGTTTGAAGTGTTGTGGTTCAAAGTGAACACAAATTGAACTTCCCCCTTTTGACCAGAACATAATCATTACAGTTCCATGAATTTAAATCATGTTCAAGGTGTGAGAAAAGGAATTTCATTTTACAGCAAGGGTTGCATACAGTGGACTGGAATGATTTGCCACACTTCCAAAGAACATTTCCATTTAGATATAAGGCGCTGTATATGAGGAAACAAATGACAGATAGTAAAGAGAGTAGAGGAGTCAGACTAACTAGAGAAATAAACAAATTAATAAGCAAATAGACAATAATATGGAAAGAAATATATTTCTTTCTTTCATGAGCACA
Source organism: Channa argus (assembly GCF_033026475.1). Taxonomy (NCBI): domain Eukaryota; kingdom Metazoa; phylum Chordata; class Actinopteri; order Anabantiformes; family Channidae; genus Channa; species Channa argus. The sequence continues at coordinate 15,179,719 of NC_090198.1, forward strand.
GACTGGAGAATAAAAAAGTGACTCGGTCGTTAAAATATTTTGGTCTTCCTCTGGTTTATTACGAAGAGCTGCGGGACCCTTGAGACACAAACACCTCTTGCATCTGACTTATTTGCTTATTCCCCCCCTGCAGGGTCCCCAAGAATAAACTCGTTGTTTGATTAGTGCATATTACAAGGAAGCCTGCAGCCCGTAACTCTCATAATATACTGGACAGTTAAAGCCACCTGAACCCAGTATGCCTCATTCAACATATTAGGTTTACAAAACTGCAATATTACTCCAAGTTTTGGAATTTATGTCTGGTGAAGAGCCAAAGTGTTGCACGTAATCTATATAACAAGCCACATATAATCAGATTTGTGATATCCCACATTTTAGCTAAATTATAGGATGCACATCCATATTGTTTTGCCCTTTTTTAAAGCCCTTATGATGTTTTACAATAAACCAAAAATACCAGAGTTCTGGTTTCTCACAGCTAGATTGCCCCCAATTCAAATCCACCTGAGACAGACTGTCAATCTGTCCACTTCTCGACCATCAAAAGCCTGACAGGATAAGCAGTTTAGATAATGAATGTATGAATGGATTATGATCACATTGAAGGCCAAGAGATGCCATGACAGGACACATGTTTTGATGAGAACCTGTGAGACTGTGTGTGTTTGTAATCTGCTGGAGACTGAAGGACATCCATTAAAAAAAATACCTCTCATTGTCAGAAAAAAAATGTGCTTGTTTGATTGCCTCATCCCCACATGCCAGCAAAACCACTCCATTACTTTGACCCACTCAGCTGCTGCAATCTATCATTTTATCAGTTTTAAAGAAATTTTTGTTCCAAAGTACAGTAAAGTACACCTAGTGATAAACAGTTTATACAAAATTAACACCTCATGAAAAGTTTAAAAAGCTTTAAGCTTTGTTATTTTATTTTTTATTTATATATTTTTTATAGAACCGCTGTTTCAGAATGCATTGAATTGTACTGGTGCCAGGGAGCCCACTTTTATGCTCACATATGGACGAAAATATAATTCTCATTTTAAAAACAACCTACACAGAAGTTGTTGTTGTCGGTGGTCTGAGTGATCATTTGTCTGTTGAATCTATGCTTCCCAAGGACACATAAAACATAACTAAAAACTCTGCTGTTTACCTCACTAACTGTTAATTTAGTAAAAATCAAAGGCCATTACCCCTGACAGGTTTTATCCATCGGCTGGCTTTCATAAGAGGCTAAAAGGTTCTGTAGCACCACCAATATTTCAACTGCAGAGGCCATTCCGTGTGACGTTTGAAAACAATATGTAAAGAGCAAAATGGTGCAAAAAGTCTTTAATTGGTTTGGTGTTTCAAGGTGGGACTTCACTCAAAAATACAATTATGTATGATTGCATCTAAAGGACTCTCCATGGAGCTTAGAAAAAAAATTTATGGCAATTGCATTTGCTCAGCCAAGCTATAGAATCAATTGTTCTGTGTGCGCACACAGCAATGCTAGTGCTATCAAAATCCTCAAACCATTAGAAAAGTGCTGAGGGTTGAATTGTACATCATTACTATTAATCTAGAATTTGTACTATTCATATTATGAACTGATAATTTTCATAACATCTTATCACACTTATTACAACAACTTAAGTCAATGTTTGCTGTTTCCAGGGCTGGATACACATTTTATACTAAACTAAGTGTGGGACTTGTTTTACCAGTATTAAAACACACTATGTTCCCACCAGTAACCACAGGTATCGCTAAACCAACTTAAGAGTAAAACTGCATTTTGAAACCCATACTCTTTCATATGCACTTTATTTTCAAAAAGAAATATATTAATACATGACAAATATTATCAAAAGTGATATTGCACTTTGAATAAACAAGGTAAAAATGGGGGGAAAAGTTGCGATTTTCAGAACTTTGAAGGTGTTATTTGAATGTTTATACACTTTTATAGAATTGCATGGGTGAGAAAACATTTTCATTTCCTTCAAGTCACTTTTCTCCCATGGCGGCTCACTAATATGAAGACTTATAGAACTATAGACCCTATGTATTTAAACTTATACAGTATGCCTGTGTATTTTTTCATCCAAAGCCAAGTAAATAAGACGTGTGTGTAAAAGAGAGGGTTACACTACAGTCCAATAATAGTCCCATTGCAAACAAATTTCCCACACCATGCTTCTCTCTTTGTACACAAGTAAATGCAATATACACAATCATATTTAAATGAAGGCAAGAAGACAAGGTGGAGAGGAGATGGATGGCTTGGAGGCTTTGGAAGGGGGTTGATTTACATGCTCTGTCAATTCCCTGTTGCTGGCCGACATGCATAATTCATCCATTTTATTGACTGCTGGGATATTCTATTAGGTGACAGAGTGATACTCCCTAGAACAAAATATGGCTGTCCTTTTCATGAGTGTCATAAGCACCAGTATGTGTGAGAAATCCAAAGGCCAATTTCTCTGTGCTTACTGGCAGCTGGGGATGCAATCCATGACACACAGGGCATTTGCTAGGAATGTAATTTCAACATGTTGACTGAACAGCTTCAAGTGTTGTTGCTGAGCTCACTCAAAATAAATGGCGAGCTTGTGTTCTTGGCAATGGACTTACTTGGATTGTACTAGGATCAACACATTGGTAAATACATAAACAGCATGTTCCAGTAGAATAGGCTATAGTACCCTAGACACAGCAATTTTAATCTTTCATTCAACAATGTAACAACTATTCCTGAAAGCCTTGGCACCCCCAACCTCTCTGGGGAAAACGATACATTTGATGATGACCTGCAGTCTACTAACGTGTCAATGAGATAAAAGAAACAATTTCATTGAATATATTTTTTAAGATTATTAATAGAGTATGTAGATGCAATCCAGGAATCAGATTAAATCAATCTAAGTGTCTGCTAAACAAAGTGAGGGCTCAGGAAGTGCAAATCACTTGTTTCTGTCTGTAACAGCAGATAATTAGCATAAAGTAGCTTTCATGGATGCCTCACACTGTCCAACAAACTAGCATCTCAGTTTTTGTCTCTCCTTTATGGCAGGCGTACATAATGTCAACACATTCATGCACTTCACAGTGACCAGCTGAAATATTAGCAAAAGCAAACAATTTAGTTGTATTTTATTTCAGCAAAGTTGAGACTTGAATATTCCCCTCAAGTCATGAGGAATAAATGTAGTATATGCAGAGATGCAACACCATCCTCTCTGCACTCCATATCTATTTGCTTTACACTCACACTCCAGAGATAAGACAGTACACACCATCCCAGTTGATCAACAATTAATTGTTCATATGGTTTATATACATAAACACTTGATTGGTTTTCTAATCACTAAGACTTGTGAAAAAGGCAAACATAACAGAGTGGGCATCTCACAAGACAAACACTGTCTAATAAAATCTAGGAATAGTGGATAATAAATTCCTGGATTGCATCTACATACTCTATTATACAGTATCTCAACAAAGAAACTAGTTATCAACCACAAGTTATCAATCACTATCAAGTTATCAACCACTGAAAGTTAGACAACCAACTATAATAAATATCTATTTCACATCTTTGCTATGTTCCCATCTGTCACCACAAACATCAAAGAGTGTTATGGCAGCCATTAAGTCCTACATGGAAATATGGACAGGTGATACAAAAACACCCATCTATGTCTGTCTTTGGCAGGTAATGAATAACATACTAATGTGAATGTACCATATAAAAATGTATCATATAAAGACTTTTGAGGAATTCAGTCATCTAAAGAACTTCTGAGGCTGCGAGAGGAACAACTAAGAAAGAATTGCTGCGGAGAATTAGACATCCAACAATTGATATTTCTAAAACAACCAAACATAATTTCCTGTTGCACTATCCATATTCAAGTTCAATGTAAAAATTCTGTATGTGAGCGACCGCCTTCAATTTATAGCTTTGACATATTTCCCTTAACTTTCATCTCGTGTCTGCTTTGACACGACCATTTTGCCACCCTGTTTGTGCCATGCACCAATTAGAGACTCTTTGAAGATTCCTCTACAATTTATGTCCAACAATTTTTAATTGACAGCTGCTCTTCCATCTCTTAGATGCTGCTTGCAAAGAACGACACACTCTCGAGGATAAAAAATAAAGTTCCACTGCTTTTCTTTTAACTTGTCAATGTCATATTAAAATCAAAGGAACGGTGACTGTAATATATTCACCACACAATCCATTTCTTCTCTAAAGGCAGAAGCATGGGGTCCACTTCATTATCGCAAAGGCTTCCCTGGGTCTTCAGACTATTCTTGCTATTTACCAATAGACATAACCTAGGGAGGTGGGTGTGCACATTGCATAGTGTTTTGCAATTGATACAAGGTCTAGCCAGCTCCCACTAGAGGTCAGAGGTTCTCACAGACAGTTCCATAGGTGTTAAAGGTATTTATCTTGCAGTGCCATGCTGATAACTAAAAGTTGGAAAGTCTAATGATATTCTAGCTCACACCTCACTGAAGCATTGTACTTAATGACCTAACATTTAATTTCACTGTAGGCAGAAATCCTTTCTGGGCTGGATTTAGATGGATGAGCAATATTTCAGCTATTTTCTGTTGACCTCACAAGTCGCAAAGTTATTATTCTCCAAGACTCACACACAGGGGTTAAGTAAACAAAGTGCTTTCTTAATTGGTGAGAATCAAACGTCTCATGTCCAATGCAATTCTCTCTGAGGGGTTTAAGCTGCTCTGGCTGAGCTAATGAGAGCAAGGGGACTGAGAGCACAGGCGCTGTGACACTCTCTCTTGGCTGTTAATTTATGAACCTTTCCTCGGCTGGAAACCCTGCAGCCTCATCTCCCAACTGAAGTGGCTCTGGCAAGTCCGGGTCACCACCTACGGCTCTCTGGGTAGCAGTGGCAGTATGGTATTACCACTTTGGGAACCAGGTGCCAGGACAAACATGTTCCACAGGCACCAGGTACAGAAAAGCAGTGCTGCTTTTCAAAAGCTAAAAATGTGTGAGCCAGAAGACACAGCAGTGCAGCAGCACAGCGGTGTATGGCTTCAGAGTAACTACTGGCGACTTTGATAGGTAAAGGTGATTTTTAAAGGTGGACTTGAAAACAGTGCATCACACCAGTTCCAACATAAGTAGGGCAAAAATATGTCCTCAAGAAAACTTTTTTTGGCTCAGAGAGATATAGTGAATACTATTTACAGCAAGAGCTTTTACACATACCTTTCTTCCAGCAGCTTGTCTTCAAACATCCAACGGACATTTGGAGCAGGGTATCCAGTGACCACGCAGGGCATCAGCATGCTGTTGCCCACCACCTTGGTCACAGACATGGGCTGCACCACAAACTCCAGCTTCCTCTCTTCTCCAGTTTCTTAGTTGGGGAAAAAATGTCAGGGTTAATACTGAGGTCATAGTTTGGGTGAGTCTGTGAAGCAGAGCAGGAGCCTTCTACATTAACAGGGGTCATCTGTCTAAAAAAACTTCAAAAGAATTTGTGGATAAAGAGCAGCAGCTGACACCTAAACACTCAAGAATCCAACCAAGAATTTTCAGATGGATAATGTCCAAAATGATGTCCGAGACAGTTGAATTCTTACCTCTTAAGGAGGTTATAAGGGAACCTACATAATTCCAGCTGCAACTGACTGCCCGAGTAGCATCCCGCAATAACAATACGCAATGTGTAACTGCTCACACATAGACAGGACTTTAGGTGGCTTCAGACAGACATCTTTTTCAATTGAGCTGTGAGTTTAATTAAGATCATAATGCTATAAAGCTCTAAAGAGTATAAATAAAAAAATAAATGGATCTTTTAAAGATGCTTTGTGGTGAAAAAAACATATTAATATAAAATTTTTTATATGAATATATAAGTATAAATGCATTTTTGATGCATCTATACCTGGCAGATTCAAAAACAAAAAAAATATTTTATCTTCCACACACAGCTTTATGAGTTTTCCTTCTACATGCATTCAGCCTTGTCACTTTTCCACAGATAAAGACTCCCATTGTGGTCTTGTTGAGATCTGATTTATGACCTCTAATATCTCTTCTGTTCTGCCAGGAGCCTGGTGCCTAACAACTCAGTAAATAAGGCTTCTAGGGGGGTGGGGGGAGGAGACACAATGGAATTTAGCTCCTTTTGGAGCTACAACTGAGTTAATGTACTGTCACCAATAACCCCATTGGGAACTCTGGCACTTCTTTTGGCGTTCAACCATCCCTTACTACAGTTAGCAATGCAAGATCTAATGATACATTATAAACAGTGTCTGTTGTTTAAAAAGAACTGTATTTAAAAAGTTTACCGGCCAATATCTGGAGCTGGGCTTCGTCGCTGGCCTTGGATGAACCCACATTTTCCACGAGACAGCGGTACAAGCCAGCGTCGGCCTCTGAGGCATTGGTGATGACCAGGCCCCCACTGGGGAGTTGGACCAACCGGGTGTTAAGCTCCAGTGGCTGACGGTCTTTCTCCCACCGTGTGAAGGCCAACAGATCTGAGTTCACCTCACATGCCATCACTTGACTCTCCCCTAGATGTACATTGGCTGGTGCTGGCTGGCTTGCGAACCTGGGCATCCCTGAAAGTCATTATCAAGACAAGGATGTAAAACCAACACTCATTGCATTAACAAACATCCCTATAACATTCCAAGAGTGGTAATGAATAATAAACAACATGAATGCAGACTATTCATATAAACAGCACACAGACAGAAAACCCAGACTGATCCTAGACCAGCAGCTAAAAGGTAGTTATAAAAAAAGTAGCAATACTGTTTTTATGACAAGATGAATATTTGGTCTGGTCTTTAGAGGCGAACAGAATAACAAAATTTCATCCCCTCTATCGATAAAAAAAGCAACCCACCCTTGACCTCTTGCACACAGAGGGTTGAAACACACACAACAACCCACACACAGTTGTGTAGCATAATCACTTATCCTCCATGGTGGATGTTAATTTGCCACACGGTGCAGAGACTCACAGCACTAATTAAAAAAGACTGGATCCACAGGCTGTTTGTGCTGCTGTACCCTGGCTTTCATCTCAAACCAAAATAATTATTTCCTGCATTTGAAGCCACTGATCTGAAACCAACACTCGCCGGCCGCAATCGAAACAATCGCACATGATGGCTTCAATTAAAAAGTACTTACACTGTGTAAACTGCAAATGGTATTCTTGCGTTTATTAGTGAAGAAGAAGTTATTTTTAAAAAGTAAGAAAGCCACTTCATCAACAAAAAACAACTTCATGCTGTGTTATTACCATGGAGGGCCTCTTGAGTTTTTAGGCTGACTGTGCTTGTCTCCATAGTAATGTGTATATGTATGTGTATGAGAGAGAACTGAATGGGAAAAAAATGTGTGACCAAGGATGAAAAATAGGAGACTTTCAGTGTGTTTTTATCTATTTATGAATGCAAGTTTGATTGTTAGAACTGTGCTTTTATCCAAGAAGTGATGCTGAATACTTGCTGAGTGATGATTTGGCATCTCTACTACTTCTCACTTACAGTCAGCTCCTACATCCCCTCCAAAGATTGGCTCCAGGGTCAGTCACACTTCAAGATAAGGCCCCAGAAGAATATACCCTCCTCACCACCACCCCAGCCCGGAGTGACATGCAAAGAATTTCTGAGTATATCTCAGCACAATAGTTAAGCTAATACGGGCTTAGCTGATGCTAGTGCTGATACATTTGTAACAAGGCTGTCAATCACCTCCCATATAATGATAGCAGGGTAAAAAAAAGCCTCAACTGAATCATTTAGATTAGAGTAACTGAACCTTTTCACAGAATCAAATACTAAAGTTTATACAGCGTTTGTGTGTAATCAGTCTAGACCGTGAATTCTGGATACAGTTGATAAAGTTGCTTCAGACCCCTTCACTTTCTGGCCTGTTCATTATAGATTCATTCACATATGAAAACCAGACGTTGTTTTGAGAAAACACATGTAACACACAGCGGGAGATTATCTGGGTCAGAAGCGTTCTCACAGGACAAACTCCTTGATTTTAGTAAACGGTCAGTGCGTACAGGAGGCACAAAATGATTTTTAGTATGTAGAGGGAAATGCTGTTTCTGAGCCGTGCATCAAAAAAAAAAAAAAAAGAGATTGATAGATCGACAAAGATACTGGGGTTTTGTAGGATGAAGTGCAACATTTGTGTTCTCACATAGACTAGAATTAGAGAATTTAGATATAGAGAATTTCAGAATTCCAGTGCATATGTGAAAGAGGCTTATGCTGCACATTTAAATTCATTTACCTGCAATTTTTCCAAATAACTCTAATTAACATGCATAATAAAAAAAATATATGTTTTCAATATTTAATTCACTACTTTCTAAAAACCTCTTAAACTGAAATTGCACAGTTTTTCTTTCTATAAGCTGTGCACACCTAAATCTGGGTAAGAAAAAAGTACAGGCTCTAGCTTGGTAACTCATGGACAGTCAGAACCACTACAGTGTTGCCGTGGCTGTAAAAGTACTGTATGTATTTGACTGCATTCATCTTTCTTTCTAACTCTGGCCAGTCTCACTGTCACTGTTGCTGAGATGTACCACCATGCTTCACCACAGGGGTGGTATTAGCAGGTGACATAGCACTTGATTAAACCATTTTAGCAGAAGCTCTTTGTTTCTTGTTAGCACAAATGTGAAGACTCACCTCCTTGTATCCACCAAACAGAAAAAAATCTTGCAGTTACTCCAGGCAAAAAGGAAACACTGTGCTGCAGCGTTTTAGTCTAATCGCTCTAACAGCCTGATGAAGATAAACTATAGGCATAGATTGGTTTCAACTGACATATTAAACATTTGATAGTGCTGCTTACACAGAAAAAGAACTCCTTTGGCATATGAACAATGATGAAAGAAAAATTAAAGATAATGGCCCTGAGTGAGTGCCCTAGTAGAGCCACAATTTTCTGTAATGATATGACATAAACCTAAAAAGGAGACATAAGAATATTGAAAAAGAAACACAAAGAGCCTTTACAGAGAGGAAAGAAAATGTTGTCCTCTCACAAAGCACCCTGACTCATGTAAAGTGACTCCAACATGCCTCCAGCTCTTAATCGACCAATCCTTTCTTCCTCCAGCCTCATTACATCTCTCCAGACTGAGTTCAGCATTTTGTTGTGTCTTAGGGTATGTGTGCACATTTGTGTGTGCATGTCTCATAGAATGCAGTTATTCCATTTTGTAACAGCCAGTGTTAATGAAGTGAGTGCTTCACACTGTGATGTTTCAAACATGTATGTGCAAGCACAAGTTCGGTTGTGTGCCCACAACTATACATAATCACACAAATGCAGGTCAAGCCAGGGCACTGTAAATGGGAAGTGGAGTGTTGATGAAAACATTATTGATTTCAATTAATCACAATTCTCCATTTAAATCGACTGAGTGGAAGCTTCATTTTCCAAGTCCTTGCTCAGCACCATCTATTGAACAGAAGTACTGTACTGCCAATCTCAGCGCTTATTACCAAAGCGTGATCAGGTCAAATGATTGCAAGAAGGTAATAATGTACCAGTGGTCAACAGGCAAGAAAGGAAAGAGCTTAATGGTAGGAGGAAGTCATTTTTGGTTCATTTCAAATGGCATGAATTAGAGCAAAATGGGACTGCTGATTTTATTGTGCATCCAACATTTTCTAAGGAAATAAAGTGGTTAAGCCAGTGGTGCCACCAAATACCTTCTTTGTGTTGAGTGGTTAGAGTCACCAAACTTGGCCTTTTCAGCAGAGCCTACACTCATATGAATGCTAATGAATGAATGTGTCCATCAGTGATTAGAAAAGAGCTGTGCTGCAGATAGCTACAAAACCAAGTGTAGCTTTGCATACATATCAAATACACAGACTTGCACTTAAATCACATATTTGGGTCCCTTTTATACTTGATTAAAATGAGGTATAGAATAACAATAAGAAACTTAAAGGAATATGGAGAAGGCTTTTGGTGTCAAACGACCATGCACACATAGCAGCAACCACATATATTCTATAGGTTTGTCCTTAAAGCACTGCAAAGCAAGCACTTGATGTTTCAGAAGTAACAGCAGTCCTGGCACTTTAGGGATTTTAAGAGCAAACTTCAGAATAGCAATTGTACATAAGTAACCGAATAATATTTAAAATGTAAGAAGTCTGTATCAAACACTGGCCAGTCAACAAGTGCATTTAAATCAACATAATAATTTAACAATTAACGTGGCAAAAGCAAGATACCTGGCAGATGTATCTGTTTTAATTTCAAATTAATATGATTGATTCATTGATTGATTGATTGATTGATTGACAGGATTAATTGTCCACACATTCTTCATACTGTATGTACTGTATGTACTTTGCGTTATTCAGTTCCGTGCCTCTTTCCATTCATGCTGCCTTTAAGTCCAGCTGCAGCCCAAGTGATAATTAATTCCCTAATTGAAGGTTTCAGGGCTTCAGGGGAGAATGATTCTGTGGGCTTCCTCTATTACGTCAAATCTCACTATTCAGCTAGCATACTTGTGGTTACATAGTAAAGTAAAGGTAAATTGTTTTCTTCAAAAGTAAAATTTAGACTAAAAACGTCTTGGTCAATTTCAAAAGGAAACTTTTAGGAGATATACAGTTTATAAGGAACACCTGTACAATCAATCATAACTTTAGAGTAGTACGCTCTACCTTTGTAAAGATTATAATTTTATTTATTCAGCTGTTCTATGTGTATTGAACATGTAATTACTAGTGACACTGCACTGTGAAAACCATTGTATTCTCACTACACATCATACAATATATAAGGAATGCAAACAGCATTGACTAATATAAAATAATCTGCTGCAACACTGCCAATCAGCCCCTACAAAGCTGAAGCTCATAAACCACAAATATATAATGACTAATGCAAATATATATATAGTGGCATCTCATATCGTCTTCTAGTTTGTCTGTCTATGTGCAGATTTCAAGAATAACTCTTTAGTTTGACTTATTTAAGTGTTATGCATCCAATTTCACGGTTTACTTTAAAGAACAGATTAAAAAGCCAGTAGGATGACTCCTTCAGGATTTCTGAAAAAGCACAGTTAGACAAAAACAGCAGACAATTCATTGTGTACGATTATTAATAGATAAATAAACTTTCGTGTACTGTGTAAGCACAGGCAACACCATGGAAGCTGACAACAATAAACAACAATTTGATGTAAAAATGGTTTCTGCTCTGAGATACAGAAGCTCATGTTCCTCCTCTTGTCTATATGTGTTTTTAAACTTTAATTGCATTGTATCGCAAAACCCACTCAAAGGATTTACATTTAAATAACAAAAATACAACACTGTTCACCCCCTGTTGGCACACTCAGAGCAAACTTCAGAGTATATGATGCGCAGACAAAAAGAATATTGTTTCTCTGATGCAGCTGAGATCTTTGTCAAATTGGATTTTGAGGTGTTGTTCTCTTGAGATGTTCTGAAGTAGTTTTACGAAAACCACGGCATGAATTCTTTACACCATAGGCAATGTGGTAATCTTTTGTTTTTGTAAAGTATAAATATAAGATGTAGTCATAACTAAGTATAATTTTAGTATTGCACAAATAAAACTAATGTACGCTAAGATACACAAAGACTGTGGACTAAAAATAAGTTCAAATCTGTACCCTCAACTCGGAGGAAAGGAAAATAGAGTTTACACTTACATAGTAGAAAAAGCCAAGAGAAGTGAAGAAAACAAACTTTAAATGTCATGCCGTGTTGGAGAAGATTTTTATTCACTCCCGAGTACAAAGGTAACAGCCCTTCATCCTGTCAGGGGATGACAGGTGGGAGGTCCCCCAAGATTGACAGGAAGGAAAACAAGATAAATTAATGAGATGTTAGAATCTAATAAAGAAGTTACTAAGGCACTTCATCATTTATGAAGCCTGACAAGCCCGCCATATTGAGGAAATGATGAAATACACCATCTAGTCATCATCTCAATATATTTGTCTTTTTTATCAACAGCTCAAAGTGACTGAAAGTCCCTGCCATAGCAGAAATTATGTTGGCCATTAGAAATAGTCCAATTTTGTTTATCAGTTACGTTCAGTTTTCATCATCCAAACAGTTGTCTGTTAAAATAATCGAATGACAATGACACCAGTTTACAAGTTAGAAAAAAATGGCCTACAACGGCAACCACAAAGGCATGAACTGACCCAGAAAAGCTTGTATTGGCTACACACATCGAAAGATCAGAAGATAGATGGGCAGAGTTCCGCAGAAGTCTCCTTAAGATTCTTATTTATTTATCTGCTGAGCTGTAAAATTTGCTCTTGGGTGCAGGAGTTGAGAGAAAGAGCATATCCTGACCTTGCAACCAGTCAGTGCCTTGAGAGAGTACATTAAAACCTTTAGAAGACAGCTGGTGTCTAGGAATGACAAATCAGTCTATTGTTGCATTTTTCAATATGGCAACCTCAATATAATGAAGTTAAGAGGCAATCAGTGAACCAAACAAGCAAGCACAAAGATCCAAACAGAAGCCCATTGGAGTACTGGAGGTGTATTCAAGGCAGACACCTTAAGTATGTTAAACCATCTCTGTGGGGCCTAACATCTCCACTAACTCAGGGAGGGGTACTTTATCAGTTAAACTACTCTGAGTGCAGACCAGATGCATAGAACAGCGTTCTAAACATTTGTTTATCAGTAGCTGGGCCCAGGGTGCAGCTGCTTTTTAGAGCACAACCGAGGCCAAGAGGGAGTCACCTCATTTCTCACTCTCTAAAGCAGCACTTTTTTTGCTTCTTTTATACAACTAAGCTACACATAAAAGGCCACAAAACATACACGAGAAGTAAGACATGGTGACAGATCAGCCTACAATGAAATCACACACAATCAATTGTATCTAGACGGGAATTGACACCTGAGGCTGCTGGCACATTTTGAACTCTGACACCTCCTGATTGCATGTTGTGCGTACAGACAGACAAGAGACTACAAGGAGGTTCACAGATGGAGACCAACACATAACAGGGCCTGGTTAGTTGCCATGGAAACATCAACACAAAGGATAACCAGAATATTGTGCATGTTAAGTAGTTAAAAGTATCTTTACCTTTTTAGTTTAGCCCATTTGTTTATAAATAAGCTGTTTATTTGTGACATTTGACTTATTATGAGTGGGTAGCATAAATAAAACCCTTTGTTGATAGTATGTAATATGTTAATATTAGATTGTGATATAATACATATTCATGAAGATCAATTGAGAGACTATTTAGGAATAACATGAAAGGACATAATTGTCAGTTTTGGCTAATGCAGGAAAAGAAATACTTGATCAAATATCAGAAAAGTACTACTTCACTTTCATGTTTATGTTGCACCACTGTATAAATGATGTTAATATTTAACTATTACAGTTTGTGTTTGGTATAAAGAGCAAAATAAATAAAATAAATAAATAAATAAAGTTTCTATGAAGTCATCTATGATCCATTACGCCAGAAACCGCATCCACACAGCAGAGGTCCTTTGACAGCCACTTTTAAGTGTTTAAATTACATTTTTTAAAATAATATTAATTATAATACCTAACTGAAATGTAAGGCTAAAACTGATTATTTATGTGCAGAATGATTTTTTTAGAGGGGATGTTTTTAAATTGCCTGTTTTGTGTGACCATATTTGACCAAAACATATTATGTTTATTGTAACCAAAGCAGATTTTTTTCATTAGTATGACTTATTTTGTTGCATTATTAATATATTTTACATTTATGTATTTAACGTATTAGCTTCAGTAAAAGTTTTGTACTTTAGGATATTTTGTGTGCATTTGCTTAGAGGAACTTGTGAGCAAGCTGAAGATGTGACTGTGTGTCTCTGCTGAACAGTTCTGCATAATCACCAGAATGAGAATCAGCATCTAACCATTTCATTCTACTTCCCATAAGGGTTTCACCTGTTCATTTAGACCTCTTGCCAAACCAACACCCCCACAGTATGTAGGGGAAAACAGAACCATTTCATTATAGGTAACTGAATTGTAGCTCGAACAAAAGTGATTGCATTAGGACCCCTAATCATGTTAAGGTATCTTATTTTATCACTGGGAATTTAGTTCATTCTTGGACCATTTTGAGGCTAACCTTCTGCAGATGTCGTTGCCATAGGAGACTGGGCAACGGCTACTCCTAATGCTCAAGCACAGACAAATGTGTTAGCACTACGATAGTGTATCCCTTAACTCAATCTCACATCCCCCAGTAACTTGCTCCATTCTCTCTTTTCAGCCAGAAATTTTATTCCCTGCATTACTTTGCAAGTCGCACTCATTCAGTCCCCACCCATTCCTATCACCCCTCCCTTTTCCTCTCCATCTTCCCACCACACATGTCAGTGGGAGCTCTATTGTTTGCTAGAAAGGGACATGCTGCTGCTGGTTCTTATCTTGGGCTGTTGGCAGCACATCTAGAGATGCTATCGGCAGCCCTGTTGCTCTGTTTATGCTCAAGTTGTCCAAGAGCAGCTAGCAGGGAAATGAGATGTATGTAGGATGTGGCCAGAAGAAATTTGAGCATTTTCCTGAGCAGAAATTATGGCACAAAGGGTACAGGGGTGGGGGTGGGGGGGGGGGGTGAGAAAAGGAGAGCTTCTGGAAAGTGTTACAAACAGGGATAAGCAAGACCTGGCCAAGTAAAAAGAAATATTAGGACTTCTGCCGTGTTTAGTTTGAATTCTACTCAAGTGGACCACAGCAATCAACCTTAGCCAACACTAAAATTAGATATATCTATTTGTTTGGCAAAACATCTGACCTATAGTTTATCAGCATAGTACAATGATGAAATAGAAAACAGCTTTCCATTGTGCTATAAGAGCTAGATGCAAAAATCAAAGACTACACTCCCACACCAACCAGATGCATTCTTAATTAATTAATTAATTAATTCGACACTTCTCTTTTAAGATTTTTCTTCAGTGTGTATCCCAATGTACTAAAGTAGAGCAAACACATTTTCTGCATTAGTTAAATTAGAATTGAGCTGTGTTTGAAGGGGATGGCTAAGTGTACAACAGTCACATTATGGAAACAAGCTTGTAACTGAATTTTGGAAAATAGCTATTTTTGTGTCATTTTTGATAACGAAATGTGCTACAGACACAAGAAGGCAGCATGCACAGTCAACCATGTTACACAAAGCATCTGGTTTTAAAATAGGGGCAATTGTTTTTCAAACACGTGCAGTATAGGTACAAGTGTAGAGCACAAAAGCAAAAGGAATTCCTGCCATCGGGCAGATGCATTTCTATTAGAACAACTACTCTCATCAGAAGAGCTAACTAATATGTGAAACTACAGTCATATGTGTATGTATTCTGTCCGTGTGTATGAGAATGGGGTTGGCAGCTTGGAAGCAGCAGATGTTTCTGAAGACACAGCTGTAGTGCAGGCGATGATGTCACTCAGCATGGCCAGGGACATTCATCATCATTTACCTGGTTGTGATATGTGATGGTGTGGCATATTAACATTCATTAGCCGTTCTCTGTTCCCGGTACTCACAGTGCTCGCTCGTCATTTCTAGTACTAATTCTGAATTCCATCAAAAACTATTACTTTCATTTTGTGAGAGCATAATATGGTTTTAAATTAACGGTGACAAGTTTAAGTTTAATAAAGAGATAGTAAAGTAGAGTTTGTCTGAGTGATACACTGTTAAGAGTTTAATCAAGTTGGAGAGGCTAAAAGCTGAAATGAAATAGAAAATTACAGAAGAGAAGAGAAAGATTAAAAAATAGTACAACCAACTGTATGGTCTGGTAAGCCAGAAAAAATTCAACTATAGCCTATTTACTATAGATGGATATTATTAATAGAAGGAACTTAGTGTTTCTAGCCAGTGTTTTTTTTATACATTTATGTAAACATATTTCTAAAAAGCTTCAGTTAGCCTCAATAACAGGGCAAGTACAGCTGCTCATATTTCAGCAAGGGATCTGACAAGATGGGAAGACCAGTCTAGACATTAAACAGACATTAAACCCCACATAGTTTCAAAGTTCATTAGCCACTATTGGTAAGATGCAGATGTCATGTTAAATCTAAACTAAAGACTTCGGAGCAGACACAGACATCAAATACTGTGAAAACATGCAGTACATGCTAAATAGGGAGCAAGATTTGTATTGAGGAATGAGGAATACACAGAGTGAAGCACTTACACTCTAATTGGTCTTCTCTTAACACACTGATAGGTACATTGTTTTCCCCCCAATTTGCTTAAATAACGTTGCAAATATTAAATAGATATATTTACAGAGTGTGAATGTGCAGTAGCAGCTTTTTTTGCATATAGCACATGGAAGAAAAAACGTAATCAATAATCGAACCCTAATTGAAAGAGAAGCAACAGATTTGTAGAACACCTGGATGATCAGACAGTGTAGCATTAGCCATTATTTCTATAAAGCCAATCTGCTGTTCACAGCCTTCAAACAGAGCAGATGCTATACGGTGGGATTCTAGACAAAATCAAAATCCAATGACTCTTATGTTGGATAGCATGTGAACCTGTGCATGGTCTCCGATATTGAAAAAATAAAGCGTCGCTGTGCTTGTGTACTGCATGTTTACATGTGTAATGGTAGGCATATTTCTGCACTTTAAGCATAAGGTTATAGAGGTCCCGGTTTAATGTGAAACATTGGTATCTGGGCCAATCTGGGCATATGTCAAATTATTGGTTTTCATTAAAATAAAGCAGATCCTGTTCCAATGCATATTTAGGTTTATTGTGCTGTACTGCAGCGCAATAAGCACAAAGCATGAATGAGCCAAACTCTACGTAAGTCCTTGAACACCTTGCATGCTGATGGCGTGATCATGCAACTTTCTCAATGTAAAGCCTCCACAGTAGCCAGTGGGAAGTCCGCTTACAAAAAGAAGAGCTCAGGGACAAAAGGGACAACAGGGAGGTGCTATGGATTTGCAAGAGACTTGTGGAACTTATGGCATAGGTGGAATTTCTGTGACCAACTAGTTTCTGTGGTGAGAAATGTTGATTTTCACAATATTATGCCATTTGTAGAGCGACAGTACAATGTTCAGTACTACATAATACAATTCTACAGACAAGGGAAGAGGCTAAGTATTAAAGATCAGTGCAGAAAACATTGGGCAGCAGCTTCTCATGTACAGCCAGTGATGACAGGTCATTTAAAGAAAAATGTTGTTTCATTTTCACAAACAAACATAATTATGGGGAATGTGTTTGTTAAAGTGTCTTTGGTACTGATGTCTTTTAATACTTCAAGACTCTGAAGGAAAATTATATATTTTGTAGCACTGATATTGTAGTATACTGTCGTTTTCAGAGTTCAGTCCTCGCAGTTATTCTTTCATTTGTATGAATAGTTTAAGCTGATAAACTTAATATTTTTTTTATCATTTAACATTTTAACATTTTTACCTTAATAACTTTTACCCTGTAGTAGTTAATTAAGTCCTAAAAAACACACTGTGTCAGATTCTGTCAGATACTGTACAATAAACAATGAGGCTACTGTAGTTAAATCTATGAAATAAAAATTGGTACCAGCTGACACCTAATACTAAATGTACTGGATTGGTATCATTTTTTTTTATTATCGGGACATCCATACTTATATCACAAACATATGATTTGCTTGCTTTATGTTTTCTGGCTGTAACTGTAGCAGAATTGAGATCAGAGTGTTAAAATGCAGTAAGCTGCAATGCAGAAAGCTGAAAGGTGAGATAGAGGGAAGATAAAAGAAAAAGTGTTTGCAGTGTTTATAATAAAAACATGCTGTTGCAGTGCTGTTTTGACTCTTTTGAGAGAGAGAAAGAGAGAGAGAGAGAGAGAGAGAGAGAGAGAGAGCGAGCGAGCGAGCGTGCGTGTCTTAATAAACAATAGTGGAGATACTTATCACTGACCTTGGATTTATTCTACAGTTTGGAAAATGCACATAGAAAGCACTGCATTCAATTGAGCACGAAGAAGTCCAGGATGCAGTCAGGTGTACATCAGGCAATTCCATCATCCCACGCATCAACACTAACTGCAGGGAGTCTTTACTTGAACACAGTCAACCTTTATTTTTTAAAAATCATCAATCAAGTCTCATCAGCCTCAACTCAGTGGTTTCATATCACGGTGAAATGATGCATGTGTGTGTGGATATATTCATATACATCCAAACACACACACACACACACACACACACACAAACACACACACACACACACACACACACAAACCCGCACACATGAAACGCTGAATATGACACCTCCTCAGCTTGCATCCACCAATCAAAAAGCCGGGAAGGCACTGAACATGCTCCTAAGGGCCCTTACACACAGAGTTCAGGCCAGTTCAGTCAAAGGTGGTTCCACACATATACGCTGATGAACACTTCAGTTTCTCTTTATTTTCTGCATAGCTAAAATGCTCAGTAAAATGGAATATCACTTTCTTGCTTTCAATCTTCCTTGTTTATCACACTCGTCTTTCACACGTCGCTCTTGCTCACACAAGTCATGCCCTTGCACCAAAACACCATCTGTGTTTAAGCAGGTCTCAACAGGCTCCAACAGCTTCCCAAACAGTCTCTATTCCAGCTGAACAACACATATAGAGCACCATTTATTCGCTGCTTTATTTTCATCCCTGTCACTTTGCAGATTGTATATGACTGTTTCGCAAGCGGCACCCATCCATCATGCACTCTCAAGGCCCCCTTTTTTTACCCTCCATGTTAGCTCAATGAGCAATGCACACTGTCTGTATTTGGCTAAGAGCTACAAAATCCATTAGGGATTGTCAAGCAAAATGCAGACATTCCTGGAATAAAACTCGTTTGTTTGTCACTAAAGCAAAGATATCAATATACTTGCCATAGTTCCAAAAAAATGAGGAATTTGAAAGAAGCAGTCCCCTATTTTTCCAGCAGTATGAAAAGGAATTATGGAGAAAGTTCTCTAGTGAACTGGAGGAGAGCATGAGAAATGAACTTAGTGGAAGAAGAGAGAAATGCTTTTTAAGGTGTCACCTCTCACACCTTTTCACAAATCAAGATCTGTGCAAGCCCTATGTCTCAACTGCTATCATAATACCATCAATCATTATGGAAACCTGCTCAGATGGTGCAAAAATGTAAATCCATAAATAATGTTGCTCTCTGAAGCATTAAAAAAAAAAAACATTGAGCACACCAGCTGAGCACTTAGCACTTGGTGTCTTCAGTAACTCCAACTGTGCCTAAGGCGAAGCATACTTTCAGTGCAGAATATGCAAGGAAACACTCACAGCTGCATCATATATCTGCATCCTCAGCACAAGCCAAATTCACTTAAATATGCATATCAAACATATTTTATTTACAGTATTTACCATATTTTATTTAGAGTAGCAAAATCAAATCTCTTTTCTGTCAATCTTCAGAATTCAGCCAAAAACAGAGCTCAGGGACAAAAGAACATCAATAACAGGATGAGCTCTTCTCTGTAAAATCTTTTCATGGAACAGGTGTCAAGACCAGCAGCCTTGAATGTAAAAACTCAAGGTGGACTGCATCAATCTTTAATAAAACTTTCCCCACTCGGTCTAATTTTTTTTTTGCCCAATCTGCATCTAATAAATACAGGTCTGTTTGAAAATATATCTCTAAGGCATTGGGAGCCATCAAAAAAAAAAAAATTCAGAGCATCAACTCTTTCAGAGTTCAAAAGCTCTATGAAGCCCAATTTAGCTTTTAACCATGGGGACGTTTCAATAAAAAACTCCAAAACAGCCTCATGCATGGTCACTCGACAGACACCGGGAGATGAAAGGGCAATGCAGACAAGCACACTAGTGCGTAACAGCATAGATATCTTTTTCTGTAGAACCCCAAGGAAAAAGACATGGACAGGGAATGTCAATGAGATAGGGGATGATAAACAGAATGCTCCCGAGCTCTTTGTAATGCAGATTGAGAGAACCTTCAAGAGTGATGGATCATCACATGCAAAAACTTTGAGGCTCTCTCCTTATAGAAGTATGTTTTGTGCAGTTAGTGTGACTTTTGCCATGCACATCCACTCTAGGAGGTCTACTAAGGGGTGTGTTTACCTCATAATCTAAGTAGGACTGGGTGATAAACCTTAGTGTGAAATCAAAAGAGCAATTTTTTATTTTAATTGGTGTGTTGAGACCGATAGGGCTGGGTATCGAACAACAAGGGCACTGACCACACTGTTCCACACTGTGATCCTGTCGAGTAATGAAAAATTCTTTGTCATACAATAACTCAGCAACGGTAGACATTCGAAGGTTTTACAAATGTGCCTTAAAATTCAAGCGTGTTAATGTAAACAGCTGTCTGGGTTGCTGGTTTGACAGCATTTTATTAGCACAAAACAAGTGAGCAAACAATGAGTTTATGTGATGGTGCTACTGATGAGGCTTGTTCCCTCTGTCCCACCCACACCCTTCCAAACACACCCACACCCACACACACAGCAGAAGTGAGACACTCGAGTCAACAACATCTAACGTTATGCTCGTTTCTGTATGCTCAAAATAAGCTCCATGCGTACAAGAAAATAAAAGCAATCATTTTGGTGCAAACTTTAACAAAGCCAGCTTGTTTGCTAATCGCAAAGAACACATTAAAATAAGAGCTGTGTATGTTTGCTAACATTCAGCCAAATTTGCCACATAATACGTTCAAAATACAGGTCACCCAATCCCCAACAGTCCTTTCCTTTGCTAGCAGGACCTACTCAGCAGTGACTAACCTAAGAGAAAAGAAGGCAGTATCAGTAAGTAATGGTGACTTTTTTCTATATTTTTCACTCCTCTTGAACTTTACCCAGTGATTAATGTCATGGCCATTTGGATTTAAAAGATCTTACACTTAAATCAAGGGAGATATCAAGTCTGTGTCATTTTGCTGTTAATTTTAACTCAGTTGTAAATTTATTGGTGCACAAAACTAAAAGTACAACATAAAACAGACAGCTTAAGTTTCACCACATTAAGGCTTTGAGTGTGTAAAAATGCCATGGAGCTAAAAAAAAAAGTAGAAGATTTGTAGATTGGCAAATGCAACAGTGAAAATATAGAATCTTCTCTGTTTAAGCAATTATTGCTGCTTCAAAAAGATCCACTGCTGACACCAACCCAACATTAAATATAAAGGAAAAAGTCACAATGTAGAAAAAAGGCACAATTTATCAAGATCTGCAAAATGCAATGGAAACCACTCTCATTTAGATCATTTAGTGATCTTTCCAATTCTCTCCTAACAAGCATCCATGGAACCATGCACCATGCAAGTTTTGCTGATCAGCATTGCCTCACTTGAATAATTAGCTTTACTGCAGATGATGCATGTGTACATGGTTTCTGATTTTGTCTTGTTATTCCTGCATTACTCAGGCCCTAAATCTTCACTGCTTATTCCGCTTGATTTGCAGAACAAATATTTTTTTAGCATTGATAGTTGTGTAAAAGAAAGAAACACTCAATTCAATGCATGAAATGTGGAGTGTGTCTCAAGTTCAGTCTCAGGGGGGTTTGACACATTTGAAGTAAATCCCACATACAACTGTGAATGTTAAGGGCAATTCAAAACCACATAAGGCCCTAAATTTATGCTACTCACGTACAAGTCGATATTTTAGAGCAGATGGCAGCAAAGCATCTATAAAAGACAAAACACTCGAGCTGATTAACATGTCATCCTAGCAGCCAAATTTTCACTGATGCCATAATTCTATCCTTTGGGTCTGAAGTGAAAATGAGAACATTTAAGGGAAATCTCTTAGGTTGTGCAGAAAGCCTTGAGCAGTGAAGAATCATCACTGGTGTGCTGAAATCTCACACTTACTGGAAGATGCACAGACATAC
Source organism: Channa argus (assembly GCF_033026475.1). Taxonomy (NCBI): domain Eukaryota; kingdom Metazoa; phylum Chordata; class Actinopteri; order Anabantiformes; family Channidae; genus Channa; species Channa argus. The sequence continues at coordinate 15,201,678 of NC_090198.1, forward strand.
AGTTTTGAACAGAGGTTCATGGCAGTGGAGGTGTTGAGGTGTGGCATGGGAAGCAGTGGGCTTGAAAACAGAGCGAGTTAGGGAAGTCATTATACAGAGAGTTTATCTTCATCTGCTGACTGCAGCAGTCAATTATCACTCTCATTAGAACACACTAATTGCACCAGCTAAAGCATTGTGCAGTAACAGACACAAAATGGTCCGACTTCAATTGGACGGTACATTTGTAGGGTTTTGTAGTTCACTGTAGTAAACAAAATCTACAAAAAAAATCTCAGAAAATATGTTTGCACTACATATAAGCTGGTTAAGAATCCATTTAGATGGAAATTAGTCTGTTACCTGTCTGGATTCTTAACAGATGCATTAATGATGAGAATTGTTGGTGCAGTTAACTATTTAGCTATTTTGATGATGAGACCTTGGCCATAAAAAAAACTTATTTTACATGATTGTAGATCTAAACTTTTGGAGAGCAGAGAATGAAATCAACCCTAAATAACAAAATTACAACACATGACTGTGATTCATATAAAGCTCTTGTCGAAAGAGGAGGCGTCAAAATAATCGATTATGTAAATACGTCTACTAATGTCACATGCGTCGAAACTTTGTAAATAGGTAGTAAGATGGCTGTATCTGGAAAGAGCATTATGTCCGGAGATAAGCAAACAAAAATGCTTGACTGCGATTCATACATAGATTATCTAAACTTTTGCTTCTTCTCAGATCAACTGTTCCTGTGCTGCCCCATATACGCAGTGAAATGAAGTGAAACTCCCATTTACAGAGTGACTGCAAACTGTACATCCCTCAAACAGTTATTTTATTGGCTTTCATCTAATTTCTAACAATGCATAGTTTGTCGAGTTTTGTACCGGATAGACTGGTGCAATTGTGAAATACTGAAGGTGATTAGGTCTTTGTCCCCAGACGACCCAGTGAATAATAAATGGGAAAATAATCTCTACATAATCGTTTAATCAAAAAAATTATCGATAGCTAAATCGACAAAAAAATAATAATCGTTAGGTGCAGTCTGTGTTTGACAAAGACAAACACAGAAGCACACACAGAGATGTCTGAAAAGTAGAGATAGAGCTGTCCCCATCAGCTCTCCACCTACCAGGAGAACCTAAATAGACATTGAATACACATAAAATGTATGCTGTCATGTATTTATACCCCAACAGGCTCCCTGTTGACAAATTTTCATGTTGTTCAGAGAGAAAAAGATATTTTCCCCTTTAGATTTTCTGTGATTCCTTTTGAAAGTCTTGTTTCTCTCTCCTTTACAGTGTCCTTTTTTGTTGCTATAACAGCTCAGTTGGTAAAGGCAGTCGTCCACGGACCCCAGGGTCAGTGGTTCAATCCTCGGCTATATGTCGAAGTGTCTCTGGGCAAGACACTGAACCCCTAACAGCCCATTCCCCTCCCCAGCTGTGCCGTGCCGGTCCAAGCCTGCTAGAAATTGGGGAGGGTTGCGTCAGGAAGGACATCCGGCGTAAATACTGTGCCAAATGAACATTCGGACAATGATCCGCTGTGGTGACCCTGAACTCACGAGATAAGACAAAATTAAAAAAAAATTTAAAAAATGAAGAGAGAAAAAAAAAACAGCTTCAATACATTTTTTTAAATTAAGGATTTACTTCCTGGAAGTGCAGGGTTCCAATAGTCTAGCACTCTCTGCATTATCCACAGTCTCTCCCATCTTGCCACTTCATCGCTGCTCACACATGCCAGGGACAGATGGAAATCAGGGTGATTGAACACCACTGTGACCATGACCCTGCTAATGGGTCAGAGCTATTCGTCATGGCAATGACCCCAGCACTCAGGAGCAAGGCTGCACTGGAACCTGCCATGAGAAGGCAGAGCATGCTCCTGGCCCTGTGCACACCTAGGTGGGCTTCAGTTTAGACCAGGTATGCACCTGTGTATACTGTATATGTGAATATGCTTTATACATTTGGAAACTAATAAAACACTAGCATTTTGGAGAAATGTTTGCAAAGTCCTCCATACATACTCAGGAACAAAAGTATAAATGGAAGGGCAAATAACAAAAATTTGTTTAACTGCAATTAGTTGGCAGAGAATGAATCCGAAAAGGTTTGTTGTTGTCTCAGCAAGTGAAACCTCCAATCAGCCACTTCTGGCTTTCCATAACGGTACGGTTTTGTTTAAATAGCGACTAACTTCAATTGACAGGAACATAGGTTTCTGTCAATTCAGAAGAGGTTTTTATTATTTTTATTTTAGCCAGCTTGTGGTAAACACAGTCCAAACATGCACCACAAACCAAATACTACATTTTTAAAAGTGCACATTACATTTCTTTTGCAAGGTTCCTTTGAGAAAGAGGGAAATTCTTTACTTGTTTTTTGAGATTTATTACAGTTTGTTTAACATTTTGGGATTTTATGACTTAGGCGCAACCACAGAAGATGTGCATAATTGTTAGTGTAAAAGTGTGTGTGTGTCCCCGCATGTGTTCCCGCGTTTGTGCTTGCGTGTGAGAGAGGGAGAGACAGACAGTGGAAAGGATAATAAAGAGGACACTGAAGGCTAAGAGAGGCAGTCAAGAAGGTACAAGGAAAGGACAGGAAGGGGTTCCAGTTAGAAAAGTAAAAAGACAGAAAGATGAACAGTGAACAGAATTAAAAAATGTCCAAAATAAAGAAAGAGAGAGAACAAGTAGGGAAGACTTAATAGATACACTGGATGAGTAGGATGAACGCATACAGCTCAGTGAACTGATCAGTCTTTTCCAGCTCTAGAGGACATATGTGTGAGTGGTTAGACATCTGATTGGGCTCTGTGTGAAGTTGGAACAAGATCAGCCTCAGAGATAACACATTTTGATTGTCTGTGTGTGTGTGTGTGTGTGTGTGTGTGTGTGTGTGTGTGTGTGTGTGTGTGTGTGTGTGTGTGTGTGTGTGTGTGTGTGTGTGTGTGTGTGTCTGTCTGTCTGTAAACCCACTGATTCTGAACTTCAACTGACCAATGAAGACAACACTACCACTTCCAAGGTGTAGTTCGTTATATACTACTCATATAGTCTCCAGCTATATGAGACACGATGTGTAGTTTCAAGTGACTGTCTTTATCTTTTCATGGCTGACATCCATTTTAAGTTGTCAAAACAAATCATTTTATAAAATGTGAAGACGTCAAATTAATGAATAAATTGTATGCCGAACAAAGTGTCACCGACAATACCATAAAGGACTACCAATGCAACAGAGACGCGATCATCCCTTTTCACATTTTCAAGCAGTCATGTCCTTGGGGCTGCTACACACCCCACCTAAACACATTAACATACATCAAAAGAGATTAAAGAATCTGCTGGCACCCCTAAAGCCTTCAAAGGACATCCGACTCTATCAAAGGATGAGCATGCCAAATATGAATTGACACACGAGACATGAAGTGTTCAGTTTATAATTTCTACTACTGTGGTGCTTTGAGGATGAAGAAATTAGATTTTTGTGAAACATGATATCAAAGCAAAGTGATAAGGGACTTATCACTTTGCTTTATAGTGTGTAAATATAACCAAAATAGTCTAAGGGTGGCAGGAAATGAGCAACCTATGCGATATTATGGTATACTACAGTCGCCTTTACACAGTATACCTCAGTAGCCTATAGTTCAAAGAGGCAGAGAGAGAAAAACATATGAAATCAGAGAAGAGGAACCTCAAACAAAAAGATGAAACTTTATATCTGAATAAAGAAAAACCTCATCTACATATGAAGAGGTCACAGAAGAAACAAAGAGACTGCAAAAGAGTGGAAGCGAGAGAGAAAAGACAAAATGAATTCTCCGTTTTTTCATTTTGGGTTTCCCTGTTAAGCAGTAGTGAGGTGGGGCTCACCTCAAGCAATTCTTAAAGAGTACTGAGTTCAAAGTGTGCTGGTGGGAGGATGGATGGCTCGCTCAGTGGGAGAATGGCAGACAGTTACAATGGGATTTCTCATTACTCGCATCTTGCTCTTTTTCCTGGTTATCGCTGCTGCATATCGCTCACTCGTCTGCTCTATAATTTTTCTCCCCCTCCTATTCTCTTAGAAATTCAAAGTGAATACATAAGATAGGGTCCACTAGACTACACTCCCCCCTATTTTTCCTCAGTCTGTTTGTGTGCTTCCAAAGCATCTGACTGTGCATAGACAGGCTAAGACACAGTGAGGAAGACAGTATGACAAAGCAAGAACAGAGATGAAAAACAAGGCAGACAGAGATGTTAGCAAACACAGATGTTGCTTTAAAGATGAGCAATATGTAAAATAACAAATGTCCCAAAAACCACAATATTTTTTTTTAATAAGGGTTTACAATATATAGTTCATCAATATTGTTCTATAGTGGGGAGGTGCTAATGACTTTGTTGGTCTAATGATCTAAACCCAAGACATTTACTATAATTTAGTTTTGAAGAACAACAGTAAAACCCTTGATTTTGAGAATCTGGAATTACCCAGAGCAATTATAAATGAATAAATGAAACAAGAAACTACCAAAATAGTTGGACAATATTTTTTTATGGCAATTCACTAATTCACTAACCACAGCAAACAATTACCTGCAACCAATGTGAATCACAACTTCTACAGTATGACAGAATACTCAAGTTTCTATGACTTGGAATATGCCATTATAATGACAGAAACATGTGGGTTTTCATAGGTCCAGTCTTACTTACAGAACCTCATGTTAATTACAAATATGTGTCAAAAATAAATACAGAGCATGGGTCTGGTACAGCGAAGATGTGACGCTAAGAAACAAATCACTATGGTTATGATGGTTACGTTGGGAAGTGGAGGTGTTTCCTTGGAAAGAATGAGCTGCACGTCTCTGAGTAATCAATCCCAGATATTATCTCGGTATTTGTCAGATATGCTCCCTGCCATGCTAGCCATCCGTGACTCATTCTATCATTAAATCTGAGAGGTCACATCCACTCCGCACCCGCCTGCACCATCGTTCTTGTGTCTGATGGCGCCCTAATGGCCTGCTCGCTCTACACTGCAATTAACCTTTTTATTGGCCACCTGCCAGCGAGCTGGAGATACATCAGTGGTTGGACATGCGTGTGTGTGTCAGAGGAATAGTAAATGCAATAGCTTAATGTGTTCAAGGCTTCCATGTGTATGCATGTGCACACCGCTTAAGGTTTTTCTATACATTCCTATGTACAATGTGTGTATGTCTGCGTGTGTCTCTGCCTATAACTGCTCCCCTGTTCAACTAGAAATTTACTGAATCTAGAATCTCACCACTGTTGACCCAGGTGGATCCCACTGACTGTGAGGCTGTCTCACAGCAAAACACATCTTGATACAGTCTCATCTGTACTAGCTATACTGCAGCCAAGCCAAGCAGGTACAAAGAGCTGTGATAGGTCATCTGTTGTCCTGCTATGGTTAAAAAGACTTAACAGTCACACATATTCAGGAAAAAATCAGCATTTGCTTATTTAACACATAAAAAATGAAAACACTAATCCCTGTGTTGTTTGTCTATTTTCTTTGTGTATATCTGTTTTTGATTTAGGTATGAAAAGTTGCAATGGTGACCATATGGTGAAGCATGCATTAATATGAAGTACTACGATGTTTGCACAGTAGATATATAAAATAACACCCCCTTTCTGTTACTGCTGAGTCTGCAATAAGACAGCTCTAGCAAGGAGACAATGTGATTGCCAAAATCCAATTCCAGGAACCTATAAATGATAAAAATGATAAATGTATCAACTAGGTTCATCTCAGAGTTCATCAAAACTGATGGACCCTGATGTCCAAGATACATTAAAAAAAAATCTTTTAGTCAATGTATGTTTGCTCAACATTGAAGCACTGTGATACTGAGTGTTGTTGATTGCCTGTTCCAAAAAGCTAGTCTGAGATAACATGTTGCACATGACATTACACAAATGAGAGAGGAAAAATTGTCTCAGCCTCTCTAATGGTAATATACTGCCTCGTTAACTTGTAATTCAAAAGCCTATAAGAAACAGAATCACACAGTGAGACAGTAACTTCACACAGGCACTCAGCATCCATGAGGCTTAAACTGTACTATCACACTGTCAACAAGAGGTCTCTCTAGAGCATCTTAAAATCTGGCAGACTACTGCAGACCAGAAAGCAACACTAAATGCATTCTGTGGCTCCCCAAAATGCAAATTCAATATTGGGACAGAAATGGACGTAAAACACCCAATATTCCCACATCACTCTGTTCTCACAGTAAACATGGTCCCATTGTAGCACTAGTGCTAAAAAACAGACCCTTCGACAAGCATTTATCCAGTAATAGAAATGTGTTTAGATTCTAGCAAGGAAAAGGAAGTAAACTTATAGAAGATAAAGTACAAAGTACATAAAACATGGGAAAAACAACTGAAAATGTATTATGTATGTATGTATTTACTTTATGACGTTTTTGCAGCATTTGTGGGATGGCCAGCATTTCAAAGGAAAGGAATAATATAGACTAATTAGCTAAGATATTAATAGGTTTTAATAATCTAACAGAGGACAAAGGTCAGCATTGCCACTCTGAGCACTCTGTGGCTTCAATGCCCATACGCAGCAGAATGTGGTATAAGGGGGTGGAAGGACAAAAACTCAGTACTCAAGTAAAGTCCAAGTATTGGCTTAAAAAAAAATCTCCAGTACAAAAACTTTAATCAAGTAAATATACTAAGCAGATAAGTTACATTTTACTTCAACTATAAAAGTACTCCAGTAAGAAAACAATGTCATCTAAAAAATATTGTTTATGGTAGCTATGACAAAAACACTTACAGTAATGAATGAAAAAAGAGAGGATCCAAAGATCACCGTTAGTAAAGCTGAAGCTTTAAACACTTTATGTGCTTAACCTATAATGATGCATTAGCATTTATTAGTTTCTAATAGTTTTGTAAAAAAAAAAAAAAAAACAATGATATGTTGCAGATGTTTGAGATAAATTCTGCTCCCCTACCTGCTACAGAAAAGCGTGCCGTGCGGCTGGAAATGGATCCCAGGTTGTCGATAGTGGCAACACATTGATAGGTACCCTCGTCAGGCTTATTATGCTTGGAGTGGACCACGTGAGTAAAGAAAAGGGAGCCATCGGGAAGTATGTGCCGTCTCTCATCTGAAACCAGGCTCATGAAGGTGCCGTCTTTCTTCCATTCGATGCGTGCTGGTGTGGCTGCATCACTGTGGGCCGAGCAGTTGAGCAGTGCTGCGTTGCCTCGGATAGCCAATGTGTCCTGGGGCTCCACTGTGAACCAGAAGGAACTGAAGGCTTGTGCTGCCAAACCTAGAGGGCATCAAGTAAAAAGGATAAAACAGAAATCTTAGTTGGATGCTCTACATCGGTGCTGTGTAATTTTGCAGCGACAAACAATAAATCATAGGCATGTCTTGTTAATGTTAAACAAATGTTCTGTTTTTTGGTAACTGCCGCCTGATGTAAAGTTGACATTACAGTAAATCACTGTAAAACAAACACATTGCTGCTTTCCACCAGTGGAAATTAAGTTAAAAATGACGCTTGCTGCTGATTCAGTTGTCAGAAAAGCTACTAACCACAACACTAAGCCGAGTGAATGGAACTTCTCAAATAGAGAATAGCAATAATTCATTTTAAAAGCGACCCTTTACTTACAGCACAGGATTCAAGAAAGCTATTAAACGTTCACTATCACTCGGAAACACATGGGACTACTGGCTTCTGACAACATCTCCTAGACATCATCAAGTCCAATGGCACATTTAAAACTCTCTTACAAAAAAATTTCTGAAATGAAAGGACACTACAGTGTCCCAAACTCTCAATGAAATGTTCCTGAAGGAAAACATCTTTTCAGCCAGTGTCCCTCAGTCAATCTCAGAGACTCCAAGTACCTTTTAATTGTGAAACCACAGGCCTCACTGGAATTGGATGAGAGGAACTGACACATTTAACCTAGTCTAGCCTCCCTGAAAAGTTAATATGACGTTTTGCTTTATTATAGGTAGAGTGTGCAGAGAAGGAGTAAACACTTTGGAACGTGGTTGCCATTTTCCTTCCTCAAGCAGAAATGGCAACATCACACTGACATGGATAGTGCCAAAGTCACACTAAGTGCAATTGCTTTGCAGATCTCCTCATCCATTATTCAAGCGCTCCAACCCTAAGAGTCACAAAGTGGTGTTGTTTAGATAAATAACACCAATTATGAGATCTGCAGGGATGGGGGAGAGCTAGAAAAATAATTAGGAGGTTATGAAGGTATTTTAATAATGCAACGAATGAAGTGATATAGGTGGACAACTGTTAAATGCAGTTTAAAAATATGCCTGATCTCTTCCAAGAAAATTACACATCTCCGGGGAACATGAGAGCAGAAACACAGAATGAGTGGAGGACAGAAAATTAGTGAGAAACAGAGATGTTATATCAATGGTTCAGCTATTTAACTACTAGGGGGTAATTTCTCTATCTTAATTTTCCAAGTCCCTAATGTGAGATGCAGTACAACTCATGGACCATTTAAGTGGCAATACAAATGCTTGTCCTCAGTTCATTTAGTTGTTTTGCAAGAACAAACTATTACTATCCGAACGCTGCCAAAAAAAAAAAAAAAAAAGGATAAAGATTTTCAACTAAACCGTGCAATTGTCCTCACATTAATTCACGGATGGCCAAGACTAAAATAAACAAAGAGCAAAGAATACACTCCGTCTGGACAGTCTTGGACCATGGCTACTCTGCCTGAGGCATCAATGCCAATCTGATCAGTACTCTCCTCTAACCAAAAACAAAGAAAGAAAAAAAAAAACACTTGATACAGTAATCGTTTAATAGCCAATAGCCAGTTTTAAAAAAAGTAAGTCAAACTAAAATTGGATTTTACTCCAATTAATGTGCAACTGTAGATTGGATCTCAGTACAGCAAATTTATCAAATCTGCTGATGCAAAAACCACTAATGTGCCCAAACATACATTTTATTTTAAAAATACCTTTAAGCAGAAGTGGAGGTGAGATGAGGAATGAGGAAGAACAACGTGCTAAGCCAGCACATTTTCAACTGTATCACCTAAGTGTAAGCAAGTGATTTTAAACTAGACTGACGTGAGCAGCAGATTTCAGGAAATCAATAACTTCAGGGCAGTGTACTGTATATATACACATTATATACATATTGGGCAGCAAATATATTTTACTTAATGTTTACATGACAGATGTAGAGAGACCAGAGTGGAGCACTGTAGCAGTGGGGGGAACCTGTCACTACTGCAGACCAGAGGCACCATAGCATGCTTAATCATTTGTGCTTTGTGCTCCAGAAACAGTAGGTGTGTGGGTTGGGCAGGGCTTCCATGCCCAGGCTCGGCTCCTTTCCAGTCAAAAGGCCATCTTCATCCACTCTAAGGAGATAACTGAATGGGCTTGAAGGTTTTGCGGCATCCTATCGCATCCAAAACAGCCGCCTTTAGCAGCTTTTTATCCCCATCACAGGAGCAGTAGGAGAGAGCTTAGCCTTAGCTTCACTGTCAGACAAAATGGCAAACCATCTGCTTTCAGTTGCAGACACAACATCCACAGTCAGCAGAGCAGGATGGGGGGAGAGGACTGGACTGGAGTTGGGATAAATAGGGGGGGTGAGCAGGTCAACTAAACGTTTTGGACAACATTATCACTATCTGAAATAATTTCCCTTAATCACAAATGGTACCATTAGTCAAAGTGGTCCAATTGCAGAGAAAGAAACAAATACACCAATATACCACCAACACATTTTCCACTGATAGTGGCCAAAGTCTAATTGATGCTAGATCAGGGGTCACCAACCTTTTTGAAACTGAGAGCTACTTCTTGGGTAGCAATAAAAGCTAAGGGCTATTAGGTTGACAAAAACTTTTGAAATAACCAATTTGCTCAATTTACCGTTAATTATATGTTATAATTAATAATTAAATAAATTAAAATATTCATCTATGTAAAGTTAATGTAAATGTTAATGATTTCTCACAACAGCTATCAAATGTGATTTCAAAAAACAATAGCAACAAAAAAATTAGATGCAGCTAATTGGTAAGTGAGCTATTTTTTGAACAGGCCCGCGGGCAACTCATGTGGTCCTTGCGGGCGACCTGGTGCCCAGGATGAGTTACAGACATAAAAACACAGTCTAATCCACACCTTCAGAATGTGCTCTCAACTTATTCTGAAATGCTCACTGACAGAAAACTCTAAAGAGTGTATGCCCCCATACATCAACTAACTTTTGCTGAAACAGATCATCAAGGGAAGAAGTAAGGTGAGAGAATTAAATCTTCTATACAGACAACTTTTTTTATTAAAAATTCTAAATAAAAAATGGGTCCAGATTATTTTTTTACTAACACAAAGTACACCAGAACAACACAATTTTCTTCTGAATGCTGCAAAGGAAAACACATCTTTGTTCCAGAATTTCTTAGTATTGAAACACTGTAGACTTTTACCAACACAGCTACAGAGTTAAAGAGGTTTCAGTAAACACATTTAAGTGTGGGTGTCTAATCTATTCAGGCCTAGCAATGTGGGGAGCCCCCATTTGTCTTTGAAAAATAAGAACCTCCACACCGGGCCACCAGTGAGAACAAGCGAATGGAGAGCAAGGGGCTAGAAAATGAGGTTGTCTGCTTGATAAGTATAGGCTGTTACCTCTGTCCCAAATCCACTTTGCTCAGCAGTCATGAAAGGTTTGGGAGCTCAGCTTAAGGTGGTGCCTTGATATGCTGCCTTGCTCTCGCTCTTTTCCAGTTTCTCCCTTCTTCTCAGATGAGACAGACAAAATGGTGACATGGAGCTAGTGCTGGATTTCCCCATCTCAAACCAAATATTCAAATCTTGCAGACCTCCTTGTCAGGGTGATGTGTGTGAATTTTGGTTTTGTGTTCACAGTCTCCAAACCGTGTTGCCTTAAGGATTGGAACACTGCAAAATGTGATTCTATCAACTAAGCCAAAAACAGCCAGTAAATTCACATTTGTGTCCAGGATCAATTTTTTGTTTCAGTGCCACCTCATTTACAGTTTACAAATCTTTTAGCATATTATACGGCGTCCCAGTGGGTAGGTGTAATTTCCCAGAAAAGGCAGTAAAGATGAGGGTCTGTTCTCCAAACAAAGACCCCCTTTTCTCTTCTATTCTACCCTTGGCCAGCAGGAAGCCTGCTTCCTCACTGATTCACCATCTGAGAAGAGCAATATTGACTATTCTTCTTATTGACCAGCTCTTGAGACAGAGAAGACCACTCTCACAAGTTACATTTTCAACAACAGAGCCCCTTGTGTGGCTTGGACAGAGAAGGTGCTGAAAAATAAACGCCACTGATATGCATTTACGACCACTGCAAAATTGTAATTGGTCCTGATACTACTATGCATTACTTCAGTATTCATGTCATATAATGTGTCACCAGATCTCTGAGCTGTAAGGCCTTTATAGGAAACACAGGAGTTCAAAATCATTAACAGCACGTCAAGAATGAATGGAAGCCTTTCACACAGGTAAAGGGAGAGGCAGGGGAGGCGCTTTGTAATGAACCTGAGCACTTCATTCACTGAGCTGCTTCCACTCCATTATTTCCATCGCTCCACTTGTTTGTCCTTCCAACTTAAACGTCAGGGTCGCTTTAATGACACTAATGGAAATAGTTGTGGTGCTTCCATCCTACACTTCTCTCCTTTTCTCCTTTTTCTTTCTATTTAATTCTCTTTTTCTCTGCGGAATCTCTCTAAGCTGCCATCTAAAGCCCAGATGTCTCCACTAAAGTCTGAAGGAAGCGATAGTAGTCTTGCAGACATTTTGTTGAGGTTTGTACTAGGGCTGGGCAATATTTCAAAATATATTAATATATATTTTTATTTTTGAACAATGTGAAAAATGTTTATATCCAAAAATAAATAAATAAAATCAAGAATAGTGCTTCCTCTGCTGTCACTCAGACACCAGCACCTGCAGTTCTTTAGAGTTTTAACAGTAACAGAAGCTGTCAGCGTTTCCCTTGAGAAGTGTGTGTGTGTGTGTGTGTGTGTGTGTGTGTGTGTGTGTGTGTGTGTGTGTGTGTGTGTGTGTGTGTGTGTGTGTGTGTGTGTGTGTGTGTCTGTGTATATGCGTGCATGTGACATGCGAGCTTTGCCAGTCAACAAGCTGGAGTAATGACAGCTGCAGTAGGTGAAGTCAATAAAATAATACTAAAGAAAGGTAGTCATGAGTCATGTTGCTTCTATATGGAAATGACAGACATTAAGAGTCTAACACAGTATTTAAAACATTAGCTACACTGCTGCTGGAAGCCTTCAGGAACAGTACAGAGTGTAGGTCAGCTGTGTTTTCAAACTATTCAGTGCCAAGAATTCAAATATAGCCCTAGTTATTGGGGAATGGTGTGTAGTTTTAATAGAACAATATTTTCAATCATGTTTTGGCTATAATCTATTAAAATCATGAATGATTCAGAACAGTAAAACAATTTTGAGATGTTATTTTATGGCATTATTGCCCAGCCCCAGTAAGTTACTATATGGAAACAAAACTTAATATCAAAGGACGAGTATGGAGGTCCCCTTAAGGCAGCTAAGACAGTTAGTTTTAGTTAAAATTGTCATTTTGGTACTGGACTTTAAATGCATCACAGAAGTGAGAGACACCTTTTGCATTTGCAGGTAATAGAAAAGAAAGGAGAAGGGGCAGATTCATTAAGATGGATTGGTGTCTGTGTTTAAGAATCTGAAAAAAAGGCCCACGGTGGGCTTAGAGGATATACGTTAAAGGCAAAATAAAGGCACAGAGTCAAACTGAAGTAGAGGACAGAATGGATAAGCTCTTTTCCTCTTCTTCTATTCTAACTCTGACAGAGCTTTGTGGGGACACACAAGAATTCTTTAAAGAGCTGATGGAAGTTTTAATAGCTGACATGCCTGAGGGGAGGTAGCTATGATCAGAGATACCCAAATCCACTAATTCTGGTGTTCTCAGCATTCCCTTCAGCATTTAATGAAACAAGGGGCTCAGGCCAAGTCATAAAGGGACAGACAAAATGACTGGGGTGCATAGCTCGCATTGGCTGTCCTGTGCTGGCGCCCTCTCAACTGGCAGATTAAAAGAGGAATGAATCCAGTTTTTTTTTTTTTTCTTCAGCTCACAGTTCTCAGTCATTGCTGCCATTAAAAAACTCTAGAGACTCAAGAAAACATGACAGGATCAGAGAGGATCAGGGAGCTGGGTCACTGAAGAAACATCAGTTTTGGCTGGACTAAAAACTAATACAACTAGTAGTCTCATTTTCAAATCATCAGCTGGGTAATAGGATCAACAAATGCGTTGAATACAAGAGTCCAGCAAAATATCAATAAATCAGATTTACACAACTATGTTCAATGTGCAGACTGAGATGGAGGAAGTTTAAACCTCCTTCTCTCATGGCTTTGCACCCTTTACTTAGTGATGGTGACAGAAGTTAATATGCATCTAATCCCTCCTTCCCAAGAACCACAATGAAGCCCTTGTTGCACCTGTCATTGTTCAGTGAGAAGCTTAATCTATGTGCAAGAGCAATAAAACTTTTATTTTATTTAATTGTTTGTTTGTTTGATAAAACTGTAAGTGCACAGTATTGTAGCAGTCAAAGGCATATGAAAAATTGTACAGTTAAACTAAAGTGATAGCTTAAGCACTAAAGTAAATAAAAGCAAGACAATGACATTGCCCTGAAGGACCCAGAGGGATCTAAAATATCTGGTCAAGAAAGGTGTATGTTTAAAAGTTACTGCTGACTGTTTGGCTTTCAGTAAATTGTATCACTTCCCTTACTTTAGTCTTTTCTGCATTATGTTTCTTTAAAGAATACACTGAATGGTAAGACGACAAACAGCTCCTATTAAATGTAATAAATCCCCACCAATCTTGAATGATTCGTGCTGTGCACTTATATACAGTCATTAGTGCAGCATAAATTTTTTATCAATATTTACAACCGTTTCATTTGGAAGCCATGTTCCTGAAATATCCACAGTTATTATCCACAAGTTATAATATGTGTTCTAAAAGAAACAAAATGAGCAAATTTACATATACACAACTCATTAAACTTGATCCCGCTGCCCCCCATGACTAATTTGGTACCATTTAAATGGTACCAAATTATGACTCCACTTGCATAGCAACATATTATAGGAGATATACTGTACACAAGCCCTGGAAAAGTCAAAATAATATAGCGTATTATTTTGAGTAAAACTGAATACGAATACACGGTAGGGGATGAATTGGAGACAGAGCTTCTAACAGATGAGAAGGAGACAGATCCTGGAGGGACTGGATAGACAAGGGAACCTCTCTCACCTCCCCTGGTTGTGATAATTAACCAGCACTGATTGAGGCTTGAATTCCCCCTCTTATCAGCCTCCCCATGGGGCCACAATGAAGAATTGGCCCACTGAGATGACAGCAACAGAGACAGGCATGCTGTGAAAGCTGGTTTAGAGATTGTACGAGGGTACAGTATGAGAGGACGTCAAAAACACCACCTCATGTTGAATAATTGCAAAGCCAAATAGCAAGGAATAGCATGTTTCTTTGGCTAAATGGGTACCCACAGAGCAATCAGACTAAAGGTTAAAAACATCACTTAATGTCAGGATCTGGGAATTGGGCTAACCTTTTCTGCTCGTCTGCAAAAGAAAAAAACAGAATAATTTCAACATCTGACAGGCTTAAGGGACTGCTGTTGTGTGTTAAAGTTTGGTATGCAAGATATTATGTAGTAATAAATCTTTTTTTAATAAAGTCCAAATATGAATAAAACTGTTCTAGTCATTTTAGTATCTAGTTTTTTCTTTTTTGATGTTGTGACAAATCATATGATATTTTCATAAAATCATCAGCAATGGATAAACATCACCAAGCTGCGCAGACTGAACTGAGTTCCTGTATTCTCCATGAATAACAACAGATGAGACAGTCACCTGAGACAGGAAAGCACATTCATCTTGCCACGCAGCAGCTCCACCCCTATGCTCACTAAACCTGATACCAAAGAAAATCATGTGGCTGTAATGACATATGTTATAGATTTTATAATGAAACACAATATTGCATTCTCTTGACCCTGTTTCATTGCTATTAAACTCACACAAACACACACACACACACAAAGAAAATCAATATATTCCAGTATGCTTTGCAAAGTCAAACACCCAGCAATTTATCAGCATTGGATTTCAAAGTCAGGGTCTTTGCCTATTTTGTCCTTGACTGCTGTTATTTTGTGATTTTTTTTTATAATCATAGGAGAAAGGAACGGAATTAAAATGCACAGTACTATTTCTCACATGGAGTGGTGATAGTTAAATGCAGCATGTGGTATGAAAGGCTGCAGAAAGATGTGCAGTGCACATTGGACAAGTCTGGTAGAGGTCACATTCATCCATTTGGCTGATCACCGTCTCTGGTTCTAAATGGTAAAGCATAGCTAATCTGCCTCCGATAAGCCTGATGCCAATTACCAGCTCCAGACACAAAAACATTTCAAACTATCTCAATTTCTCCCCGTGTTAAGATAGGGATCAGCATGCAAATTCTGCTACTTACAACAAGAAGTCTGAGTCCCAGTCTCGCCCTTTCAAATTCCGAATGGACATTTACAGACTATTACACTGGATAATTGTCATTTAAGAATAAATGACAGAATTACTTTCTGCTGAAAAGGAAAAAAGGAAAATATTAAAAACTATTACACACTCCAGTGTGTCCTGTAACTCAAAAGTTATCTTCTGTATCCTGCTAACCAGCCTTTAACATAGAACACAATGCTTTTACTTGAAGATGTACATACATAAGCAAAATGTATGTCCTACATCCAGACCATCTCATTCTTTGCCCCTTTTTGTTATGTTCAGAGCAGTCTGTTTGCAACTTCAAAGTGTCTAGCGAGGAGGTGCTGTTAGCGGAGCAGCCAGTCACTGTATGTTCACAGCAATCTGGAGGAAACCATTTGACACTAGAGCGCAGAAGAGATCAAAGCCTTTATGCCAACACTGGGAGGGTGACTCAATTACTATTTTACTTAAAACAGGATGTTGCCAAAAAAGAAGAAAGAAACCCTTAAAATAACCCTTGACAATTTAGCCATGGCAACTTAGCAAGGGTTCAGGAGGGAGTGTTATCTGAAGTCCGTACAGTAATAATGGTGCAGTTAAGTGTGGTTACAGAGGTTAAGTGTTTGTTCCAGGGGCAGAGTTAGATTACAAAATGAAGAAGCTGTGCGAGGCATAAAGGGAGGTCTCTTAGATATTACTACTGTAGTGTACAAGACTGCCAGCCATGCTTTGAAGCTATAAAAGTATCTTTTTTTAAAGGCGAGAAGCATGTTTTTGTAACAAAACTGCTCTTGCATCACCTCCTAGGATACATAGATGGCAATCAGTTTAGGTTTCCTGTCAAGTTTTTCTCTCAACAACATAACAAAGCAGAAAGGGATATTAAAGACTAATTAGATTTAGGAGAAATAACAGATTTTATTGGCTGCATAAGGTGCAGTTACAAATTACCTAGCAGTTCCCTGTCTAACAGAGAACCGAGCACATGTGTTCAGAAACCACATTTTCAAACTTAATTTAATGTCCTATGCCAGAAAGGGAGTGTTCATAAGTGACCACCTGCTGCTTTTTTCAGCAGGTCACAATTTTGGTACATCAATTTTTCAATAGCTCACGTACTTCAGTTTAACCATTAAACTTCTTAGTTTGCACCTTTGTTCCACTGCAACTAGCTTTTCACTTTTTCACACTCCATCACTGAGTGTGAGCCCTGTCCCAGTCTCTAAGGGTGTTAAGAAAAACAACTGAGCTTGCAGGATTGTCGTGTCACTCATGAAAAGGAGGTGAAATATGGCATAAATATGCCAATTTAAAATTATCACATCTCCACCTCCTAACAAAACTGCATTGTTGGTAACAAGTTTCACATAAATGCATACACATAAATTAGGTGTAGTGATGCCCATTGTGCAGCGCAGAAGGAAAAAGTCTTTCTTGCCAAAAAAAAAAAGGCTGAACACTCATTACAGAGTTAGCTTATCTCTGCACTCAGTCCTGTCGGCTCGGACAGCAGGAGCTGCCCAGGCTGTTGTGGATGCTAATATGGATCATATTGCAAGTGAAGAAGAGGCGTAGTGATGTGGCAACATGACAGAGTAATGGGTTGTTTTTTTTTTTGTGCAGTCAAGACATCAGAGCAAAAACAGCAGGACACAGCAAGGTGAATGTCACTCACTGTGTTTGTGTGAGCGCATCTCAAGGAGAGAAAAAAACCTCTCATTTGTTTACAAAGAGAATTATAGCCATGTGGCCTCAATCAGTCTAGCTTAGATAAGAGTTGAATGGAAAAAAGCAGCCTGTATCCCAGCAGCCACAAAAGGATGGAGTGACTTAATCCCAGTGGGGTATGATTTTTCACTGTCCAATCATCTTTGCAACAATATCACAGTACAGCTTAAAATACTTTATGCATGTTCATTCCTAAGCCAGCACTATCTACATTTGCAGACAAAATGTTTTGACGAAATATATTAAAAGGTGAAATTGAAAAAGGATAAAATAGAAAATTTAAATGAAATGAAAAATGTCCCAATTGTTCAGTCTAACAAACACTGACTGAATTCTAAGAGAAGTTCTTGGGTTCAAACTAAAAAAAATGGTCTATTTGTTATTTATGTAAACATTCATGAGGATAGCCATTCTTAATTTGAGAAGAAGATATTAACTTTGTCACTATTAATTAATTGCTATGCAGGCATGCTAACTGGCCCTAACAGATTTAAATGTATTTAGATGTTAGTGCTTGCAGCTCACCCCAGTTTATGTCTGTGTGTCTGAAAAGTTTTGAACGAGAACAAGAGAAAGACATTAGCATTTGCTCTATGGTAATAGACACTCATTTGTCTGCAACAATTACACTATAATATCAGAACCAGTTTGGCAGTGATCAACTGACAACACTGTGCTATCTAAGCAATTGCTAGTGTGCCTCTGAGTCATTGAGTTAGATAGATGAATCCCATTTCCTATACACTGACGGATGGTATCTCGGCTTCAGTGTGTGATGTGATCATGTGCATGTGTGTATATAACAAATTATAAAGCAAGAGATTTTGCCCCCCTCACCTTCTCCGCTTTCTGTCTGCATTTATCTGCCCCTCTCATATAAAAAAAAAAACACAGGAAGCAGATCCTGTGCACTTGACACAGATTGTCCTGTGGTAGATTTGATCAGACTACTGCTGAAATTCCCTCTTATCTGTCAGCCAAGGTGTGTAAACAGTCAACCCCTAAGCATGAACGGTTTGTGTGCAAGTGTTTAAAGTACATCATAAGCAGAAAACCTTCTTAGCAATCTAAATAAAGTTACCCACCTCACTTATGAAGCCAGCTGCATTATTAATAAGGTTTGGGTGAAGTTTTCTCACTACTGGCTCAAATATGAAAGTCAAATCTGCTTACTTGGCCACATATTAAACTCTCTTATCAATCTTATCAGTCAGACTGATATCAAAGGAGCATTAATAAAACATGAGAGGATTACGTATTTAATATGCTACGTATATCTTATGCGGTATAGGGGTCATCAATAATTCACCAGAGAGGTATTAGATATGGGCGTGGGTATCGCTGAAGCAACACTCTGTCATGTTGAGGCTCTCTTGACAGTCTTGTCCCAAATTAAATCTGCAGACTCATATCAGTTGTGAAAACTTTATTGAGAATAGACTTTGCAGATTTGATGAATTGAATGTATTCAGCTCATGGTATTGACCCACTCAGTGCTCACAAACACATTCCTCCCCAAACAACAGTGTTTGTCAATGATTTCTTCCCTAAAGTCCAGATGTATAATAAGTTATGTTTCTGTTTAAGTGTGTGTGCGTGCATGTGTGTGTATCCCAGCAAAGCCAAGCTGCTGAGTAAATAAATGGCTGAGTGGCAGCAGCTGATGATCAGTAATGATTTGTGTGCAGTGCAATCTTTCCCCCTGAGGGTTTCATGCACACCCCACCAACCCACTCAAACACCAGACCAAGGCGAGAGCAGCAACCAGAGGGGCAGTCTGGCCCTGAACCCATCTAATCCTCGACACAGGAATAGAGCCCCTGTAAGTGAGTGAGAGTGTGCGCGTGTGTGTGTGTGTTTTTCATGGAGCATGCAGCAGCGCCACATGAATGTATAAATATACAAGTAGCTGCTGTCCCCAGTTGCCTCTGTGTCTGTGTGTCAGTGTGTGTGTGTGTGTGTGCGTGCGCGCTACACTTGCAGAGGTTAAATAGAGAACACATCAGCTGGGACATGTTGCAGTGCAGATTACCCATTAACAACAACGATGACTAAACATGCTAATCTAAAATATATTAATTGGGACAATAACACTGTTCACTTTAAGGAAAAAAGGTTCATCTTTTGCTGACAGAGCCATGTAGGCAAGAATAGCAAACCAAGAAATTCAATTTACATCCAGGCTGAAGTTACTTCCAGCCTAATCTATCCTGATCAAACAATTTACCTTCTAGGCTGGTAGACGGGATGCTACAATACATGATACTTTAAGCTGTAGTAAAACAAAAACACTATTAGTCACCACCAATAGTTTTCATATTTAATAGCCTCTTTCAACACGAGTGCACCTCACTGGGTTCCCTTGTCCGCTCCATCACGTCTGAGTGTTTGGTTAAATTATTAATGTTGCCCTTATAGGCTGCAGGTTAGCCAGAAGGCAGGGTGGTAGTATGTAGTGTGCAGAGGCCACTTCAGTACTTGTTTACATGCTTGTGGGGATTGTGATTGAGTGTTCAACTATTAATCGCTCACAGTGATGTCAGTTGTGCTGACATATTTGCTATGGATTTACTTACAGGCCCAAAGCATTTAATATAAATATGTTTCCTGTATATAAACATAATATAGGCACAAATCCACATGTGGCATGCGCCCAAGTGGATTAGAAATTCGTGGCTGTGGCTTGCAAAGGTTCTATGATTAAACCGAGTACTGCAGAAAATGCTGAAGTGCACATGCTGAGACCAGCTGTAGTTTAGTGATAGGAGGAGCAGTCTGCCCATTGGAATTCGCTTAGAACATAGAGCACAATTATCTTTACAGACAGGTAAACGCTTCATTCTGTACTGCTGCTTAGGGTAACTCACTGAGTAAGAAAACACAGAGTAAAAGGCAAATTTAGAGACAGTAGTTCATAAAAAAAAAAAATCAAATCACACTAACAAAATGTCAACTGCTATAATACGCTTAATTAAACTTTTTTTTCTTTCGGCTTTTGGTGAGTTCAAGGTCACGGGGCCACAGTGTATCATTTGTCCGCATGCTGATTTGGCACAGTTTTGCACTGGATGCTCTTCTCGACGCAACCCTCCCCAATTTCTACTGGGCCCGGGACTGGCACTGCACAACTGGGGAAGGGGATGTGCTGTAAGGAGATCAGTGTCTTGGCCAGGGGAACTTCGGCATGTGGTCGGGTAGAGCGGGCCACGAACCTTCGATCCTATGGTTATTAGGCGGCCACTCTACCAATTGAACCTTTCAAATCTCCCATAGGCTGACAATACATGACAATTTGACTTGGCAGAAATAGACAGTTTAAGATAATCCATGTTAAACTGAGGCCATTGGGTAGTACATGCCACTCAATTATAACTAACAAAAACAGGTTACACCGATATTTAAATATAGTTTGGTGAGTTGCAGCAAGAATTATGACTTACCTTCTCTGTGCAGCTGAGATGCAGACTAAAAAATACATGTGATTGTCAAAGAAGTGGAAAAGGGGTTTTTAATGGCTTCATTTGACTCCTGTCAGGACTCTGGGTTGACTCCAAATCTGCTTTTGATGGGAGGTAGAGATCCAGGGGGCACCTTTGTTCAAGCGTTTAGGCTCTGGCACTTTAGAGAAAAGTGAAACTATGAGAGTAATTTGGCAAAGCAGTGTGTGTTGTGTGTAAGTGTTGTAAGATAGGAAGGGTGGGGGGCACGGGGACTGCTTTTATCCACATCCATTTGGTTTCCTGTCATGACAGCACAAAGGGGTAATGGAAGACCCGCTCTGACGGGGGATTATGGTAATGGGCACCTAAGCAAAACGGAGCAAAGCTAACTGTCGTTACTATACATACGCACACCGTTACAACACTGTGAAGAAAAAAAAAATTTAAAAATGCAAAATACAAAAAGACAAATATTCACAAACATCACCTTGAGGCATGGAACGCTTGTTTTCAGCTTCCAAGTCTTTTTGACTGCCTTAACGCATGCCACAATTTCTGTCAAATAAACCTGTTTGTACATGCCTCTGGGACTGGGATAATTAGCTCTGACGCTCATTCTATTTTAGGGACCAGCCAAAGCGCTGGCAACAGTGCACCATCACCGCTTAATACTGTACATGAAAGGCTTGAATGAATGATGAATCCATCCATTTGTGTGAAGCTTTCTGAGTGTTACAAGATGCCGGGGCTCCGTCTCCTCCTTTTCTTTCTACGTTTGCACAGAGGGAGGAAGAGCAGCTATGGTGTTGAAAGGCAGGGGTGATAATTAGGCTTGGCTCTTTGGATGTGCAGACAACACAATAATCCGCATAATCATATTAGGGGGAACCTTACTTGCTTGGCCAGCAAGGGCCATCCAGCTATAGCCAAGATATAGTTAATACTCCTTGGCTTCAACCCGAATGTGTAGTTAGAAGCAACAAGCTGTCCCTTTAATTTTGAATGATTATGAAAACTGCCTTCTATTCTGGCTCTTGGATGCTATTAAAGATCACATTACCCACAGGTGCATTGTATTCATATTCAACATCATCTCACTGTTAACCTTCCAGCATTCATCTTTAAAGAAAGTACAACCAAAGGAAAGGTGTTAATCCTAAAGTTAAAAGGCTTGTTTTAAGTTCTTAAGAGACATACAGCTTGTCATGTCAGCAGGAAGACAAAGGACTGGGAAAGGAGAATGAAACACTCTAGGACCATGTGTCCACACCCTTGGGCACAGCCAATAATCTTGCTGTCCTGGGAGGCCAATATGGCATTTCCTGCCGACACCATTGGATGTGTTGTGGGCATATGGTGTTTTCTTTTTAGCATGCTCAGAATTTTTCTATTGACTTTCACAGCAGCTAATTTTTTAAATTAGTTATTTGCTCTATTTTGTGGAAATTACCACTTGCAATTATGTTTCATCAGCTCACAAGGGGGAAACCACCTAACCGGCTTGATAGCAGGCCGACATGTTACGTAAATTAATTTAGACACCTGCTATCAGCTGTTTTGAAAACTACAGTACAATTTATTAACCATGAAATTCTGGTCTTTCAAACAGCGGTCACAGATAATGTTAAAAGTGGCTACAGAAGCTGTCAACGTATGCCTGAGGAATACTGCTGTAAAATGTTTGGGCACAGTGGTGTTATTGGTGCTCAGCAGCTCTAACAGCACTGAAGCACTGAAGCATGCAAATCACAGCTACACACATACAAATACACACACATACACTGGTAGACAATGCAGGCTTATGGTGTGGAATGACTCCTCTCGACCACACTTGGTGTCTCATAGTAGAATAAAGTAGAAAAGTCAGCTTTTGCTCTAGTTTTATATATATACGCAGCCCTCGGAGAATGCAGACTTTTATGCCTTGACATCTTTTTCTTCTAGCACCACTATCCACAAATAAACATTTATACTGTCAGTGGAATGACCGTTTGAGTCTGGTGTAACAGGTACAAAAAGATGCTTTCTCCCGGTTCCTCAGATCCATGCAGGCTAACATGTTACCAGCAGTATTTTACTACTGTTCAAGGCTTTGGCATGTGATTGAGCACCTGGCTTCATACTCCAGAAACTGTGAACTGCTAAAAATACCCCTTTTGGTTCATCTGAAGGAATAAAAAACAACTAAGTCTAATCGTATTACTAACCCACATTCATTATTGATTTATCATGAGTAATTTTCTACAGCAATTTAACAGCAACTATTAAAGGGATGGATGTCCATAAATGCATGACACTGTGTACTGTGTGGCTCTAGTATAGAGTGCCTTGATAACTACCGCACCGTTGTACAATAATTCAATGTCAAGTTCCTGATCTGAAAAGTACACAAGGCTGCAATCAATCAGATATACAGATTCTGCATTAATTTAATTTTCACTTTTAAAAAAGATGCTTATTAGAAAAAATATAATATGATATTCAAAATGTATACCAAAATGGTAATAATTAGGAGATTTAAATTAATTTGCAGAATGCCTTTTAATTACACAAGAATTATCATTTAATTCACATGGGTATTGTCATTCTCTTTTAAATTAGCTATGGTGAGATCTCCACCGTAACCATCCAGTTACATAGAGCTTGTTAAATAGTATGCGTAAATGTGTGTGTATATGCATGTGTAGCTCAGAATAGGAAGAGGATGGGGGAGTAGTGCTCTGGCATTGTTGTAGGAATCAAATAGTGTTGCCATGGCGACCCTGTGGCAGTGGCAGCCTCTTTGCAGTAACCAGAGAGTAAAGACCCCTAGGGACCCCCTCACCTCCCTCCCCTCACCCCTCTAGCTTACAGCACGTTAGTGGAGGGGTCGCGGGGATCTAACTGGGGGTGTCTGGCTTTGATGAAGGGGATGTCCTTTGAACACACATCCACTACCAACCAAAAGACCCTCTGTCTATTTGCAAGCCCTCATCATCTCACAAACGAGTTTCAATTTTCATCTCCTACTTTGCTTTCAAACATCAGCGTCCAACACAATGAGCCAAAACATGAGCTGGAGCCTGTTGATAGACATTTGGAGAACTAGAGGACAGAGAGTGAGGGGGTGTAGGGATGGAGAGCCACACACTGCTTGTTTGAACACAAAATAACTGGGTCCATGTGTGTATATGTGCACATTCTCTCTCTCTCTCTCTCTCTCTCTCTCTAACATGCACACACACACAGACACACACACACCAACCCCCTTCTTTGCCTAACACAGGTGGGTATTGTTTGCAGCATGGGGCACTCCTGGCAGCAAGCCAGCTCGGCTCAGTCACTGGGCTAGTCCTGTTTCAGTCGACTGATTTTGCAGGTCCACCATGACAGACCAAACGCTCCCCGCATAAGCTTTTAACTGTTTCCTAACCTTCAGGGCTTGATAGCAAAGACTTTCAAGTGTGACTTAAAAATGTTTTTCATAGGTCAGAATTAGAAAGGGAATCCCTAGTTGATGCTAATGCATAAACAATGTCTTTCAACGTGATAAAGGCTGCAGGGAGCATGCTTATTTCCTCTGAAAATTATTAGATATTCCTATACAAAATGGCATTTTGATTATGGCCCCACAGTGGAATTTCTACAGCTGTATAGAGCTGGATCCTTTGATATACCTTACTGGAGAAAGGACTGAAACTTGAAAAGGCAGACTAGTAGTAATGTAGGAACAATGCAATAATGGTAAGGGGAAAAAGGCAGTACAATTACAAACACTGATAAAAGAAAAGATTTACAAAGAAATCGCAGCTCACATTCTCTCCAATAAAGGCGGAATTCAACAATGAGCACATGTTGCAACCTGGACAACATACAACATGGACATTGTGTCGATGGTTTGTAGTTCATTTTCACCGTCGGAGCAAACGTTACGCACATTTGAGTGACTTGATTACTTTTGCAACACGATGGCGGAGGATTTGCTAAGTACTCTGCACCTCATTGTCAGCAGACTAGCTGAAGCAGACCCATTAATTGTGGCACAAGTAGGTCAGCAAAACTCAATGTAGCACTTTAGTCAACTCTGGTTGAGCAAATCAACTTACCTGTTTTAAAATACATTCAGTGTGAGCAGCTAAAAGGCCTGAGGATCATGTGACTGTCAAATCTGCAAGTGTCAATACAAGTCAATGAAATTAACATCAGTGGTACAGCGTACGCCTTCGTGTGACTTTAGGGCTACAGCATGAATTATTTTATTAACAATTTCAGAGTTAAGAATGAGCCTGCTCACACAATTTTCTTCTCAGTTTAAGGATCTGTGTTGATGGCTTTTGGAGTGATTTTTGTGTGAGTACAAGTGTGCATATACCTTTCTAACTGGCGCTTTAAAGTCTTGCCTTTGCTTTTGCTAAGCAATGCTCTGGCAAAGATTCTTTGTATGTTACTAGTCTCTGATGATACAAATGACACAATCAATTGCAAATATACAACCTTTTCAGAAAATATAAATATATGTCCAAGGGCCTAACTATTGATTTATTAGTGAACCCAAAGACTTGCAAGCTGTAGTGCAGGGTGTTTGTATGGAGACAGTATTGATAGTGGCATTGATTAACTGTCAAATTTAAATGTAAAAGGTTGTCAGACGATTTCTAATCAGTCAACAAGGCTCAATGTCAGCCTATAATGTGCAGTGATATATGGACAATGTGATGATGATACAAATTGCTAAATTAAAGTCCAAGATACTTCAGGCTGCAGGCGGTGCTGTGGTAAAACAATGACAGAAAAAGAGAAAAGCATGTCGATGACAATGTGCTTTTTGTGTATAGTCAAGAAACAAAAATTTTTAAGTTTTCAAGTTTAAAGTTGTACGAGTTTCAGCAATGAGGTTTAATGTGTGAGTATGACTGCAGAGATGGAAAAGCATTTGCTTCTCTCAACTCTTCCAAAAAAAAGAGAAGGAAAAAAAACTCTGGCAGCCATTTAAAGAGGGTTTTTTCCCTCAACTTTAATTACAAGCTTCTAGTCAGACAGATCTCTATCCCAGAGCTATAAATTGGAGGGAAGTGGTTGGAATAGAAACCGAGCAAATCTTTCCCAGTCTCTGAATCTCTTTTACTTCTCACAAACACGCAACAAGCAAATGCACAAAGTGAGCCATACCTTTGCACTATGCCTGAAACAATTCTCACATTAAAAGAGGCGAAAGAACATAGTAAATGTGACATAACATAAGTTATGGTTAGATTCAAAGCGTCATTGCTTGTTCAGCATCAAGGTTCCACTAAGCTGATGCCAGATATTTATCCACACAACAAGATGTAAAAAAAAAACTAAAAAAAATAAAAAAAGATTAGATATTATAGTGGCTGACAACACAATGACCAATTTAGAACGTTTATATAACCACATAAAATGCATACCCATCGCACAAAAAGAATAGGCACATTAGTAAATAAGCAATGTAGATCAAACAGCAATATAGATCTCATTTAGATTCTCTCTGTGGAACAAAACAAATACTTGATAGCTCTGATCAAGACAAATGTCAAGACTCCTGTGCAACATTTGCCCCATGGGACCTTCTGTGCTCTTCTCTTGGATCAAATAAGGCACAAAATGAATCACAAATAGCTCTACTGCTATTTTCTTCAATTATGGTCACAATGCAGTGAAACTGAGGAGGCTGTTAAATTTTCAATAACCCTGGACAATCCATTGTATTCCAACAATTCCTTCTATTACATGTGTCCAGTGACACCCCATGTGCATAAATGTGCCTACATTTTATTTAAAAATATTTGACAAATATAACGCCAAATAATACACAATAAGGTAATGAACTTCTTTCAAACTGCTGCCTTAATAAATCCTGTAACAAATATTTACATTTAAGTACTTGTTGAAACTGAGTACTAAACTGTTTTCCTTCTAAGCTAACCCTAATAACAAAGGACAGGACATTGTAGTTCTCTAGGTCTCTCAAAAATATCACATCCTCATCTGAGCAATGTATGCAGAAAACTCCAGAGGCTTCACATACTTTCACTTGTCATTGTAATTTTGTGCTCTCTATTGCTGTGAAATTTAGTTCAGTAGACCACACGTCAGCAGAGCATCCTGCCAAAGAACCATGCCTGCAGGGGTCTGGAAGAAGTTAGTCAGGTCCTTTTCATTTTATCGATGAAATCCACATTTACCTTCACAGACAGAGTGTTCACAGAGTGTTTTTTGAATTGTAGAACAGGTGCATTTAGTTTCTGTCTCCCTTTAGGTAATAAGAGACAATGGCAGACATTGCTGGTCTAAATAGTAGTTGGGACACTCGAGAAGACTTTCAAGACTAGAAAGTTTGATTTTCTAGTTTCTGAAGCCCCTTTGAGACGTGAACTCTAGAGAATGACGGGAGGATCAGGTCCTGACATTGTCTGGAGTTAACCAACATCGAGGAGATGGTACATGTGAGATGCGTTCACACTTGTGAAGAAATACTCTAAGGAAGTGACAGTGTTTTGCCTCCAGCACATGAGAGATGGTAGATGATGGTAGATGGTACAAACCAGTAATGTTGGCTGTTGTTACGTTGATATCAATAGTAACTGTATTTAGACGTAGGCGCAGTATTAACCAAAGAATGGAAAACAGTATACGGGAAAGATCAAAAGAGAATGTATTTGCCCGGTTTCATGGCAGTTGCAGGAAATGGACGTCATCAACACGCCCACTCATAATGACCCTCATGGCAAACAAAAGAAACAAAGAAAAAACAAAAGAAAAATAAAAGAAAGCAGATGAACAAAAAGGCACAGATTTGGAGTGAGATTCAGCACGCAGAGGTGTGGACAGCACGGACTGTAGAAAATGAAGGTAAATTAGCTTAAAGCCAAGTCAGGTAAAGCTATAGGTAATGTAGATCGATGTCAGCCCAAGTATTACAATAATCTAGAAAAACATGGGTGTGACTGTCAGTTACTAGATCTTAAGACTTTAGCAGAGCAGTGCTTGCACTCGGATTTACTATTGTCGTCAATTACCCTCAAACAGCTCTAAACCATTCAAGACATTCTTCCATCTCCGAGAGGTTTTACATGTATAAGTACAGAAGGGCAATATAGGACCAGATATTGGTTTTAGAATCAGGACATCCATATAGATCGATATATGTAAATTTACACAATTTTAAGAAAATGCAATCCAGAAGTACCATGTCACAAATAATCAAAATATGCCTGGCCTACTTCTTCCAAATTTCCAATGTAGTTTCTTCTGCAGGTGTAACCCTGTTGGTGAGCAGAGAACAAAATCAACAGCACCTAATCAGATCATTCAAAGTGAGGGTTTATATGAAGAATTATGGCACGTATCTGCTAAACTGCACGGGGGCATTTTGGAGTCCATCACAAGATTATGGTAGAAACAGTATGACACAGTCCACCCCCTGAACGCACCGTCTGCCACAGCAATAGGTCCCAAATACCAAGATGCTAGCCTGTTCCTACACATGGATGATAATGGGTGACACTGAAAGCCAAGGCCGTCACATCACTACAGCCATTGTCTGGGAGACTAAGCTTGTGGTGACACATAAATGTCATTAGGAATAAACTAAGTGATCAAACTGACAAATTTAATGCTAAATAACTTACCTTTTGGTTCAATCATAAGGAAAAACATTGAACATAGATAGTGTCTCTATCTGTAAGTAGTGTAAGTCTTGAATATAAAATAGTTGGTTCCAATACAATTCGTTCCTTGAAACTTCAAAACACATTTGTGAATGTGGTTGGTTTTGATTAATTCAGGTAGCTAACATCCAGGTGTGCTGGATTGATGCCTGTAAGGTATCCACGCAAATGTAAGGTGCCTACATGCAAATTGCATGTGTAAAAATCAATACTTAAATATTTGCATTCACATTTGACATAGTGTGATTCTACAGCGTTTTGCATTAAGGCAGAATTATACTTCTCCGTCAATATGCATAAAGGTCGAGGCGGCTCTACGCAGAGAAGGGAATTGTGGGTAGGCTGCAGAGGCTCGCAGAGGTCCCAACATGCACACCTCCTGAATCTCAACATTGCATTGTGCAGAAAAGTGACAAACAAGCTGATTGGATAATGTCGAGAGTCGGGATTGAAAAGGTAAAGGAAACAGGAAAAAAATGAATAAAATGATAAAGTAGAAGAAATGTAACTGTTCATACCTGTCTAGATGTTCACAATATTTATTATACTATTGTTTTTATACTAGATTCTATCTTGTACCGCTGGTTTATTCAGTCATTAATGTATTGATTTTATTTTCACTATGTCTATCAAATGCATCACATCCCCATCTAAGCAATGAATGCAGAAAACAAGGGAATTCCAGAGGCTTCACATACTTTCTCTCATCATTGTAATTTTGTGCTCTCTCAGCCGAGCATCCTGACAAGGAGCCATTCCTGTTGGTTTCTGGAAAAACGTCATCAGGTCCTATCCATGTTATTTTATGAAATCTGCATTTACCTCTTGAAACGATGTGCTGTGAATTGTTTATACAAAAAACACGTGGAATTAATTATCATTTTTGGATTGTTTCTTCGTTTTCAGCCAACTGAGGTGTCATATTCATGTCGACATTTACATGTATTGAAGGGGAAATATAATTCCACATTTATGGGGCGACTGTAGCACAGTTGGTAACGCAGTCAACCACAGGGTCAGCAGATCGATCCCCGTTCCCAGTGCCGGCTACATGTCGTCCTACAAGTGTCCTTGGGCAAGACACTGAACACCAAGTTGCTTCCAGTGGGTCAGGCGAGCACCTCGCATGGCAGGCACCGCCATCGGTGTGTGTGAATGAGTGAATGGGAATCAACATTGTGTCCATTTACCATTTACTTACAGCCCTTTCTCTCTCTTTTCCATCCCAACTTCTTCATATGGTAAAACCCCATTAAAAAACAGCAAATATTCTACTTAGAATAGCCTGCTGGCTGGAAGCTACTGTCTTACAAATAAAGAAGATGACAAGGTTTCTACTTCATCAGTACATTGACTACCAAGGCTTTCATGGTTTTGTACACTCAGCGACATCCCCTATCCCAACACTTTATGATGTCAAGAAGCACCCAGTGCCATCATGCCTCACAATTTTTCCACCATTTAACTGGGGTGATATCCAATTTGGGCATGACACCCTTGACATGCCATGTTGGTCCCTACCGTGAAATCTGTTTGTCTGCCAGGTTTATCGGCTAAGAATTTCCCACTGTGCGAACACATGTGTTGCATCCCTTCCCCCACATTCTCTCCTGTGGCATGAGGTCCCAATTCCCCATGCATTATCATTTGCATGTCATTACCCAGTGTGTACACCATACAGAGTGTGTAATTTCTGTGTCCAAAAAGATCATGTCGGCAACAAAATACATATAGTGGGATGTATACAAGTATCTCTACCTGTGTCAATGAGGTCTAAGGCACCTGCTGTGCCAGTGATTACAATGCTCAGCAGCTGCTCAGTGGGGAGTAATCAGGACGTTGCAGGATGGGTGTGCTGGTGGTCTTTGCTCACTTCAGCTAAGACCGCGTCTCCATTTCCATTTGATCTTTTTTTTTTTATAAGGGTGTGTTCTTTGTCTTACCACAGCTCAAATACTCTCTTTGAATACTCTGTGATTGTTCAACGGAGAGGAAACATTATGCATACAAACAGACATGCAGGCTTTCAGACATAAAACGACATGTGCTGACTTCAGAACACAGGCAGACACAGTCATACCATGCACACGCCATGTAATAATGAATGCTGAGCTCTGAAACTCAGGAACATATCTTCAATGGTTTTATTTATTTGACAGTTCTCCCAACAAAGTCAGCTTCTGCAACATTCCCAGGAACCCCCTTCCTGCTGCTATCTCTCATCATTCAATGTTCAAATCAAGAAGATTGTGTTGAATATTGTCCACGGGGTCATGATACATGCATACCAGCAGCAGAAATCAGGGGAGAGTTGGTTGTCTATAGAAGAATGCCATGCATGTAATATACAGTCTAACCAAAGTGAGTTAGGAAAACATGGCAGGCAATGTGCTTGTGGATGTCACAAGGGAGCCTTCCTGGCATCGGCATGCTGCATGCTGGTTACACACCAGACAATGAGGAAAGGCAGAATGGCGTGTGGGGGAGATAATCTGCCCTGCGCGCAAATAACGCCACCTCTCTAGCTTCCAGGGCCTTCCTTTTGTTGACAGGGGCCACAATGTCGCTCAATATTCGACCTGACAAGCACAGCAAATCACCACAATGGAGCTGAGTGTCAAGAGGAAGTGGTTTTTGTTTGCTGATTGAGCTGGAGCAAGCAAAGTGGGAGGCAATGTGAGAAAGGGAATGTGTGGATAACCTGATGGGGAAAAACAGTAGAACAGAATGGGATAGTAGATACTGCAATTAACACATAAAAACAGCATAAATCAAGTATATGCAAACGAACATAGGATTAGGGGAATCTAAAGAAGGTCATTCTGTAACTCAGAGGGTAGCTTGCAAGTTAGAGAATTCAGGGGTAAAAACAGTAAGGTAACAATAATATAGAGAGTAGATGCAAGGCGGCAGCAGTTGCTGGAGAGCCCTGCCAATACCGAAAGAGATGCCTAAACACTTGTAGTACAAGCTGTTATTTATTTGTCACTATACACTGTCAGGGGCTCTGGGGGGTGGAGTTATACTTGCCATTTACCCAAGTGTAGGCATAGACAAAGGCAGTGTCATCACTGTAACATACTGTTGTTTGTATTTTGTACACTCAAAAAAAAAAAAGCTTGTGAAGCTATTACAAAACCCAGAGAGTGTTGTCAAAAGTTATTCTGAAATCACAGTAGAAAAAAACACCAACGCAAGTGGTGTGTACGTATATACATATACATATACATATTACTATTACGTACATATGGGTAGTTCTGGACAAAATCGGTAAGTTCTTTCCCCAAACTTTCAACCATTATCACTGTGACTTGAAACTGCCGCAGCATTGTTTAATACTGCCCCAATGGCATTGTGCTTGATTGCATGACGCAAACAAGAGCATTATTTTGTAATGACACACATGCACAACAGAACCTCCAAATCAACACTATTTTCTTAGGAATACGTGTAATTAGTAGCGAATATACCTCAACCCTTAGTTTAATTTCAAAACCCCAATCTCCTCAAATATGCTTAAACACCCACCTGAAGGAGGAGAGCAAGGGAGGAACTGCAGGATCGAGGAGTCTAATGGTGAAATTTCTTTGTCTCCACCTGAGTTGACACAGCTGTCAGCTCAACTCCCTAGAGTTCAAAGGGGGTGCAATACCCAACAGAACACTTCTAAACTCTCAGCAAAGAGGCTAATCATTTTACAAGACTGTCAAGACATCCACATGCCCCTGACAGAGCAGTAATGACTGCCATGATCACAGCCATAATCCTTTTTCTCCTTACAATCATTTTGAGTGTGTAATGGCATCAAGAAAAGACCAAAATCAATAAGTGCAGAGTGACGTAATCACAGATGAGCTTGCTCGATTCTGTAAGGCTGCTGCTGTTAACTGTTGGACTGTTTTGGCACCCCCTTACACAGTCAATTAACCAGATTCATTAGCAGCCGGTATATCTCGTTCAGAATCAATTTGGCCCTTCTCTCTCTGTGCCTGTTTCAAGCCAAATAAAACCAGCACATAAAGGGCTGACACTAATTGCACATAAATAAATGGCATGCATTAGGTGGACATTTCATGGTCTATGTCAAACCGTTCATTTTCTCATTTCCTAGGTTATTATCTGTTGTTCACTCCCAACTATGCTAGGCAGCTCAAATTGAAGAAGCATAATAGGGATGCTACAAATTCTGGAATCAAAAGTATGAAAAAAAAAATCCACTCCTACAGAAAGACAGAGCAATGTTGAATGTACAGTTACATTAAGTTTTATAATTGCTCTTGCTTAACCAGGTGAGTGGATACACATTAATCCACCTAAATTGCTTATTGGGTTTACTATGATAGACCCTCAGTATTAATAGAATGCATTATTTCATCTTAAAGGAGAGTCTGTCCACTAAAACCACCCTAGAGCTCTTAGTCTGTGAGCATTTTTAAACTTGGCAACTAAGACTATGATGATGGAGCCTCTCCAGGCAGTAATGTGAGGGTGGGAGATACTTCCAATTTGATAAGCATTTATCATCCCTATTTTCTGCTCTTTCTCAGCACATTCACTGGATCCATTTAATGAGGTGGTACACATAGCTAAAGAGTATCTGAAACATGTTAAACATGTTAAGCAATCCAAAATAAATATACATTTTCTAATAAAACATTTAACTAAATTCAAACTAAACTAGAGCAATTAGACCTGTAAAGGTTAAAGTGCTAATACAATAACACCCAGATTTGTAGTGTCATATTACAGCAACTCTGATTGTGCACCAGTGCAATCTGTTGAGCCGTTATTACCTTGTCATGGCTTAGAACAATCTCTTTTGAGGATTAAGTCAAGGCTTGGGCAATATTATTAATCTGGCCTTCAGGAGCTGAGCTCTATACTGTGTTAGGATAGAGTAGGGTGAGAAAAACAGCAGTAGATGATCATAGACGAAGGACAAACTCTGAACTCTATTCCATGCTGGCCTGCGGGACTGAAGCAGACAGCATAGGTTAGGCTGCCATCACGATGAGAAAGGCACAGCTGGCCAACCCTGTGACAATATATACAGGATCTGCAGTCATTGCACACAACAAACACACAACTGGCCTACAAGCAAGCAAGTCATGAGCACGTCAAATGAGCCAACATACTTAGGTTCTTCTTTCCCTTTGAATAGTAACAGGGTCACCTCCATAGCCGACAACCAGTACCCTATATATAACCTGCCGCTTGCCAGTGATCAGTGACATATTAATATAACCCTGTTGAAGGCTGATTTGCTTAGGTGTTAAGCTGATCCTCTGAGGAGCTGTTTGTTTTTTGTTTGACAAAGGCAAAGGCAAGGACAAGTAGAAAGTGTGTAAGTAAAGACCTTCCTTATTCTCAAGCCAGCCCATCACTGTCCACTGTGTCTAACCAATGACTCTAAGACACCTGCCTGATTGCATTTAAGTATCAAAAGCTAAGAAAGTAACTGACAAATTAAAGATTTCCTAAATATTTTCAGATTAACGCCTTGCATAATTTAAAGACCAAAATATACTGGCTCAAGCAGTTACCGAAAGCAATAGATAATATATATCTTTTTAAAATTTCCCTTTAAACACTTGACGTAGCAGAATGCCGATTTCTTGTGTACGTGTAACCAGGTTTCTAAATGGATTCCTCCAGTTGGGCATCAGATTCTCTACAAAGCTGATTTTTATCATTTAAAGCGTGAAGCTGGTTTCAGAAAACTGTGGAGGAAAAGTCACTTTCCACCACTTTTTAAAGTTTTTTTTAATTTAAACATTTCACGCTGTGTAGACTATCAGCTATGTCTCTCCCCTCTCTTTTTTGCTCTCCCTGTTCATCTGTTACTCGGCTGATACCAGACCACAGCAAAAAAAGGCAGAATATTGTTTTTTCTGTCATTATAAAGTTATAATTTGTAAATCAAGGATCCAAAGTATATTTGAGATAAAGTAGAAATTTATTCTCCAAATAGCTTGGTTACATAAGTACATGTAAACGCATTCACTGTCCCTATACAACAATAGCAGCAGGCAAAGCAGTAGCACAAGAGACACTATCCCTTTACTGCATCTTTCCTCTGACACACACAAAATGCTTAACAACAGTAATGTTTACAATTATTGTGGCTGTAAACATCAACCTACATCCTGCTAGCAATGGAAACATCACGCCCATTATCCACTCCTATAACAGAGACAATAGTGTATGGGAAGGGAGCAAGGATCGAGCATCCTATTTTCTGGCAGCCTATTACAAGGGACTGTTTGGAGCTTGATGATGAATAAATCATTTCAATACAGCTTTGGTGGAAGGGGCAATTAGACGCTGCAGCTTGAGGCTAATCAAATCCAAGACTCTTTCTCCTTCTTTGGCATCCATTACAATGGGTTCAGGGCGGAGGGTGAAAATGAGACACTAAACATTAGTGGCTTCTGCCTTCCTGCAGCCATAGTGTTCGCCAATTCTTCCTATTGCCACATTTGTTTACAGCAACTCTGTGGGGTGAGTGGCCTTGCAGTGTATATGTTACTGAAGTAGCACTCATTAACACTTTAGACAAAATAAATACTATTGTTAGCACCAAGAGCTGGGCCAGATAGTGGTGGGCATAATAAAATAAGGGTAACTGTACAGAATCTAAATGTGAAATCACAATAAATTGCACATTGGTAATGAGGCTTTTTCTAAGACTGTTGAAGGTGCTGTACAGCTATCAAGTTGTTTAATTTACAGTATTAAATAAAGGTTTATCGCAGTCTTAATAAAGATAAAACATGGTTTAAAGTAACAGAATTAGAAGGACCCTGCACTCTCAAAATTAAATTCTAAATGGTGGACTTTTGCTGTGAAATACCATGTTATACATACTGTATACAATTGGTCCCTGAGAAGAAAACTCCAAAATCAACTGTTATTAACTTTGAACAAAGCAGCCAAGCCAAGGGCTCATGTGAATATAAGGGTACATGGTTAGGGAGCTCCAGACAAGTAGTGTCAATGACAAACACACAATCACTATCCATACAACACAGGCGAACATAAGGACATGTGTACCAATGCTCATACAACCTGACAGAAAACACAGTTTCAGGGGCTACACTGCTTCTCCATCTGTCACTCCCATATATGCTACAGTATCACACATTCTGCTAGTCAAAATTTAAAAAAAAGAAAAGAAACCTTACTACCAAAATGAAATGTGTCTTTCTAATGCCAAATTTGACTTCCCAGTCTTAATTCAAAGCTTCCACCAAAGCCCACTTACTACCTGTTTCTTTCTTTCTCTCTGCCCTTGAATATCTAAGGACTGCCATTAATAATACCAAGGATCATCAATAAATCAGAACACCAGTACTCTAAAAGGGCAGCTAAAACTCTGTACAAACCCTGGATCAACTGAATTCAGCATACTGTGAATGCTAAGGAAATATGACAGCAGGATGTTGGATTCTTACTGGTTCAGAAAGATGTACTGTATGTTCAGTAGTAGGAGACACAAAGCCAACAGATGAGAGTAAAGACATTTTGGTTCGCTTGTCGACTGGTCAGGGAGGAGAAATCAATGTTGAGAACTAAGTTCACACCTTCTGATAAGAAATTTCAATTCTGTATAGGAAGTCAGTTGTGCCATATGTAAACTTTATGATTGTGTGTTTTATCACCATCAGATACCCCCTCCAACACAAGGCCCTCCACCCCAATGTAGACATACTCATGTTGAATTCCTAAGCAGGAGAGTCTGCCTGCCCTGCACCAAGGGAGTAAATTATTTATCGTAGGCGCTTTGCACATGTCAGCGGCTGTGCAGGATGAAATGATATTTATGGAGCCCCCTGGGCAAGGGTGTGGAGGACAGAGGGGGAGACAGAATTAAAAAAAAGGGCATGAGAAGAGGAGGCGTGAAGGTAGTAAAACATACATGTATGTAGTGTGTGTGTGTGTGTGTGTGTGTGTGTGTGTGTGTGTGTGTGTGTGTGTGTGTGTGTGTGTGTGTATATATATATATATATATATATATATATATATATATATATATATATATATATATATATATATATATATATATATATATATATATATATATGGTTAGTGGTGGCTGATGGTAAAGAACAGTTGGGGTGAAGAGAGAAGAGGTAAATACATGCTGTAAGTTTCACAGATCTTGACACGTGCTGGAAATAAGCTTGGATGATATGTATTGTGCAGAATGTCAGATGGCACCATAAGTGATTGCCTACACATCGAGTGTTATGTCACTTTTAAAGACTTTATTGAAGGGAAGTAGGGGAACTTTATTACCTCCTTTAGTTAAATTCTAGGGCTCTGCGATATAACCAAAGTTTCATATGTTGGCATAGTTCATTTAATACCCAGATAATGATATATATCACATTGGATTTTCTGTAAATTCAATAAAATGTGACTTAGGAAGACTGATTTCTTAATATAATTTGATTCTATCCTTGACCAAAACATGCACGAGTTATGCTTAGAATGGAGATACAAATTGTTAACAATGTCACACAATTTACAGCACACTTTTGTGGCTGTCTTTCATAGACTGTCTGTGTACTGTATAACATGATTCTCATACAAGTCGTTAATAGACTGGTGTGAGTCTGATGTGGGCACGTGTGGTGCCGCCAGAGCAGAGACCTCAGGATTTGCCACTTTTTTCCTCCATCTAAGGGGAATGATTTACATAATCCAGTTGTATTTAATTTACATTTTTGAAAGCTTTTGAAGATCCATTCTTCAGTAAAGTGCTTATTGTGCAAAAGAAGCAATAAAAATGTGCAATTGTCAAAGATGTTGTATTAAAAGGTTGGCAGACTGATTCACAATGTGAATTCATGCATTAAGCAGGGCGTAAGCAAACATTCCACTTTAAAAGTTGCTGGTAGCTGCTAGTAGCCTCACAGTAACTGTAGCTGTGTTGCAATCTAATGTGAACTGAACTAGTACAAGAAGAGAAAGTGTTCTGAATTACCCCGTTCTGTGTCACCTTCACGGTCCTTAGTGTGGGTTTGTGTTGCTACACTGCTGCATCCATACCGTATTGAGCAAAGATGCCTTGTCGTTTCAAAAAAAGTGCGATTTGCGAAACAACAATATAAACGATGGAGCAAATTAATGTTACAACAATTAATGTTTTTTTAATTGTCACAGTATACATATCATATTGTCTCAGCCCTATTAGTTTATACTGTTTATTCTTACTTTTGCATATTGTTAGTAGTTTACCAAATACATGGTAAAGACACTTGTAAAGGGGGGAGACACTTGTCGACATACTGTGATGGATTCTAACAACAAGGACCTGCACCAACAGGGCACCCCAACTTTGTACTATCTGCAGTATGATGCAAGGATAATGTTAAACAGCACTGTAAGCGGTGAACCCGACTCAAACCCTTGAGTCCTGAGCATACAGTACCCAAAACACAAAACTCAAACACAACACACCACACTCAAATTGTATTCATAAGTGGTTAGAGGAAAGAAAAGACAACAGAAATCTAAACTGGGAGAGCTAAATCACTAAGACTTGATTTAAGATCACTTTCTCAACTAGTTAGAAAGCCATAACAAGACTACTGGGATTTTAAAATGGAGTCTAGTTGCTGTGCACCACAGCCTGCTGTGGCAGAGATCATTGTGGCAAGAGGGGAAGAAAGCAACAGAGACAGACAAGGGTGAGCAGCAGGAGGGAAATCGGTATCAGGCATGAGAGGGGCTGGGCCACAAGCAGTTCCCTCGAAAGGAAATGAGCTGGTGAGTCTAGTAAACAGCTTCAGCAGTGGTTCCCGTGTAGCCCAGGGCTGCAGCAACACTTCAGGAGGCAGGGAAATAAATAAAATAATACAACAAATGGAGATGTGTAAAGACTCCAGCTCTATTTCTCTCAACTCACCTCTTTGTGGCATGTGGTTTCTTATCACTTAATAACCCTGCTGCTTCTCCTTTCTTATTCTTCTCCTGTACTTCCTCACCCTGCCTGTCTGCATCCCTATCCATCATCCCTCCCCTCTCATCCCTCTATATGGTGGCAGGTAGGCTGCACAAACCTAAACACGATCAGAGTGATTGGCAAAGTGGTGTGAAAGGTCACATGATGGCACAGGGAATTGCTTGTATTATTAGGATGTAAATGGATGACAGCGAAAGCAAAGCAAAGGAACTGGTGTCTGCATGTATGTGTTTTTGTGTGCTTGTGTGCATGATACAGTTAAGCTGGCAGTGTCTTCCATCCATGAGGGTGAGACATCATGGCATTGTAATGGCAGTAGGAGTAATGGGATTCAGTTAATGACTAAATTAATTAAAGGTCTGATGCCAGTGGCCACTGATAAGACTGGTTATTCTCTATGTGTAAATACTGTATGAGCGTTTTAGTGTGTTTAGTTTGGGTTGCATTAGCCTAGGATGGTTCCTAGGTGATAATACTCTTCACTGACTTTGATAGCACAGAAAGCAGAGAAGGGGGGAGGGGGTGGACTGGGCAGGAAAGGTAAAGCTCAGGGAAAGTGTGCTGCTCTAAAGAGGTGCAGCCACAGGGAGAGAGAGAAAGACAGAAAGGGGGAGAGAGACGGATTAAGAGAGTAGGACACAGTGTGTACATGCATGCCTGTGAGAGGATGAGCACTGATAGCGCCTGTGGGATGAGTTGGTGGGTGACTGACATGGTAGAATTTGCCGCCATGGCACAGAGGATAATGCATCCCTCAGTAGTAATGTCTTGAATAACAACCACCACAGCCTGAATTACTACCTGGATCTACTGTATGTAAGCAATGAATTCCAAGAGACTGAAATCCAACAATGGCATGAAAGTGAGATCTAAATCCTCTTTAGATTGTTAATGTAGATTACATTGTATTATTGTGTGTTATTCTAAAATAATGGAAGCCTTTGCTGAATACAAATTTCTAATTAACCCATGAATCTAGTTAGAGCCCTGATACTTCGGAATAAAATGACCGCTGCTCCACATCATGTTTCATTCTTTGCAAACTAAATCTGCTACAGCTATGAATTACGCTTTTAAATTATTTTAAACATTCAATAAAAATGCAAAAAAAACTATTTGACACAGTGACTTCTGGTACACTGGCACATAAAATTTCAATGACAGAGTAATGTGAAAATTGAGGGTATGTTAATTTATTTTATGTATCTTTCCCAAAATGACAAAAAAAAGTATATAAAATAGGTTTAAAACAAGCACAACTGAGCTTACAGAAATTTGTGTCTCTGGTAACACAGTTTTGCAGATGAGAATCCCATTTTTATATCACAGGGCTTTAAAAAAACCCAGACAAGTAAAGACACCTATTACTTTCTTTTCTGTGTGCCGTCTTAAGCTTGAACGCCACGTAGATGTCTCAAACATGGGCATCTATGCAGCATTTGTTTGCATTTTTATTTGCTCTGCTTTTGTATTTGGTTTTGCAGCACAGAGAGTTTAGATGGGTGGTTTGGTCTTCAAAGCTCCTGTGGCAGGCTGATTGGCTGCCTGGCTCGCCAGCTGACTGAAAATCCCTGAAGGCAAGCAAACCTCAGATTTGATTACAAACCCTATAATGTGAGCTTCGGATTTGCAATGTGAACAGCGTTCATAACTAAATTGGACAAGTGATTATCTTAGAGCAGCCAGATAGACAGCAGTCAAAGGTGTAGAGTGGGCAAAAGCGTATAAGAACCAGGCTTTGTACGTTGTTGTCAATTATTTTGTCCTTCAATAAAAGGAGATGGACGTGTGTAAAGGGATGCTTATGCAAATGAAAAACTATTATTTCTTTCTACACAGTTTCAACCATCCATCCTGACTATAAATCATTTTTACGTCCATTATTTTCTCCCCTTGGGCAACATTATAGTTTTTAAGGAATCCTGTCAGCATTTTCAAGCCATAACAAAAACCTTCTCAGCTCCCCTCTCCAGTCTACAGACATATTTCTTGCCACTCTGACATTTGCTCTCAGAGAGTGAGCTCTGTGTGTCTGTTTTTCTCTGGGCCCTGATTTCGAGCCAGTGGGATGATCATTAATTACGATGGTATGGGCTCCTAATGGTTGTCTGCACCGCTCTCCAACCCCCGACCCCCACCCCACAGTCCACTTCCTCTCCTAGGTCTCCATGGCGACCTGTGGCTGAGTGGCTAGGAGCCTTTTACTAGGAAGTAGATGAGGTATAATGAATGGAAGGCGGGCTTGACCCCTTGTGCTCCATGTGCCACTTGACTAGGAATAGCACTTATTAATGAACAATTTCTCTGGCACCTCATAATGGCCTTGATTTACTAACAAGTTTAGGAGCAACTGGTAAACGTAAACTTTGCTATGAATTACCACACAGAAGTCTCTTGAT
The DNA here is from genome assembly GCF_033026475.1 of Channa argus. NCBI lineage: Eukaryota > Metazoa > Chordata > Actinopteri > Anabantiformes > Channidae > Channa > Channa argus. The sequence goes on from NC_090198.1 coordinate 15,242,534, forward strand.
TATCCGAGTGCTCGAAGGACATTTTATTGTTGCCCAAAGTAATTTTCATTGGGATGGATGCAAGCTGTATTGTCTGAAAGCGCACAAGGTCTAGAATTAAACACTGTGCTGGAGCAACATGACATGAATAGAAAAACCTGTTTGATGTTTGCCCCCCATATGGCAAACTCAAATGGAACAGTGGACAAAGTTACCAATGTGGTTTTACCTTAACATTTACCTACTGACTGAGGAAGCCCCTTCCTTCCTTATTTCATCATATAAAACAAATGAATGAACGAATGCTCACAGCGGCCTCCAAAAAAGGAAATGATGAGTCCAGCCTGTAACCCATGACAACACTGGGGAGCATATGGCACACAACAAATTCAATATCAATGTAAATGAAGCTCAAATTAAAATACATTGGATAGAAAAATTGAGAAAAAAAAATTACCTGCAATTTCCTCAGTGAAAATCAGTTTAATTTTCAGCCAACTCTACAAATCAAAATGCATCTGAGGCTGCCCCCCCTTCACATTTTGTAAGCAAACTGCAAAGGGAGAGTGCTTTCCAATAGATAACAGGCTGACATTCACTTGAGTGATTTCAAGCTGACTTAAGCTCTGCAAGACCACTTGATAGTATGAGATTAAAGTCCCTTGTTTCTGTGTACTCTCCCTGTGAAAGGGTTTTGTCAAAATGTGCACAAGGTTAAACATCTCAACATCTTCAAAACTGTTTGCACAGAAATGATATTGCAAATGTATTTACACTCATATGTCAATGACTGCCTGAATTTAGGGCGTTCATGAAAGCCTGCTCTTCCCTGTGACTCCGACATTTTGAAGTGGAGATGGAACGTATGCCGGCTTTGAGAAAATATTTCTGGGCTCGATGAATCATTCCCCTTGTTCCATTTACACACTTTCTCAATGTCAAACAGCAGCCACTAGCCTCCCATCGCGGGCTCAGTGGTCTTTTCTCCATATTAATGAGCTTTGGAGAGGGATCAATAGGATGACAGGAAGATAGATCGCCTTGGGTGAGGAGGGGGGAAAGCTCCCATGAGGAAAGGCAAAACAAATTCCGATGGGCAATGCTCCTAACTTAAAAACCCTGAAACTCCAAACTGCCATGTCATACCCTCACAGCATCCTTGGCGTGGTGTTACTTGCTTTAGCAGTCTTTGAAGGAGCATAAACACATTTGGTAATTTCACAAATAGTTGGTATTTGTGAAATTATAATTTGGTTACCATGAAGGAAATGGTCACCAATTATTCAACAGCAAACAAAAAACTGTTTACTTATATAATGGTTATCTATATATAGATGTTATCATATAGATGTTATCATATAGATGGGAGGAGAGTCCTATATTGTGTGATACCTCTGAGTAAACCTAAAACCAAATGTATTCCTCACTTTGCAAATCATTACTTCCCTGGGGATGGTGACACACTACACATCAGCATTACAGGATGTAGTGCTACATTACCAATCTAAAACACATAGCAGAAACCATGTATGGTTCAAGCAAATAAGGACAAAAAGGAACTTCAGGTAAGACTACTCTGTTTAGTGTTTTTCTAGGGTTTGCAAATCTGCTTTTTTGCTGTTGTTTAGTCACCTGATAGTATATCAAAATAAAACATGATTGATGTGTTAGACTAATAGATAAGAATACTGCTTTTTTTTCTTTTGTGTGGATTCCTAGATTTATAGATGTAGATAAAACATATGATAAACTCTAGATGTTGGGTACAGGATTTCATCCTGTAGTACAAGCTGAGCATTTAAGGATTGAAGCTTGAGAAAGCTTATGTTTAGGCACTGTAATCTCATTTCAAATGACAGATCCAATGCTGAAGTGACAATCACACAGTAAAGATTCTTAATAAAACAAGCCTCTTCTCCACTGCGCATGCAGAAGAGTGTAAACAATTGCCTGCATGTGCTTCATTTCATTCACAGTATCTCTACAGAATTTATTTGTCATTCATTTGTCATTGTTGTCATTGTCATCATCTAAACTCAGATAACACCTACTGCTATAAAAAAAACAAAAAACAAACACACTCAACTATTCAACAATGTTCTTTTTCAGGCAGGTGGATCTGTCTGCCTGATGACTGTTTGGGTGCTGCAGGTTGTGTGGCCGCCGCCATGATGATGTATGGACACCTGCTGTGGCTCCTGGCTAGCAGTCTCCCAGCTGAAATGGGGAGGAAGGCAAGGGTAGGACAGGATGGAGGCAGGGAAGCGGGAACAAGGGAAAGATGGGTATACGCCTTCAGAGGCAATGCTTGGGGGAGGGAAGAGAAAGCAAAAGAGCCAGAGTGCTGTATCCATTATTAATGATAGTTTTGGTGTATGGAGAAAGAGATCTAATGTGGCCATCAAGGTCTAGTGCGTGTATGATCGACAAAGACAGATTCTCTCACTGTGCCACTTAAGACTTTCCCATTCTCTACTCTTCTCTGTGCCCCATCTTTGTCTCCTCTCCCATGTTACACACAAGCAGGGAAGGGAAATTACCTCTCATTAGTTTATGACTGGATTAGATGAGACAAAAGCCACATAGACAATAAAGCTCTGATTCAAGTGTGCAAATAGATCTCCAGTTCTTATATTGATTTCTATATCCAGCATCTAAGTAAAACATATCACACTTGCCTAGGTGTGATCTCTCTCACACCTAAGCTTTCCATGTGGGGTTAATAAAGATTGTTATAATCAAATCACTTGATTCCAAGCACATTCTTCAAGAAATAAACTGCTAATGAGCACAAGTCCCACACATGTCCAGTAGTATTTTCAAGAACTAATTCACAGTGTGACTATGTTGCAGGCATTTTCCCTGAATGAGTGCGTGTTAATTTGTATTAGTGTTCCATCACTTCCACTCATTGTCACGCCGGCTGTGGAATTCGATTTTTAATGTAATCGTAACACTTAATGCTCCACTGCATGGTAAAAGCAAAAAGATGTTCAAAACAATAAGAATGGTCTTGAATGAAGAATGTTATGATACTGGAGAAACTGCTTAACCAAAACTGTGCAAGACAAATGGAAATTTCTGGAGGTACATGGATAGATGGCCTTTGGCCCAATACCAGTTGGGGCAGGCCAAACAATTGCACCACCATGACAAATCTAATGCAATTACACACATCGAGGTGTCAAGGAGTTGACAGAGAATAATGAAGCCAACATCAAACAGTGTTGATAAATGGAAACCAGGGATTGGCTGACCAGAGGAGGAGTCGGATGGGGGAAGGCAATGAAAGAAGGAGGCGGCTGGCTAAGGCTGTTATTGATTATACTGCCTGTGTCCTCATTTTAAGGAGGATGACGATGGGAGGGTGTTAGGAATGGAGGGCAGGGTTCGCCCAGCGGGCAGCAGTTAAAGCCTTGTGCCCCCTGAGAACACACCAAGTAGTCTCCAATGAGCTGGCCATTGGTCACGCTGAATATGTGACTGACACACACAACCAGTTGTTATTACTACTACTACTACTGATGCTAGGAACCTATCCACCCCACCCCCTCAAATAAACTCAACAATACATCCAAAGCTGATTGAAATTCAAAAGCAAGTCCTGACGCCACAGGCATAGACAACAATATGAGGGGGAGAGCAGTTGGGCTCACAAGGGCCCTATAAAAAAACAGATGCTAAATCACTTAACAGCTCCTGAATTAGTTGCTTACAAATCTGCTGGGACATGAGGAACCAGACAGTCCGTGGACATAGTGTGAATGGGTAGTGGCTCTTGGTGTGAAATATAACATATTCAGTGCTAAATGCAATACAACAAAGGGAAGATGGCCTCGCTGGAGCAGATTTTTCTTTGACCACTACAGAAGTCACTGCAAAGCTCCATCAAATACTGTTAAGAGACCAGAAGGCCAATATAGAAAATTCATGACATAAGTGACATTGGCAATTATTTAAAAAGCATCAATCTAAATACCCCATCTCTCAATGCCCTACCCCAAATCAATTTATGGAAAAGAGGATATGAGCAGCTGATGACTGACGATGCCGTGTGTGTGTCATTTTTTCTGAGGGAGGTTATGCTGTGGGATTTGTTACCACCTCTGATCTCATTTCCTTTTCATATGCTAGCAAATCCCAGGTAAGGCAGATGTTTTGGATGATACAGAGAGAGTGGCCAGCCCAGTCAGATTGGACTCCTGGAATTAATCTGGTAAAATCCTTTATACTGACCTGCTTAGTAGTCACTTAATCTAGAAGTAAACCAAAAACCAATTACACTGAGCACAAAATATGCGCCAGATAACCACTGATTCCTTACCCAACAATGAAACAAGTAGGGAAAATTAAAACTAGTTTATTTGATTCTTGGTTTATAATTAGCACATGCCATCTTTGCCATAGCAAATGCTCCATGAAGAAAAAAGCTAATCAGGTAGACATTACAGCCTCATGCACAAACCCTAACTTTTTTTTCTAATTAGTATAAGGGCTGGAAGTAAACATAACCTCAATCTCGACTACATTACCAATCTTCTCTGAATGCAGGTCAGCTCAAATACGCTTATGGTCTACACTCAAGGACAAAGGGACTTTTCCCTGGAGGGCTTCTCCGGTTCCAACTAAAGTAGCACTGTCTGGCTTTGATTCACACCTGCATTCCACCGAGAAACATGAGGATGCTGCACCCAGGTTAGGCTGGCAAATAGTAAACAAGTCAACATTGAGAACTGCTATTGCTTTGAACAGCACACACAGAACCACAGCATCAGGTGACATGTTGGATCTGTTGTTTTTTAAGTAATGCAACCCTGCTTTAGGTATTCAGGCATTCCAATATTACACAAGCTGCCTCAGTTAGGATGTGGCAGAAACAGCAATAGAATTGTGCAATGAAATATTGCCACATTAGCTGCTGTTTAGATCACACCTACTGTACACTACCTTTTAGCTATTTTTGACTAATCAAGCAAAAACAATGCTTTTATAGGCTAACCTAGTTTGCTCAATTAGGAACACAATAAGCATCGTGCACGCTCCTGTGTGAGTACAGTTCATTTCCTGCCTTTTTTGTTAAAAGTGCTCAGCTCATTCAAAAGTGAATGAAATGGGGGGAGGCCCAGACACTATTTACTCAGCAGGAAGAGACATGAGTCCCTGGCTTCCTAATGGCTTCCTGCATCTCACACAATTGTTTCCCCTCAAGACATCTTATCAATACAGACTGCCACTGTGTTGACCAGAAAACCCACAACACATGGACACTGTGTCTAAATTAAGTATCTCTGAATATGAAAATGACTTGTTCTCTTAACTATAAATATTTCTGAGAATAGTAGCTCGTCTAAAACAATATAAAATCTGTCAATCTGACGGGCAGCTGTCAGATTTACATTTGTCAGATGTGTATATAGCATGTGTTGAGAAAAAGGATAAGACATTGTATTTAAAAAAGACAATTAACTTATAACCTGCAACTATGATTTTGCCAAAAGCAAGAGGGCCCAGCAAATAAGTCCTGCCATGATTTTTGAGTTAAGACAATTTTGTACATCTGAACAAAAACTAGCTGACTCGTTGACATACAGGTGACGACCTTAAACTGCTTTAATAAACTACAGTAGTAAAGTCTTTTGAGGGAGACTAGCTGTTTCCTCTGCCTCTAGCATTGGTAATAAGCTATGCTAAATGCATCAAAACAGAATGTCTATCTTAAATGCATAAAACAAATGTATTAATATTCATATGAAAAATCTTTGTAATGCAACGTATAAGTGCATTACCAATGCATCTCAAAAGAGGTAGGTCAACAGTATATTTACATAAAATTTCTTAAAGAAAAAGTGATTAAGGAAGCTTCTCATCCATATTTCTGATGCCACACACACACACACACACACACACACATACATATATACATATACATATATTTATACATATACATATACATATATATATATATACATATACATATACATATATATATACATATACATATATATATATATATATATATATATATATATATATATATATATATATATATATATTTTTATATATATATATATATATATATATATATATATATATATATATATATATATATATATATATATATATATATATATATATATATATATATATATATATATATATATATATATATATATATATATATATATGAATGGATTACCACAGATAAGCTTTAACCGGATGCACATGAACCACAGGTACGTGTGGGTTTAGAGGACAGACAGCCCATAAAATCCACACTAAACCTCAGTCTAGCACATGACGAATGTTTTTGGAGCACTTCACTATCCATTGCTTGCCTCTCATTTTAAGTCTGTGTGGGAGAAAGCCAGAATGGGAAAGGGTAGTAATCGTGAGCAAGAGCCAAGAGACTAGCTATTGCGAGGTCTCATTAGAAATTAATTAAGTAGCCAGCACAGGGACTGGCCCATGGCGTCACTAGGCATCCCATGCATGGCCCCACTGGGAGCACTTGAACCCCTGACACCCCAACTACAACCACAGTCATTTGGGGCCAAACAGGGTGCGTGACATGGCCCTGGCCCAGAGACACTGGCCTGCCAGGCTGGGAATGCAGTGGCACTGTGGGGGGATTGCAAGAGGGACAAAGAAGGGGAAAAGGGGCTCAACTGATTCAGGGCTTATTGGGTTAGAGAGCAATATTATTAAGTCCCCTGTCACTCTGCAACAAAAAGCACCCTATGGGCTAGCAGTGGCTAATAAAACCACCACCATTTATTATTAATTCATAGTTGAGACATAGTTCTGACATGAAAGACTGCAGCTTGGTCCCTAGCATGTTCCAGCTGAAGGAACTGCTACTTCACACTGAACATAGACCAATAAGAAGTTCCAAAACTGACTTGAATCAGGCTGCTTTCACACCTGCTTAATTAAATAATGCTGGCTGAATTTTCATTTAGACTTGCTACACTTCACTACCATATTATACAGCATATGGCACACACAGACTGCAAGAAATATGTTAAGATCTTGCCCTGTGTCTTTATATATGTATGCACACAATTTAATTTGTTAAGCAGGTGTCCAGAAAGCTTGAATGTCATGCTTATGCACTGTTACAGTCCTAATATCACCATGGCTTGAAGGAACACATATAAAATACAACAAAGATGATAAAGTTCAAACAAATGTAATGAGAGTAACAAAACATAGGTAAGCGAGAGCTCCGGTCAAAAGAGACAAAGGACAGGGTAAACCCGGGGAACAAGCCACACAATAGTCTGTCGGATTCCAGCTTCACCCGCTAACTTAATAATCATCCAACTAACCTAACAAAACCAAAACCAATAACATAGCTGCTGGCAACTCCCAGCCCAACTGGCCATTAACACATCATCAAAATTCTGCAACACAAAAACATAATCTGTGCCGGTGGTGCGAGAGAAAAAGAGAGAAACCCGACAGCTCCTTTTTCACCACCTTTTATCCCTCCAGGTGACCCTGTTTCCCAGGTGAGCCTGCTTTGGCCAGCAGCGACTGGGTAGGAGATACACACACACACACACACACACACACACACACACACATTAATAAACATTAACCGTGAGGGAAGGTGCACCGGCAAGAGGCACATGTAATATGCACTCAGGACTAATTTAGCCCACTTCAAGTAAATGAAGTATGAAAGCGGAAAAAGCCTTTTGCTTTTCTCCCCAACCAATAATTCAAGCAATCGGATTGTTGCTTATACAAGAACTCAATGTCCTTCACAAGAAAAACACATTAGTTTGATCAATAATGGTTATTACATGCCTTCATTGTCTATTGTTCATATTGAAAACATAATGTATGATGAGCAAAGCTTTACATTTAATTAAAAAAATTGAATTTGGCTTCTAGAAGGCAATGTATGTGTATTTAATCACAGACGTCAAACATTTTCATTTTGTGCATCCACACAATGTTTTTTATTGTATTGTTGATTGTACAACTTACTAAAAAGGAAATCAAGGGCTTGGGTTAAATAAATGAAATGAAAATTATAACAAAGAGAATGTCCAATACCCCCACACTGTACCACCCATCACATATTTCAAGTCTTCGCATTTCCCATTTGGCTGGACTGCTTAGTGAGAAAGGATTAAACAATTAGTCTGCAACAATTTTAATAACTATTCAATAATTTGAATATTATTATATAATAGAACTTGAATATTATCAAATAAAAAAAAAAGCAAAACAGCAAACTAAGAAAAGCAGGAGTTTGCGCCTTCTGTGTATTTTACATCCTAGTAAATGTAAATGGATATGTTTTGGTTTCATTCTGTCTACTGGACAAAGATCAAAGTAAGAATAAACTTTCACCTGTGTAAAATTATGATTAAGTGATTAATCAACCAATAAGTAAAAACAATATTAGACACATAAACCTATAATAAAAATAACTGCTATACTTAGCCCCATTACAGAAGAAGCAGGTAAGACTACACTCAAGTCTGGCTCCCAATTAATGCGCCTCATTCTAGCATAATATAAAGGGGGGAAATAAATGAACAGACAGGTTTAACTGTACATTAATGTTCATCTCTCTGTGTTCTTGATGGGGCACCTCATTAAGAATCTGTTGGTGGCAGCTGGCTTGCTATCCCACCCCATCATTACTGCCCCGCCATGCCGAACCCTGCCATTCACCCTTCCATCCCATCCCCCGCTCTAAACACGTCCCTCGTATCTCATATGACATCTGTGTCTCAGGGTCCTGTGATGGAATGCTGCTCGCCTGCGTTTCCTCTGCAGGTGCTCCCTGCTTGCAGCCATCCATTCTGCAGTCATGCTACTGCTGTGGCTGAGTGGCCTGTCAGTCAAGGTTCAAGGGACAATGGTTAAGCAATCAGAGGGAATTGATTTAGCTGCTTTCCATCACTGCCCATTGCATATACTTCAAACTGGTGGAAGTGCTCGCATCTGAGAACCTACTGCTCTACCTCCACATTCTTTAATTCAAAGAACGACTGAAACCCTGGAGTGCTATAGCATAATGTTGGCTAAATAAAGTGAAGAAAATTAATATCAACCTTTTAGGCACCCTAACAATGAGAACAAAATGGAAATGCTTAGAGTCATAATGTCACAATGTGAAAACTGTGCAATCTCCTCTTGCATTGTGTAAGCCTGTCAGTAATCGAAGTTTCTTCCCACGCTCTTAAGATTCACATCACAGCAAAACCTAATCATTTATCACATTCTATAAAACAGACACTGTGTCATCTTGCCAAAAGGTCAAGGACTACAACCCACATTAGGGAAAGCAAAGGCATAACTGAGGAGGGATAGGAGGTCTCATTTTCTTCACCACAAAGTCCTAGTCGCATAGTCCTCATGTCAAACATTGGAACCAGCTGAACAACAATTCAGTCATATTGAAAACTTGAATGCAAAACAGTAGCAATAAAGACCCATCATGAAGCTTCTGTTTTCTAGAAAGAAAGAAGTCCTAATCCTTCACCTATACTTATCATTTTTATCAGTAAAAATGAATCACAACAACTGTACTATAAATCAAAATGCAACATACAGTTAGCATTCTCTATGGCCAGCCTTACACTTATTTTATGTTAGAGCTGTAACACTTAAATGAAAGAAAAGGAGCGCATCTATTTAACTGTGAATAGAGTCAAAAAAGAGCCAATTCCATTACATCATTTCAATCTATTAAAAAGCAACTTAAGGGAGCAATTTTACCATTTAAGCTGCCTCTCCCGACCTTCATTAGCTTTAGATGACCTCACAGCTAAGGAGAAACTGGCTCCAATAACATGATGAGAAGGCAGTGCAGAGAGCCCAAAGCCAAAGGGGAGCTCCCAACGGCACAAAGGGGCCTCTGTCTAGTGCAAAACTTTTCAAAGAACCATTTCAGTTTAGACTTAGCAGCAAAAACATTAATAACCGGAGATTTTGTTCAGGGTTCACTATAGCAGCAGGTGATGTCAAAATAAAACCTGGGAGGTTAACTGGAAAGGTGCCAAGCAGAGTTGAGACACAAGTTGATAAATACTTGACTAGCACAGCGGCCTCCATTGGTCTTAACGCTAAACCCTAAATTGTTTAAACTTAATGTCTGAGGTTCAACAATCCTGAATGCTACCGAGCTCTGCATGTTGAGACAGTGCCATGGAAAAGTACTGTGCAGAACCAAAAAAAAACTACACCTACTTATATTCTTGCTGAAGCCAAAACACACTACATCTACTATGCTTAAAATATAGTGATTTCCATGGATTTTCATATTTCCACTACAGAGAGCAGATAAGCCAGTTTCTGACTTTAAAATAAAATTTATGGAGAATATACTGGAACTTCAAACAGAAGCGTTCTGGCAGTACTTACTAAATTTGCAGCAGTTCTTCAACTACTGAAAAGTCACCATAATAGAAATTTCAAAGTTAGGCACTGGTACTGAATGGAGTTGCATGTGCAAAGAGTAGACTAACTTAATCACAATGTAAAGATTAAAAAGAAATCTTACTGTGGCTTCCCAGAAGACATGAGATTATTTCGTTTTGTAAGTACCAGGTTTTAATTTATGCAAATGTTGTAAAACATGCAATCGGAATCTGTCCTTTTTCAGAAAGCAACTTCTTTGACAAGCACAAAAGCCCAAACCACACGACTAAGAATTTCTTTACAGTTGGCAGGTGTCAGCTTATCTGTAGTTTTAAAAGGAACAACAATGCATGCCTTTCTTAATTTTTTTATCTGCTCAAAATATATGTAGAAAACACCAAATCACTGGCATGAAGTTTACAAATGTGCTTTTTCACAGTCACACTGCTGCATAGAGAGCAAGTTCAAGTGTGGAGACCATGTTGATGAACAGCTGTTCAACTCCAGATGGGTGGCATTCTCCAATAAAAATACCCACCCAAACATACACACGCACATCCCACCATATCTAAAGCTGCCAAGAGCCACAGACTGGGCACAAGATGATGGCAACCAGCTCAACTGAGCAGTGCTCACAATCATTTCTCTGTGACTGACTGCCCCCACACCCTTTCAGCACATGAAACGTTCCTTTGACTGAATGGAAGCTGAGAGGCTATACGTGTACATGGGTGATTAAGACTTTGAGTGTGTATGTAAGAGCTCTCCCACATACAATTATTGACAGATCTAGCACCAGCAATATAACATTTCAATGAAGACAACTTAAATGAAATAAACTCCATATTAAACAGAAAACAACATGATGCATAAAATGAATTTGTGATTAACAAGGTTCAAATTGCACTGTTCATTCTTGGCAATCACTGTAAACATAACCATTGTAGTTTCAATAGCTGCATTAAATTTTGACTGGCTGCTTGCTTTTGAAGCACAGTTACTTAAAAACTGGACCACACCATGAACTACACCAGCACGAAGACATACAGGTTTAGTCATCACAATCTGGACATCCTCTGAAAATGCACCTCAGAGATCTTCAGCAGATTCTTCTGTGTTGTCAAATTACTGAATTCTTCACCACAGTGTGAGCAATGTTGAAACCGCCCATTATGACGACATACCCAACCATGAAATCAGATACACAATTGGAATAAACCTACATTTGTCCGTCTGCTTTGGAAGGAGGGTCGTAACATTAACCAATGATAATGAACATAATATCTTTCTCTTAGACTTAAAGGAATAAATTTTATCTGGGCTAAGACTAAGCTAGCTGCCTCCAGCTATGTTTGAAGAATATCTTACTTCGTTACAAAATGTGCATACTGTTCTAAAATATACTATAGAAGTCGTAACTGTGTAACAGCAGCTTCTTAACCTTAACTATCAGGATCAGACTCCAGATTACAGATCACTATATAATTAGTGTGTTACTCCTGATATGTCTAAGGTCCTGCATAGGAGAATACACATTATTAGGTCATGTTGCCATTGGCTGGGGTTCATAAGAAGACCACATCAGTGCTTATGAATAATGCTTATTTTATGTAATCAACTTGTGAAGCAGCTGCTCAAGGACATTGAGGAATCCAGGCTGTTTGTAAAACTGGATTAAGCGAGATTTGAAAACATACCCATTAATAAAAGTTCTTCAAAAGGGCCACAATGGGAGGGCTGGTGGCTCAATGGGTAGAATATCGGATTGGGTGGCAGAAGGCTTTGGGATCGAATCCCACCCCACCAGGTATGGCCCCACCAAGCCGCAAAGGACAACCCAAAAATGGGAAGGTTGTAGCAGGAAGGGCACCCGGGGTAAAAACGCAAGCCAAATCAATGTGCGGAACATGTTCTGCTGTGGCGGACCCTGAAAGGGACAAGTCGAAAGCCGCTGATTTATTCAAAAGGGCTCTTTGATCACTCTGTTAATTTACAACCTAGATTACTCCTAGGAATTTAATCTGCCAACTTTCAATTACATTAAATATAAATTGACTTAATTTCATTTGACTCTTTTTCCCTTGTGTAGCTCACAATCACAGAATAAAGTTTGTACTGCATCTTTAATGATCTTGCTTCCTATTCAAGTTACTGTACATTATCCCATTGTTTGAGTCCTCCCGAGTATGGAAAGTAAGAATTATCAGTGTTCTCTCTCTGCTTCAGGTCTACTATGGCACTAGTAGAAAATCCCTTTGTCAATATCGAAACCGCTCCAGAGATCCCATATCCTTTCCACAATCGAAAGATGCTGACTTGCTACAAAGATTACAATCAACAAAAAAAAAACAAAGAAATGGTTTGAGACTATATTTTTTAATAAAAATGTCAAGATAAAGTTAAGTTATTCCTTTACTGCTTGACTACTAGGATTATAATTATGCCCTTATACTAAATACAGAATTTGAGAAATTCAAGCATTCAGAGTTCGTCAAGACATCTTACTTTTTTGGAAATGCCTGTAATATGCCCCCTAGGGCAACAGAGTCTTGAACTCATTAGTCCAGGGTCTTCTGACACGCACAGCTTGCATTCGTCCTGAGCCTACATAGCTGCCACTATGAACAGGAGGCGCCATTACAAGAGCTCAGCAAAACCAAAGTAGCAAACGTTTGAAGAAATCTTTTTTGGAAAAAGGTTTTCCCTGTCCCACTGATTCATTTGGAAGCCCTTTCCTTTAAAGTTATGCTTGAATGCCTGGCCAGGGGAAAACACGCCTTTGCTTGCAGTACACTACCTAAATCTAACATCATACACTGCCATTTGCTGCTGTCATGCTGCAGTTATAAATGATGTGCACTGTAGTTCTGTGTGCAGTTAAACACTCGAAAATGCCAGCTGTCCAAAAGAATATGACTATTTGTAACTGCAGTGTAACAAATCATAAATATTATAGAACGTGCTATGCTGCAAGACTACTATACTTGCTACTTATACAACTTTCACTTACAAGTTGTTTTCTGTTCTACACTGGTAAGAGAATTAGTACATGACAGACGTACTAGTTTCTGCAATTAAAAAATAACAGTTCTGTCTTTGGTTAGCCATAAACCCCATGCACAGAGTCCACTGCAATTTTGCACATCAATGTTGGATCAGAACACGTTCAGTTTAGTTCATCAGAGCTTGACCAAAGTCACTTTATAGCATAAGGTCATAGCATCATAAATACAGAGATTTAAAAAAAAAAGGCAATTCTTGACATGTAGCCATAATTGCAGTCTTTTCCATGTATGATTTGCTTAAACTTTTGCTATATGCCTCAGCTCCACAGAAACTGATAAGTCTCTGCTCTCCCAGAAGTCATTAAGTTTTAACATCATTCAATCAGATCATGGAAGCCTGGAGAGCACAACAGCACCACAGTAAAGTGAATATGTTGTATATGGTTCTATTTTTATAACATCACGCAATAGTGGAAATAATTTCCAACAATATCTCTAATAAAAGATAAAAAGTAGTATTGATGTGATTTCTATGTGGTTATGATAAAGTCTCAAAAGTGTCACCGCAGAGCTGAGCAACATGGGCAGCTTTGTGGCTGCTAGACTTTTTTCAACTTTGTTCTCAGTACGTTTTTTTTTTCCCCAGCCTTGTTTGTACATCAAATGGCCAGCGAAAAACAAAGAAGGCAGACAGCACCCAGATTGGAAAGGTGCTACATCTGACATCTTTTTGTAGGCACAGCAGGAACACCTCTCAATCTGAGAGAAGTTCTGCTTCAGGGGAGCACACTTGATGTGTGCTGCTTTTTGTCAACTGACCAATCGTAGCATGGAACAGGCTAGCTTTTAAAGTATAAGGGCTGATGGTTCAGGACAACACCTGAATCCCTTTTGTATCATTTTAAATAAAATAAAAATCCTTCTAGATAACCCTGGTCTCTGGACACTTAGAGGAAGTGGTTAAAGTGTTTAAATAAAAATCTTTATTCTCTGCCAGCGCATACAAAACACTATGCTGAACTTAGTGAACCAGGAACTGCTGCTAAACATTTGTAAACATGCGTAAACATTTAACATTAAAATTGCCATGGTGGTGAATATGGAACTAAGCCAAGGTTAGGTTCAGCTCAGTGTCTGAAGGGCAGAGGAGAATGCTTTCACCACTTTCCAACAGAAATAAAACTTTTCAGTTTTTTTTTTACAATAATCATATTCGAACATTGTGAAGTAAACAGTAACTTTGTTATTATGTTTAATTACCATCAAGTGCATGTTCATTTAGTATGCCTGTACTGATCAATGAATGCCATCTCCTGTGCTTAGTCTGGCAAATCCTTGCTGGAGCTCACTGTTTTTCACCAGAAATGTGGTGTTAAGTACAAAAAGGGCTGTAAGAAAACTGTGGAAAAATATTGCACTGTTGTAGACACATTCACCAAACACCAAGTGTGGTACCACCCAGAGTGACTACTCCAGAGAGCACAAACACACAGATGAGAGTATTAAACAATTCTAATACTGAGCAGCAGTTGAAATAAATTCCCTATTATGAATACTTCTACAACAACTGATTTAAAACTTTTTTCAGTTAAGTGAACAGCTAGTTACTTTGTAGAAGGCTTATTAGACAAAAAACAATACATACTTTAAACATACCCAGGAAAGCCTGAACTAATATGCAAAAACGCAACTAAATGTGGGGAAAACTTCACACTGCCCTAAGGTAGTCTTTCACGGCTTCTGAACGTAATATACAGGCTGCGGTGCAGAGACAGGAAAAGCAGACTTTATTCATGTTTCTCCGCACCATCCCATTAGAAGCAGCTCTGATTAAGGCTATTTCATCCTTATGAGAGGTCATGGGCTTGTCCGTGGTCCACTCAGTGTTTTAGACTATGATGTAAGATTGGCAGCTCTCCACTCAAAACAGCTGCCACTTTAGTACAACAAGAACCAGCGAGCTGGGCCAGTCTGTGCCTCAAACACACATGGGGCTAACAATGGGAGCTAGAATAACAGTTGTAAACATCATGCTAAATAGCAATTAAACATATGTATATAGTGCTAAGAGAGAATTCAAGTTGCTTCTACCTTATGTATAAGTATTAAACCTGCAGACTGACATTAGGAAATACATTAGCAAACAGAAGAACCTTGTTAAATTGTAATAAAAGCAGTCATACTGTTTTACCAGAACATTTAGCTGAAACATAAAGGCTTAAATATTAAATGTGGTTAGTACACTAACCTCCAAACAAACACCCAAAAAGATGCAGCAGCAGCAACAGATGCAGAGCATACCATCTATTCAGTGGATATTGATCTGCATTTTCCTGTGCCAATTACAAGTGATAAGCTGCTGTGACAGACAGCAACTGACTTCAATAACTGCTGTCATTTATTGAAAACCCAGCACAGGCAGCTTAAGCTGCTGATATAGCAAACAGAAACATAGCCCAAACAAATTTTTAGTTTCAACTGTGATCTTAAACTGCCGACCTCACCATGCCATTGCTTACATCAGAACACTGTACTACAACAAAAACTGAGCTCCAACATAACCATAGCAGATAAGTAGCAGATGCTAAAGATGGAGGAGCAGTTTCTTAGTGAATCAGATGATTTAAACACTTGGCCAAGTGACTGGTGCCCATAAATAAATTATCAGTGAATAGGTCACAATCTACCTCCTCTCTAGTCATCACAAAATGACACACACAAAACAAATTCGGTTATTTAGAGCCAAAGACAAGGATGGATTAAATTCATTTGGTAAATGGTAGGTACATAAGCCTTTTACTACACTTCACTTACTGATTATAAAATGAAATGAGGGGGTGCCCGGGTAATTCCTGAAAAACATGCAATCCATGCATAGAGACTCAACTTTAAGGCCTCCTACTTCTTTTCCCCACAAACCAGGATGTAGGATTAACCACACAGAAAAAAAAATATGTTCTTTGCAGCACAGTATACAGACAGGAATTTAGACATGTTTTAAAACAGTTGTTTATCAAGCTTGGGCAGTGTTGGATCTGAGGTGGTCTGTCAGGATAAAACCCTGGAAAGTGGTCTGTAAGAGCAGTGAGGGTTGCCAAATGTTTACACATTTCAGCAAGTTATTTGCATTGTCTGCTGAGAGACAATCAGCATACAATTCCCTCCCAGCAGGATTACGGAGATAAGACACAGCCTAAATGGATTTTACATTCTTCTAACAGAGACATATTTACAAAAGTCAAACATTTAGGTAATGTTTAAAACACTAATACTTGTGAGAGCAACAGAAAATCATGAAGGTAAAAAATGCAAAACTTTGGTTATTCCAAACAAAACCAAAAAGTGAGACTATCTTTTACGTCACCTTTCTTACCAAGTGGGACAGGCAGAAAGTTGGAGCTGCAACTTTGCAAAGTTTGATAAAGAAAACTTCTGGCCACAGCCAGGGCCTCAAAGAAATGTGTTTTGGATAAACAGATAATTTCAGAAAAGGGGACCCCACAATTAGTAATTTGAGACTCTCTGCATGTGGGTCCCAGTCCAATTCTCTGGAATCAATCAAAGCTCCCAAAGGAACTCCCTGCTCCCCTTAATCTCCTGGTTTTATTACTTTCCAGACAGTCGGCCTGTTTCACCCTACCCCCTCTCTCTCTTTTGTACTGATCTCCAGCAAAGCCAAGGAGGGTTTTTTTTCCCCCTCTCTCACTCTCTCTCTCTCCCTCCCCTTCCACCACTGCAGAGCGCTTTTCATGCAGGAGAGGGTCTTTCATCAGGCTCCACACGCAAGTGAGCCCAACAGCTAGCAGAAGCCCATCACTCCAAGGCCTGTCTTCTATGCACATTCATTCTTTTAACCAGCAAAACCCACAACAAGCCTTCAAAGGTGCATGGACTGCTTTTTAAACACACACAAACACACACATAAACACACACACACACCTATTTTTCATATCACACCAGTGAAAAAACTGGACCATGTTGCACAGCAGTCAGTTATATTTACGATTTTCCAGACCTGCTGTTTGATAATATTCACAGCTAAAATGATAAGAGTAAGACTGTCACAATGGGGTAATGATAAGAGACAGAGGTGGGCACACAAAACTACATTTTGCCCATAATCCTCCAATTGTTCTTAGACACGAGATGAGGTTTGTGGTAGGTTATTAATGGCACACACAGGCTCGAACCAGTACGTCTAATATCATGAATTCACCTTTATTATCAATGAAATGTCTTACTACACAACACCACCAGTTGAAATAGGGCTGACATTGATCTGCACACTGCAGTACTGTGCCCTCACCTCACCACAATTAGCTGAAGCAAATGAATCCGTCTCTGTTTATCCATCAGCAAAGCGTGTATTGACGCCCAGGTAATGAGATGTCTGCTGGACAGATGATTCTAGTTTATTGGCTGACAGTTAACAATAATGCCTCTCTGCATACCGCGGTTTTCCACCATTAACTTACTCTAATTCATAAATTTTCAAGATTATATAGCAAGTCACAGGCAGATGGAGAGCTAGATGCAATCAATTCAACAAATGTGTGTGTGTGTTTTGGCCTTTCAAACATAACAGCAGACGACCCAAAGCCATATCTGTTAAACAATTATACTTCAAATACTACACAATATATATTTTACTGAATCGTGTGAAAGCTATAAGCAGTTGTGCCTCAACAGATGCAGACAAAAGGATGGAGTGGAAAAGCATGTTGCTTTACTGCTTAGACGGGGAGGGTCTAGAGAAGACAGTGTGCCAGCTATGAAAAAGTAACCTACTTTTAAAGTTGTGCAAACGGTGAAGGAGTCGCTGACCTAAACACACGCACAATTAGCTACCTATAGCTCCGCGGCGGATTTTCAGAGCTTGCATTCCGTGCGTTTTTCCTGAGCCAACTCGTGACACAATGTACGTAAGTTGATATTAGTCGACGCATAAAGAGACAGGCACACAGCAGAACAACGTTATTAAAGACATTTACCTTTGTCGACATGCTTTGCCACGGTGCTCTCCGTATGGATAAAGGTGAGACAGAGGAGAGAGAGGAGCGACAGAGCTCCCCGCTCGGCCATCACTTTTCACAAAAAAATCTTTGCAGGCTTCAGGAACCCCGGAGAAGCTTTTTAAAAAAGAAACCCCTAAAATCCACGGTCACCTCCTGTAAATGCACAAAAGGACAAAAAAAAGTTCAAAGTCCTGTAACGTGTGGAAACATCCGGAGCCAGGTACTTTTAAAACTGTCCGGATGAAACATGTAGCTGGAAGGAGAGAGCCGCAGGTTAGAGACTGTTTTCTCAACTTGGTGGAGACGGAGGTCGGAGAAAAAAAACACTGAAATCAATCCATGGCCACGGTGGCGCAGGGAAAGGACAAAAAGACCTGCGGGCGAGTGAGCACCAAAGCGCTGACTTTACTACTCCGATATCTGTCAAGCGCGTAAAAGACTCGAACAGGCTCAGTTGGTGAAAGGATCCGAGCAGAAGGAGAAATCTCCGTCGCGGCCACCTCACAGCTCACGGACGGGACGTAAGGGAGCAGCGTGTTGGAGGGCTGGATCTCTATCGGCTCCCCGGAAAACAGGATGTGGAGTCAAACGGAAGTTTGGATCGTGTCTGCCTGTGTGCTTCGGTAACAACTAAAATATGGTGTGGGATTTCAGTCCAAAGTCAACACCTCAGCTCTGCGTCACCGGTCTACTGCTGTGCTAAAATTACATGCAAATCGACACCTTGAACAGCAGTAATAAGAAGTTAATACAAACTTGCTATCTGCAAAGAAAATTTGCAAAAGTGCAACGTGAAACTAGCAGTTGACTCGTTTAAGTTAAGCGACTAGGACACGGGCATTTCAGTATAAAATTGCCACTTTCCCCAGTCCTGGTCCTCGAGGACCCCTGTTCTGCACTACTCACGGCCGATCACCTGGCTCAGGTGTGTTCAGTCAGTCAGAAGCTGGAAGATACAGGACCTCAGAGGGAGGAAAGACAGAGTGAGTAGTTGTAGAGAAACACTGCTTACTAATAACAAGATCAAAAAAGTTCAATTTGTTGATTACACTAAGTAAACATGAATATATCTGATATTATAGTCAAGTACATTTTTAGACTTTTCATCCCTCGCTGTTTTGGTATTTACCTTATCACTTAATGTGTTAGTTCTCATGGCCCACACACTGTAGATATATTTACTCAGGTACCCATCACAACAGAGGGGCTGAACTGCCACACACCACTTAAAACTATTGTATGATGAGGTCTTGACATCCTTTCACGGGCAGTTTTACAGCCGTCCACACTCACGTGACACACGATGGGCAGGTTAGATAACTGTTGACATCTCAATCCACAGAGGACGTATCCTGATGACTTCTAACCAGAAGCACAGCTGAATGTGTAATGTTTGTATATGTTATCCTAACCAAGTAACTAAACATTCTTTCTATGGTATGATGCAATAAGATATACCAAATTAAATAAAAAGGTGATTATACATCCATAACGTAACCTGTGGTTTCCTTCCACAGTCCAAAGACATGAATGTTAGGTTCATTTGGTGACCCTAAATTGCCCATAGGTGTAAGTGTGAATGGTTTTCTGTATATGGCTCTCTGTGTTGGCCCTGAGATAGACAATGAGCTGTCCAGGGTGTACCCTGCCTCTCGCCCTACCACAGTAGACAAACGGGATAAGCAGTTACAGATAATGGATGGACGGATGGTTGGATGGATGGATGTAAGCATCACACTAGCTCTGTCACCTCACCTTCTTCCAGTATTGTATCTTCATGCCATGTCTTCCTCGCAGAAAGGACATACATACAATAAACCAGGCAACCTTCCTTTATTGCTCCATAGTTCAGTTCTGATGCTGAAATGCCCAGTGTAGGCACTTTGGTAGTGCATAAGAGTTGCATACTGGATTTGATTTTGTTGTCAATTTGTTGTCAACTAATTAATTAACTAATTATCATAACCTCAAAGTAATGGTTGGTTTCTAGGTTTCTGGGAAATTTGAAAAATTGAGTTTGGTAGCGAGTCCAGTAAAACATTTTTGCCCTATCCCTAACAGGATAAATGGTTGCATTCATATAAAATGTAAACCACAACTTGACAAACTGTAGCTAAAGGCTTACTGGAGCAAGGTTTTCTGCCCCCATGGTCCAACATTGTTTTGCTGTAATTTCTTTAAATGGTTGCCTAGAAACATGTTTTTCACCTTGGCCTTAAATGCACCTTACAATAATCCCTCCTATTTTTAGAAAATTATTTTCATGGTAAATTAAATGGCATGCAGACCCACAATGTTCTTTGAATGTAAAAGCTGAATTACAGTTTCAGAGAACCACTGAACTATACAAATTGTATTCACTTACTTACTTGCATTGGATTGACTCAGCTTACTCACCTTACATCACGGGCATAAACATTTACCATCAACTTCACTTGAGTGGTCAGGATCCTCAAAGGGGACGTATACTAGGATTCAACAGTAAACAAATCTTCATTCATACACAAGACATTTAATTATTCATGAATTCAGTAGGAGTAAATTTAGTAAACCACACACAGTAGATCCTTTTGTTTTCATATAACCTAATCCTGTAATTAAACACCCTTCATACAGTAGACAAAGTGAAAATTGCAGCGTCACATTTAAGGCCATTTTAGCTATTCTCATAACTGGTTTATATATTGCACAAATAAGAGGGGAAAATCTTTTCCTGTTTAGAATAATATTCACCAAAATCCAAACAGATGCAAAGGCCAGCAGCTGTAACTTGATTCCAGCAGATGATGTCACATGGTGGCTGGAAATAAGAAGATAAGGTTAAGTCCCTTAACTTTTAGATCACGTTTCTTAAAATAGTCCTGGAGAGGGGTTGTATTGTTATAAGACAAAGGATAAAGAGGAAGCTAAAGTAAATTCTCTTCTTCCCTGTGAACAAGGAATTGAAAGAGTGTTAAAGTGAGGTGAAAAGTCTTGCATTTGCATCACTTTCCTTTAGTGACTGGTTTTTGTTGTTAAATGGAGCAGCATTACAAAAGCAAAGAAAAAAAATGGTATATTCTGCTTTGGCTTGTGGCTAGGCTTTAGGGCGAAGGGGAAAGACAAGGATGACCTGTTCTGGCCAGCAGTGATATCCCAACTGTATGTACCCCAAAAAAAGAAATAAATAAAAAAATCAAAGGCGTTCTTTCAGACACAGGGAACAGCTCCCTCCACTGGTTTGAACAATCCGTGTCATATTAATCATCAGCATTTCCCCCATGGCTATGACACAGCCTCTTTTTCTTTGGCATTTCTATAGTTGCTTTTGACTTGTTCTCATTTTAACTGTCAAACAAAAACATTTTCACTTTCAATTAATTATGATTTCTTCCTGCTTCACTGATCGCATGGTGTGCCTCAAGGCTCAGCACTTGGACCAATGTTTTTCTTTATAGCTTTGTCATATTACTTGTCAACACTTGTCACTTTACTACAAATACCATCAGTCATATCCCCTGAGAAAACTAAATGTATTATAACTCATTAGCTGCTGTTATACTCTAGAGGTTTTGAGAAATTTCTGCCACCAAGTTAAAACTCTCTTCTGAAGAAAACAATAACACAACACTCTACACAGATCAGCTGCAAAAGTGAGGCGATGAATGGTGAATTAATAAAACAAACAAAAATAAACAAGTTAGTATGCAAAAATAGCTCAGGTGGTGATTCAGGCTTGGTCACTACAATTAAAGATTTCAGTAGTTTACCACTAAAGTATTTTAACATAAAAAACTTGTTTATTTTGTTGAAAGGTGTCTAGGGTAATGTTAACCCTAATCAGTAATGTGTTTGAGTTTTTTGTCTGCAAATAGTTTTTAATTTGATACTATTATTACTATCACACAGTAGGGAGCGGCTGTAGCTCAGTTGGTAGAGCAGTCATGCACGGACCACAGGATCAGTGGTTAAGTCCACGATTCCGGCTATATGTCGACGTGTTTCTGGGCAAGACACTGAACCCCTAACAGCCCATTCCCATCCCCAGCTGTGCAGTGCTGGTCCAAACCTGGTAAAAATTGGGGAGGGTGTGTAAACGGGGTGCGTCGGGAAGGGCATCCGGCATAAAAACTGGCATAAATGATCTGCTGTGGCGACCCTGAACTCATAGGATAAGCCGAAAGGACGGAAATAAACAAAATAAACAAAATAAAAAATTACTATCACACAGTATTGCACTGAACAAGCAATTATATTCTCACTATATGTTAAATAAAATTAATTTTGATATTAGCATAATTTTGATATTAGCATAAAACACACAGTGAAGACAATGCAAAGTGCAGTTTGACAGATTATCATGGCTTAGACTTGTAGCTGGGTTCAAATGGCTGGTCATTATAATGTAGGCAAATGGACAACATTTGTTTTTCTGAAAGACATATCCCCAGTCCACTAGTGAGAAACCAAGACATTTATTCCGACATTACGTGAAACCCCATCACAGCTTTTTATACTGTGCTCTTCTCTTTATAATGAAGCAATATATTCCAAAGCGAAACTGCCTGTTAAAGTCAGTTCACATCTTTGGGCCAATTACATTATGTACATGCACACAGCTGGGTTCACACTCACTTCTAATTCTTTGACTGTTTTTCCCACACCCTGTTGCTCTACATTCTGGGAACATATTTCTTTCAGATTAAAGAACAAGGTCATACCAAATCTAAAATCTCAGCCATTAAAGAGCTGTTCACATCATGAATCAAGCAAAGGCCGCGATGCAGTTGAGGAAATGGCCATTAGATTACTCCACCAAAAGGATGGTGGATTAACTGGTACTTGAAGCAGCTATTAAGGGTAATATTTCAAACGTTTTGTAAATATTTCGAACTCTGTTAAAAGCAGCAAGCTTATTCAGGCACCATTAAGTTGGATTGATGTGGACTGAAAGGAAGCACAAGACTGGTAGTGCCATTAGTTTGGTACACTGAGAAAAAGTGAAGTTATATTGAAGGGATATCACCACACACAGACACACACACACACACACATTAATTTAATGTCATATTATATGATTTCGTTCGGCTCATTATTCTAACCACTCTTTGAATATGATCAACCAACGCTGCTCAATTAATTTGTGTGTGCTAACAATACTGCAATGGAGTCGAATGCGATCTCAGCATGATGCTGATGTTATTTAGAACCAGATTAAGCGCAACAAGGCTCAGCTCATAAGAGCTGGATGAGTCCTTTAGCAGTCTTTGGCATGCCATTTGGTTTACCCTGAGGATTATATACTCTTTGAATGAAACGTCCCCTCATCCACTGACCACTCCAAACAAAAAAGCATCTCCAATTCTAAATTATAACAGGTGTTCAGTCAACTTTACATTAACTGAATAAACAACACAATCGTGGTCAATGCATTGGTGCGAGCTTTGTGACTTAAGGAGTGTCTGTGTGTGAGTCATAAATTGCTGTGTATGTGCAGCCATGTGTGTAAATGTAAAATTTATAGGCCCAGAAAAAACATGACATTTCAATCCTGAATTCACAATTTTTCTTGTGGGTGGACACATCTGACTGATATGTATGTGTGTGTAAATCAGTCTGTGTGTGTTTATCTGCTGCTGGTTACCTGGCCCAAACCCTGGGCTCAAGATGGCAGCAGCATACATTGTCGTGGAGCATCCTCACCTGCCACTACACAACATCAAATTTCTATAGGAAGCAGCCAGTGTGTTCTGATGTGCTCCCAACATACATGTGCTTGCCAGGGCACATTTTCAGAGCCTCACCTCACACAACCATTTCCTGTATGCTGGTAATCATTGTTCTACAATACCTGCCAGTGGTCATTTGAAATATCGCAGAGCAGCCTGCTGAGCAGCCTGCTGAAACCAGGAACTTGATTGACTTCAGAAGTCATGGAGACGATGGAACGGTAGAGGATTTTCACTCACAGTGGAAACAATCTGAACCTTTATTTATTCAGGTGATGGTGTGGGGTTTGTAAGATCACTGAAAAGTCCACAGTGGAGAGAAATGACAGGCAGTCATCCCTAAGGAGCCAATTCAAATGTCAAATAGTCGTGAAAACTAATTGGAGCCTAATTTTACAAGATAAAGCATGAACTGATAAGAGCCAACTTCATAAAAATGAGTCTACCAAGTGTGTCTGGGTTACAGGTGTTCCAGTAAATACATTAATTTTATAAATTTTAGGCCAAATAAAAATGGAAGCAAAATACACAAAGACTAATAGAGGAAACAATATAAGAAATGTATATAAATATATATAAAATATATATAAAAACAAAACACAGTACTAAAAGCATCAAAATGTAAAACGGTGTACAATTCTTTAAGTAAACTGAATATAGAACATAGAATATGAAATGATGATAAAATAGGAGATAGAAATGTGGGCCATAATCTGAAACTGTAAATGAAACAATAGTAAAAATGGGAAAATGTGGTTGTCATGGTGATTTCTTGTTAATCTACATAAAATGAAAGAACTGGACCTACAAAACAGTGTGTGGGCATTTTCCTGTTTTGCTAAACTGATACTTAACCCCACTGATTGCTAATAAATAATGCTACTTGAAGAGATATATATAACATAATTGCCACCAGGAAAACCTTAACAAATATGGGTCATATTAAATAAGATGCTCAGTTAGAGATCTGGCAGCTGTTACTTACATATATAGAATCTCACCATCCAGGAGCTCCAAAGAGATCAAAGTCTGCAGGTGCTGCGTATTTTCTGTCAGCTTTGACAGGATCTATTTTACCTTCAACTTAGGCTATAAATTCTAAGTTTGTTTTAAACAAAAGTGCAATTAATTAGCTTTCTTTACAACAGACTAAAGAGAGAGACTGTGTCTCAGTGTTACAGTATTTTTTCTAGCCCTTTGTCTCTTCAGGAGAGAAGCATCACTCTTCTTTTTAAAGGTAAGTCAGAGACAATACTGTACATGTGTGCTTGAAATGTCAGTGGTTTCTAATGAAAGGGAAAGAAATTCAAATCAAAGCCATTAAGTCCAACAGCTCTTGCTTGGCTAAACCTGTTCACCCTGCCACAATTCTGTGTTTGCGCCTATTTCACAGGCAGGCATGAGTGATTCCATCTCCGGTTCATTTGCTGAATATGGAAAGTTCCTGCACTCCAAAGACTTGCAGTACATTTAAGCGCAATACTTGAAAGAGTAAAGGCATTAGCCGGGGATATTAGGTTGAAGAAAAGTGTAATTTGTCAAAACTGGCATTTCAAACAAATTTGACAGCTAAAGATAATGCAGTCTCAAGAGTCCTCTGCCCAGCTTCACCTTTTGTCTTTTCGACTCCATCGTTTGAAGGCAGATTCTTCCTTAACATCCCAGCAGGAGCGTGCTGCTTGGAGACACTGGGCTAACAGACAGGCCGACGCAAACACAAGCTTCAAAATGAATACTCAAGGCTGTGTGGATTTTGCCGTGGTGCCCCACTTTGAGCTGTACTTACTGAAACGTGTTTAAAAGAACCAAATGTGGAGGAGTTTTTTTTTCTGTTTAGTAAGCAAATAGAAATTTTGTAGGAACCCTGCTGATACAAAATATGTTGTAGTAATTATGACAGCAAGAAGTGAAGTGTTTAGAAACTGGAGACCACTAAAATAATGAGATGTACAACCCTCTTCTATTCATGATATTGTACAGTAACCCATCAGTTTTGCAAGCCTATGTCGACACCCTCTTGTCCTCCCTCCAGATGGAGTTGATTGGTTTTATACTGCTGCCCTGAATAGATGGCTTTCTATTGCTCGTAATGAACATCATTGAGATGAGGTAAATTCACTTATAGGGCTGTCTGGGCAACACATGCAGCCTTCCTAAGATGTACGACCGCAAGCTGCCTTCCTCCTGGCTCACCTCCCACCTCCCCTATTCCCCCCTCCAGCCTCAGCTCTTGTGGCTAAGGGCCTTCTTCCTGTCAAAGGGAGGTCGACTGTTGTTGTTGGAATTGCCATAGCCACTTAGAGGGTCCCTCTCAATCATCAGAGACTGCAACTCCTTAACTGGTGCTTAGGGATCACTGGAAAACACAAAATAAGAAGCAGCACCTAATCTTGCATGCTGCATGCTCTCTGAGTCCAAAAAAATGCAACCAATTTGACCTGACAAATAAGGTTGAGGTTTCCTTCAGAGTTTCATTTTGATAGTAGGTGGCCAATCTTACGCCCCCCCACCTCAACCCAGCATAAGCAGGAACTTGTAGCTACACAGATACAGTGTAATGTTTTATCCATGATGGATGATCAGACGCCTTCACCAGGGAGGTGGATGCAATGTATCAAGTCTATACTACAGCAGTGCTGCCCACACTTACAATGAAATGGAGAGTGCCATATTCCAATAATGGGAAAAGGGGAAGAGCGAGAGAGAAAATGAGCGAGGGAGGAAGGAGAAATACTCCAACAGGGAGGCAAAATACTGCAATCTGTTCTGGCAGAACAGATTGAAACGATTACAGTGAGGGGAATATTCAGTTTGGGGTTTTTTTGTCCCTCCCCCCCACCTAATCTGTCATGAAGTGCATGAATCCTCTGACCAAAATGAAATGCAGATAGGGGACACGACAGCCACATCATGCCCCCGTGTTTGAAGCATTCTGGATCATTGTTGTTTCTGTGAATTGCATGTGTGAAGAACGTAGTACCACATAGTAGACTAGGTAGTACCAGGTAGACTTACGCCTCAAGACAGGAGACAGCTATTGGTGATGTTTCCATTTTTACAAGGAAATATGTGCTATAGTATGTAAAGAGGTGAAAAAGGAAATAAATAACATAACTGACAATATATTTAGGCACAAAATAAATAATAAAATAAATGTACTCTACTGCTTTTTTTAGGGTCAGTGTAATTTCTAATTGCCTTAGGATGAATATCATCTTTGCCTAAAGAATTCCCTTTAAGATGCATGTGTTTTGTTCTTATACTTATATCTGACAATTAGAACACTGGGAGCATATGTATAATTGTTTGTTCTTGACTATTACTAATGTAATATGAAAATGCATTATTATGTTTGCTCACCTGTTGTCATGTGACCTA
Source organism: Channa argus (assembly GCF_033026475.1). Classification (NCBI taxonomy): domain Eukaryota; kingdom Metazoa; phylum Chordata; class Actinopteri; order Anabantiformes; family Channidae; genus Channa; species Channa argus. Next base: position 15,270,002 of record NC_090198.1, read on the forward strand.
CTGATCTTCAACCATGTGCCACCAGACCATTTACATAAGTGCTGAGTCGCTCCACACACTAAGGAAGGCCAACACTCTACACATATGCTTAAGCTATTATGGCACTTCAATATGTTTAGTAGAAACGCAATAGAGAAGAGTTCTGCTTTGTTAAATGTAGCAGTTAGGGCTTTCAGCAGTTTTATGGCAAACAGCTGTACAACTGCTTTTAAAGTGAACAGCTGACAAACCTGAAGGTAATTTTATAGGATACTAAAAAAACATTATCAACCTTATAATTTTGTGACCCTGTGTACTATGTTAAAAAGACTAATACAATATGTACAAAATGAAAGTGTGTGCATTCTTATAGTGATTCAAAGGATATAATGCAGTTGGTGAGAGGGTGTGTGTGTGTGTATTAAACCCCTTCTTTGATGTTTTTAATGTGAATCATTACCCTACCTTTTGAGAATGCATTTACTGTTGATGATATGTGTTTGATGTCTTGGATATCTAATAACAGCGATTCCCACCCTGGCCCTCAGGGACCCCCCTTGTTTTTCTTTGGTGTCCCTTTGCACCCACTGATGATTACCTGGATCAGGTATGTTCAATCATTCAGAAGCTAGAAGATACCAATTTTCTTTGTGTTCCCCATGCCAGTCTCCACCCAATGTAAGATGGTTTTTGACAGCTTCTGACTGACTTAACATCAAGGTAAAACATAAAGCTAAACAATCCAGGTAATATGCAGTGGATAGTGCAGGAATATTCGGAAAGCAAGTAGAGCAGGGATCCCTGAGGATAGGGGTTGCAAATGGGTTTATTAATATTTATTGTGATAGGCAAGGGAAATGTTTTTTATGTAACTGCAATTATTCTGTTTAGTTTCTACATGACTGACACCTGTAAAAAACACAAAAATGTTGACAAGGATTATAAATAATTATCACATGACATGTGTTTTGAGGAATGGGTGTGGCTGCAATAATATATATATTCCTCTGAGTGAAGGCAGCAAGTGTAGGGCCCCACACTGGGACATTCTTGGAAACATAGCAGAAGTAGAGGTTGTTTGAGGTTAGGTCCATACACTAAAAAAAGGCACTCCCAAAATACATTGAACCTGAAAAACCAATGATGATATGATCCACCAGGGATGTACCCATCTCTTATGACATGTTTTCCTGGCTTTCTTCCAAAAATGCTTAAAAAAAATTTTTAATTCATTTTTTCCATTTTCATAAGGATAATCAGTGCGACATTTGGCCACACAACACAGTCGTTTGGATCCAGATACATCTGTAGCAAACTATCTCTGTGTGATTCCAACCTCCGAGGCCCCATTTTTTAAAAATGTAAGATTAAAATTAAGGTGACCCCCCACCCCAACCATTTAGTCTTTTAAAGAGTAATGTTAAACCTGTTTACTTACTGTTTGGCTGTTCTACAAGACAGAGTTTATTTCTTAATTCACTATGAGGCAATGCAGCCAAAATGACCTTTGGCACTATTGCGAAATACACAAAAGTCCATTCAAACGTAAAAAAAAAGATTTTGCGGACATAGTTTCAAAATAATCTGCCAGTGTCACAGCAGCATGCCAGAGCAGTTAAACATCTGTATGATCAGAGAACCTCACTGTGAACTGAACATGCCACAGCAGCATGTCAGGCAGAAAAATGATACATTAACTCCCCGAAGCCCATTACAATGTATTACATTTGCGTGCCTGTCTCCTCTCCAATAGTTATTTATTCCTGCCCTGTAATTAGGCCAGCCTGGAAAAAAAGTCGATTTGTTTACTCTGATGTTTCTTTCTCATTATGTCTGGAATACATTCCCCCAGAGAATTACTCTGCATGTAGCCTACAGAGCACAGTGGTAGCCAGGGTTGTTTTGGACGATGATGGATAGTTCATTCCGTGTTCTCCTGAGGAAACAATTTCAGTCAGATCTCTCATGAAATCTTACACTGGTGCCTTGACTTGGTCTGTGCACTGTTCTACACTCTCAATTTCAGTGCTGAGGCTGCTGGTGAGACCTACTGTACAGTAGCATTTCAAGTTAGTCATATTAAAAGTAGGGATATTTCTGCAGCATTGCACTTAATATTTGCATGTGTTGGAAACTGCATTAAACTTATACTGTATTTGAAACCAGTAGCTTGACAGCAATAATTAAGAAGGTAATGTACAGCTTATAAGTTAGTGTGGATTTAAAGGGTGCAGCTATACATGTATTCATAATCATGTTTATTGAAGTAATTTACCTTTGAAGTTTAGCATTTTTACACGAGGAGTCTGAACCTCACTCGCACCTAACCGAGACTAAACTCTGATTCCAGGATGCTAACATGCTCAAAATGCTGCTAACATGCTGCTAGTCATTTTGTAACCATTGTCACAATATTATAATAATATTTGCGAATTTGAATTTCTGTACCAAATGTTATGGCAATCCAATACCTGTCACAAAAAAATTAAACATTTTACCTTCACACACTAGCCGAAAAGTCTGGAAATCACCTAAGTCATTAGGATCAATCCCCTCAATAAAAATTTTAACGGTAATCCACCCAGTAGTTTATGAAATATTTCAGCCTAGTGGCAGTTGCAGTTCATAGAACAATGGCTCAAGGCAGATTCAGGTGAGTTCAAGTCAATACCTGACATCTGAACTCTGATTTGATTTTCTTCACTCCTTAAACATTTGCTGAATTTGATCCATGAACTTGCAGTTATTGATCCAATACAGTTGAAGGAACACTTTAGCTTTTTTAAATTGAAGGAATTAGTTTGACCAGTCATGGTTAAATCTTACTGAGAATTTCATCTTCAGATGCCTGTACATTCATTACAGAGTATCAATGTTATTATAGGGTCATGATATGTCTGTAAATGTAATCATGGGGCTAAACCTGTGGTTAACAGTGTTAAAAAAACAGAACAGTACAAACCGTACATTATTATTAGAGATTATTTGGATAAGAGGGTCAAATCTTGCTTAAAAAACAGTGAGTATGAATTAGTCTGCAATAATCTTCCAAGGCAAAAGTATACAGTGTGTTGTTTCAAAAGCAAATAGTTCACCCTAATTTTTACCATTTTGACTCATAACACATTAAAAAGGCAAATCTGAGAAAAAAAACTAGTCTACACAATCAGCCAACAGACTAAAACAAGAAATAATTGAACACGTACTTTTAGCTTTTGTTGTAATTTCTCAGCTAAATGTTTCTAGTTTCCCTTCACTGTCATATTCAATAACAATATAAAAGAAAGTGATACACAGATCACCGTCTGGCAACCGGCAGGCCTTGCTTGAAATCACACATCTCGGAGCAGTGTTGCTCGCAGCTTGTCTCAGCAGGCTCCTTGTTAACAGGATAGCGCCTCCAAATCTGCTCCTGTAACACCTCCCAGCATGGGTCATTACAGAGAAGATCACTCCTGAAGCCCAATCAGATCATAGCACAAAAACATTTCCTCCAATCAACCACCAATGCAACCAGGCATAAATAGACTTGTATGCAGTCAATGAACGGGCATAGTAACAATACTCTTAAATAAAGTGCAGCAGGGCTACGAGGGAAGTAGGAGGTGGTGTGGCGCTGAAACAAGCATCATTATCACATGGACTGCAGATGAATAGATTTGGTGTGATACTATGAACACACCCGAATCCATGTGTGACTGTGCAATTACAGCACATTTAGTGCACCAGCTGCTGTATAAATCGAGGCGTTTGCGCAGTGATGTGTGACAAACGCTCCCAGGAGATTGAGCGGCCGCTGGCTTTGAAGGTGAAATATAGCAAGAACATATTCACACTTGAAGTAGTGTCAAGAGAATATTAACTGGCATTAACTGGATTGGAAGTCATAAGAACACTATATGAAATCACATCAACCTTGTGCAGTATATCAAGACCCCCCCCCATTAAAGGACAGTGTTTTAGGCCAGCAAGTATATGCATGTGCATTTTACTGGTGTAAAATTCAGTTAGTTAGCGAAAAATCGTGGCTTGAATTATAAAATTGCAAACGAAAATGTTGGAGTACAATCTAATTGAAAATTTTGGTTGTGCTTTTCCTACAATCCAGTTGAAGAGAGGCACAGAAATGAACAAGTGGACAACACAAAACTAAGCAACTCTTTAAAATGAATGCACAAGAGGAAGAAGGATGAAGATAAGGACGGTTGCCTTTACTTAAGTGGAGATTTAGTGGGAAAAAATGGCACAATTTGCTATGTATCATAATATCAGGAACATGGCCAGGTGATTTCTCTAGAACTCTCTTAAACTCTCTTCTCTTAAACTTAGGAAGACATGTACATGTTAGTTTGGGAAGCTTAGTGTAGATGCTTTATCCTGTTATAAACTATGATGGATTGTTATAAATTTAACAGACCAAAAGAATAGAAATTAAAGTTAGTACCCTTTGTACAATTAGCCTGACCACGCAACAGTAACATTTATGTTTTTACTGTAATCTGCATGTGTCCTGCAGTTGCTACAGATTTCTTCAACAATCCAAAGACCTGCATAGTTAGAGACTGTTGAACTGCCTGTAGGTGTAAACATTTTTCATAGACAGTCTGGTGTCCAGGGTGTGTGCTGCTTCTCAAACAATGTGTCTAGCCTCTGGATGGGTATGCTGCATAAAGGATGGATAGGTTCACGCATCATTAGCTGTTTTATCACTGCAGAGTTTTTGTCACATTTAACTTTGTAATGAAAACATGACTACAGTTGCTGTTATGTAGTTTACCCACCCACAGGCTGTGGGCTCAACACATTTGATAAGGGGCAGTGCACATCCTAATTCAGTAACTCTGAGTTCCTTCATGAAATAATAAAACAGCATTTGACAAAATTATATCACAACAAAACCCATTTAATAGCTGTTCTGAGGCTTTTGACTATGTCTCTTGATCTTTCTAGGCAGACGTTGTTACCCATTTATGATGAAATTGTGGACGTTAGATAGCAATGCGCAATTAAATTAACAGCTACTAAACTGATCGCGTAAAACTATTTTGTCAACAAACCATTTATTTTGCAAGCTTTGTAGTACTGGCTTTTGTCCATTGTGTTATTGCTGATATTACTCAAGTAAGAGACCTGACTATTTCTTCCACCAGTGAGCAAATCTTAGCTCTTTTTCTGCAGTGACAAGAGTTGAAAGTAATTATGTGCCTGCAATGACAGGAAGTCAACCCACACTTTTCTCTGAAGTCACAGAGTATCTTAGAGAAACTTTCCCGTGATGCTGTCACTACACTGGGGAATTTGTTCCAGTAGCCTTTCTTTCACTGCTGACATTACGTGTGACACTTGTGGTGCTACTGCCAATTAAGTCATTCATAATCCCAAGACAGTGTACTTGGCCTATAAAAGCTGCATGCTGCACCGCTTGATAGAAAATGCATTTATTTTTCTCTGTTGAGGTCTATTAGGAGCATTACTATTCCTTCTGTTGTGTATTAGTGTGATCAGAACAAAACCTCTTTCGCTTGATCGCAAGAAATCATTCCGCCAGCTTAAGGAGAGCTGTTATCAAAAGCATATGTATTTTTTATTATCAGTTTTAGTTAATTCATGCTGTGGAAAAGTTGAATAATTGAAGTGATTTTCAGCAAGAGTTGGAAATACAAGTCATCATGAGAGAGACGATAGCAGTTCAGTTCAGACATTAACATGATGCACAAAGAGAATTTTTCAGCACGCCGGTCTGATCTTTTAAAAAGTCGGGGACCGCTGTTCCAAAATGTATGATGGTGTTGAATCTGTCAATGGTATTAAAGTACTGACAACTATTGCCATACGATATCAGGAACGCTTGGGTGAATGGAGGAAAAGTGACAACTGAGCCCCTGCATTTGCATTTTGCCAGTGTTTTTTTTTAAATGCAGTATTTAGGAATGTTTTTACTTATATGTCATCACATTTTACTTTTTTACTTCAACAAATAAAGTGGTACAGGACTCTACAGATTTTGAGTGTATGGCAAATAGTTTCTTGCTTGTTGCCTCACAAAGTCCATCCATGTAGTGACACTGTTCTAGTGGTACAGTTGTATAAGAGGAATTTATTCCTCTATGCCAAATCATCTGTCTCTTCTATAAATATCAGGTTGTGGAAAAAATAACATATGAAGAAGCACTTGAAGAAAATCCTAAAGTAACTTAATCACAAAGGAAAAACTGCCACTTATAAGACCTGGTGCCAATTAATAGCATCTGCCAGCGATAAAAGATTCCAAGCAATCAGCATTTGGCTATGTGAGCTTTCAGAGAAATATGAGAGAGCCAACAGAACTCCAAAGTGTCAACATAATCTGTGCCAAACTTGCTGGTGCACAGCTTAAAAGTATTAACATTACTCCAAAATATTTAATGTGTCAAACAAAGTACACTGGATTTATTTTTTAAATTCTTGACAGAGTTGGTCAGGAAATGTGAATGACTTTCTTAATGAAACAAAAAGGAAAAGCTTAATAGAGCGAGTAATATATTTGATTCACACCAGGTCTGTTTAAGCTACTTTACTCCGTGACAGCAGCTAATAGGTTAAAACAATTTCAAAATATAAGATTTGATTTGAATGTGTGCATTGTTTTAACCTATGAAAAATTGCAAATTGCAGCTTCAACTTGAATAATTATATAAATATAATAACAGTTGTATTATGTGGAGTATTGGCAGTAGTCACAGTATTGTGAGCATGAAAAAGAAAAGCTACACAATAGCTGTCACTGTATCCATGTGTTTTCTTTAGTGCAACAATAGCCAACATTTTATTATGACTTTGTCTAAAAAGCCACTAATAAAGACTCACCTGTCACAGTGCAATGAATGGGAGGATGGTAGTGGCATATGGAGGCCACTGGAGGGGCACATCAGGTTTCCATTGAACAGGTGGAAAAGCCCCCCTTCAAGCATCCAAAGACCGCACAACCACAATGATCGGAGGAGCTCCAGTTGGCACAGTATCTTCCCGCAGTTCCACAACGGGAGGATGTGCCAGGGAGATGGCATGTTGCGTGCCAAGGCACAGAGCCATGCCTCTGACAGCTATGCCAGGTGGGATGGGTGCGGGTGTGGGGGAGAAGGTCTGGGCCGTCAGACAGGGAGCGGTGTGTGTCTGTCCTAATACATGAAACAATTGTCTAAGAAACAATCATACAACAGGCAACTTGAACACAGAAACCAGCAGTGACGAGTAGAACAAATCCCTCCATGAAAATTGCCACAGTACAGACAGCTGGTTCCCATGAAACACACACACGCATGCATGCACGCATGCACACACACACAGAGGTTTATTTGGAAACATAAATCCAGTCTTTAATTTAAAGGATGAGACTGAGAGGCCTTCTCAAATCATGCAGATTACAACTATTATTTCCTCTGGTTAATTTTGTGATAAATAAGTGCTCAGTCATAATTAATGTTCTCCTAACTTAAACATGCGGTGTCATCAAGCAGATTGCAGCTCAAAAACGACAAGCATTCTGCCATGACTCTCATTCATCAATCATCAGTCATTATTACTGTGTGCTCGAGGCTTATCTGCGTGATTCAGAACGATGATTCATTATGAGTATTGAGAGAAATAAAGAAAGGTCAAGCACGGAGCACAAAGAATCTGCACAAGCCTCAGCCTGTTGTGACATCTTGGTTGCCATCAATCAAGAGCCGGAGCCATTTACTGATCACACACCTGTCGCCTGAGTCGCCTTCGATTCTCTTTATAAGTATGAGTGAAAATTGGTCCGTATGAGAGGGATTCGTACCCACTGATGCAATCATATGGTAATTAAAGGTACCATCAAAAGTCCAGTGCATGACAGTGGTATGGTGCCCCCTGGTGACACATCATGTCTGCACCCATGCCATGAATTTTTTAATTGAAAGTTATTGACCCTTCCTATGTTATCATAGTAAATGGCACAGAAAAAAATATACTCGATATTTATTTTTGTATAACAGTAACAGAAACTAAACAACTTAAAATTTAAAAGATTTTACTTTTGATGAATCACCTAACCAATACATTTCCATCAGTTCAGAGAAAGCAAAAAGAACAAAACGAACCTTAGTGTTAGTGTGTGATTTTGACAACCTTAATAGACATTGACGGTGATTTTAAGTAGCAATCAGGCTCATATGAAAGTTTAAAAATATAAGCAGAGTCAAAATTAGGGCCTGTCTGCATCTCATAATCTGGCTAATTTGTTAGTGCAACTCCACAAGTGATAATAACTATAAAGTTATGACAATAATGATACTACTTTTTCATTATGTATCCACCGAAATTAAATCATTACCTAAAATACTTATCCTTTTAAGGTTTGAAGAGGTGATGTTGCCAATCCCAGAAAGGTGTAGTATTCCCTGGCCAGGTCGCCAATCTTTCACAGGGCTTATGTAACGCACAGACATGCACACAAACACACACTCGCACAGTCATTGAACCTTAGATCCGATTCTCTCAGCTAAGAAAAAGCAACTGAGGCTACAATAGAAGATTCAAAAAACATTCCCTGGTCTTATGAGTCTTGAAAGCATGAAAGCATGGATCCATCCTGCCTGGTGTCCATGGTTCAGAGTGCTGGAGGTGGTTTAATGATGTAGGGCATATTTTGGGCACTTTAGTACCATTTGATCATTGTTTAAATGCCATAGCCTGACCAAGTATTGTTACTGACCATGTTCATTCCTCTATGACCACAAGGTACCCATGTTCTAATTATTACTTCCGACAGGATAACAAGCCCTAATACACATCTGAAATCTTCTCAAACAGGTTTCTGGAACATGACAATGAGTTGTCATATAGCCTCCACAGTCACAAGATCTCTATCCAATAGACCTTGGGATGTGGTGGAACAGGGGATTTTCATCATGGATGTGCAGATCTGCAGCACCTGTCAGATGCTATTATGCTAATATGGACCAAAATCACTGAGAAATGTTTCCAGCACCTTGTTGAATCTATTTAATAAAGGAATTAAAGCAGTTCTAAGGGCAAGAGTGGGTCTAACACAGTACTAGCAAGGTGTATATTATATTCCACTGCAAAAGTATGTGTAACAGTCTGCTAAAGATAACATTGGTGTATCAGCATTTACTCTGCTTACTGCTGAATGTTTTCTTCCACTGTGGCCAGATTACATTGTCGAGAAGTAATTAACATATGGATTACCACAGAGGCTTTTGAGATGCACTCTCTGAAGTACTAAAAAAGCTTTCCATGTTTGTCTGCTGTCTTCATTAGCATGAAATATGTAGTGCGATCACAATACGGGTGTAGAGAAGTTGACATGATTTACATATGCATTATTTCAAAAAATATTGCTCACTTTGGTAAAAGGGTTACTTTTAAAAATAGACGTATACCACTGCCTCTTTAATCTACATAAGAACATCAGACTGGCCATCAGTATTAATCCGACAGCAACAATATATGAGCTTCAAGATAAAACCCAACAGCTTGAAGTTTTAAAGCCATCAGTGGTGTCTTCCAACAGCACAGAGATGCTCAGAGCACAGAGAGAGATAAAATTAGAGAGAGCTGGAGCTGAGCCAGTGGACCCGTTTGTCTTACAGACGGAAGTGGAAGGGGAAATGTGCTCCCCTCCACTAAAGACAGCCATAGTGATGAATGGGACTCTGTGATGAGACCAGTTAAAGAGGTTGTCACTGTGTGAAGGAAGGTTGTGCACTGTCCCTATCTGGCCGTGCAGCTAGTGTGCTACCAGAATTTTGATCTAATAGTAGGCTGCAGATGAGTTAAGGATTATGAGCCAGGGTTTATGAATCAGATGATATTACAAAGTTGCAGTTCAGTTACTGAAGTTGAGTACTCGGTGTCTGAACCCAACCTGTTTCTTCTAAAATGTATTTTAGTGACAAAAAATGTTTTATATTCTGTGTGAAACCTACATCTTTTTCCCCCTATTTCTGTTCAAACTGTTCACACATCATGTGGAAACATGAGCACACTGTGCCCCAATTCCCTGCTGCAGTATGTACTTTAATGCCCATTGTCAGCAGTTTTTAAGTTTTAATAAAATCTACAATGTAGCAAATAAACGCTGACAAAAATTATGCACTGATGGACGTTATTCTACATGGATCTTGGATTGCCACCGTTTATGGGATGTCATGAGGAGCGTTTACTAAAAATTTTGAATTTTGTTCCTGTGTGTTTTTCTAAATTCATCCTTGAGCCGTCTCAGCACCCACAACTTATTTGCATGTATTTTCAGCCCCTTCTTTATCTGTGTGCATTTCATTGTGGGAAAATAATGTACAAACACTCAAATTTCAAACACAAATAAAACATTATGGCCCAAATGAACAAACCTATCCCTAAGTTTGTCACACTACTGTCTCCTCCACTGGTTCTATTTCTCCTAAACCATGACCTGTGGTTCAGTCTATTTCAGTCCTCTTGCACAGACCCCCTGTCATCTAGCTTCTCTTGCCTCAAGGCTGCTATTCTCTATGGTTTTCATTTCAAATGCTGTCCTCTGAATTCTGCTGACCTGAGCTCCCCATTATTCTGTTTAAGGTGGGCAAGGTCTTAGAATTCCTTTCTTCCACTTCCTTCTTAGCCAAAGATTCTCCTGCCTAGTTTTCCAGGTCACATTCTTGCCTCTTATTATCACCCACATGGTTAATATCATAAAACTCATTGTCATAATCATCTGGTTCTCTACACTAATGCTCTACCTTCTGAATCCTGGAGGCTCTTTAGGATTTCTCATCTGTTTGCCCAACTCTCTCATGGGAGGACTGCTCACTCTGTCCCTCTGTGGGGCTCTTTATCCACTATCCTCTGCAGTTACAGTGGGTACTGACCAACGTTACCATAGGAGGCTTCCAATTAGCTACAGCTACAGTCAATCTACCCCATCACCTTTATTAATTCAGTACAAACAGGAAAAAAACACAGAAGAAAAAAACAGCAGCATAATACAGAGAAAGCACAAAGAAATAATTAAAGAAAATTTTGAAGAATCACTAATTACTGTGACACAAGTCACGTTATCACAAACTATTAACACACAATAACTAAAAATAGTTAACCTTACAGCATGCGACTCAAAATCAATCCACACATGGTGTCAAATACTGACGCCTTTAGTGTCACAAGGTGCCCTTTCACTACAGCATGTGACACACAGGGTTTGACCTATGGCTGCTTAGAAGGGTGATCCTCTGCTGGGATGACATCTGATACACAGTTTTTTCACCAAGTTATTCTTGAACAGATGAACTTAATTGTCACCACCACTAAACCTTCAGTTTGTAATTGTGCTTAGCAGGCTTAAAGCCTCTGCAAAGCCTTTCTTTTTAGTGTGACCGGATACGGCTAGTGATCCCATGAACCTTGTAAAAGCTCAAAAGAAGCACAAGTGAGATATTTACTGATGAATATATGTTGTAGGGAGAATATGAAAATCTCTTGAACTTGTTTTAACCACAGACCTTATTTAAGGCAATGTCATGTAGTTTACATATACATTTTAGCTTTGATGTTTCAGAATAGATGTAGCTGGAAATTAACAAATAAATGTTTTGTGTTCCAATGTCCTAATTATTCAAAGAAGTACCTTTTAAATACCCAAATTGCTAGTTTATTAACACAAATTATTTGTATCTTAAAGTGAACGAAACATGTCAGCTTGTTGTTGAGTTCTGTACGTATGCACTAAAAAGAAGCAGACCTTATGTACTGTATTTGACTTTTGTCAACGAAACATGCTTTAATATGTGACTGTGATGGAAGATAATTACACTTGTCTGAATAGAAACACCATGTGTAGGTAGACTGCGTGTTTCTGACCACCAAAGAGAAAAAAAAGTGGGATCTCAGCCAAAAGCATATGGAAACAATTCGTGAATGTTCAGTGATATAACACATGACCAGCAACATGTCAGTTTATTTTCAGTGACTAGGTTCCTATGGACCCAGTGTCTGATTGCCTCGCAGGTGAAACCACTTCTCATGTGGTCTAGAAGACCATCTGGGGCAACATGCAACACAGATTGGATGAGATAAGCCAGAGAACCTTTCTCTGACCTTGTGCAGTGAACTGAAACAAAACAGAGAATTTATATCAGTATCAGCAGCATTACATTCTTCTTTGTTTTCTTAAGACAAAACTTAAAGTATGTGAAATGACTGAGTGTTTCAAAAGCATAGCAGGAACAGACCGAATGCTACGCCGAGCAAGAACCCGTCTCTCAATCTCTCATCGACCATTTGGACGTAACCCAAGACGAGACACAGAGCCAAATTTAAACAATTCCTACTCTAAGCTATTGGGCTGACTGATGAGGCGCTACTTAGGAGCCATGACCCTGCTCGGCTCTCTGCTTTTTCCAGTAACAACATACACTTATGGTGGCATGTCTGTGCTGTCAAAGAGCACTGCCCCAGATAAAACTTTCTCCGTACATGTCTCTATGTTTGTCTGTGAGTGCACACATACACGGAGCAGGGAGGGTGTTACAGCACATTCCACAGTGAGGCCCATTGTATAGAAGCCACAGGGCCAATAATAAAACCTACATGTTCTAAAACATGACATTTGACGTTAGCATAGTAACCTGAAAGATTTGACTCCGGATCCTATGAATGACATGGCTGGAAGTAATGGCATTCGCACTAATGAAAGCTGCTGTTTGTTTTAGCTGTTTTAAGTGGTAAAGCAAACACTTAACCACTGTCCCTCATGGTTACTTTATATCTTAGTTATATCTAACTAGTGTTCAATGTTCCTTATGTTACTCCAAAGTAACACTGAGGCAGTATCCATTGTGAATTTGACTTCCTTTCCCAGACCTGGCCAAGATCTCAGTTTTTTCAAGCACTGCAGCCTTTCTCCTGCAGTGCTCCCTGTCCTTGCTTCCGTGTGAAGGACTTCCTCCTCCTGTATGGATTAACACAGCAATTTTTTTCCATGGGAATCAGCCTAGAGCAGGTGCAGCACTGATCCAATTATCTTCATGTCAGATGGATTACCTGGCTTTTAATCAATGATACGATTGACACATCCCTATCTGAAATACAGTTCCTATAAGCTGGGCCGACGTCTGCTTTAAACTGATAAAAGAGTGTCACAGTCAAGAACATTTAAGTGTGGCCCTCTTTTGCTTTCTCATGTGAAAGGGTGAAGGATAAAATTAAATAAAATGCTCTGTTCTGAATGGCACTGTCTGATTTTGTTCATCCAAATCAAGCAAGTTAATCTGGAGAGCTGAAAACTTCAACAGGCCCATAAAAAGTTGATCATTAGGAGCACATTATAACTCTATCCATCACTCATGGGAAAGGCGTCATATCCCCTCGTTTTTGGCTGGTTCTTTTTTTGGATCCCCTTCCCTCATTCTCCCCTTTTTTTTCCTGCCCTTATGCCTCCCTGCTGCCATAATGACAGCAACCTGTGGAGTTGTGCAAGCAGCAGATACGTCTCCGCCGACTTCCTTGCTGGCAGTGGTGGCGGCTTCTGTGCGATAGGCAGAAAATGATTAATGACCAGTCTAAATAAAGCAGACAAAAGTCTTCAAAAATGTCAATTTTTTAAACTTGCAACATTTCAAAAAGCTGACAGACATAAGGAGGTCTTAGAATGGAGTTTAAAGGACTCCTCTCAGCTGCTGGCATTAACGCCTCTATTAGAACCTGATGGTAATCAGATGACTTTTTCTAATAGTTGTATGTCTCCTTATGCTGCCAAACAATGATATAAGACATCAGGCATTTGGGTCTCTCACCTTAACAGCAGTGAGCCCTATGCAGTATAAACACCACTCTGGTTGTCCTGTCATTGCTCATCAGATAATTACTTGGGCTATAATACATCAGTGTTTTATCATGCTGCTACTGCTGGCATCACCTGCTGTTGATGGTGTCGGATTCGAAATTACTTTACATCACCAACAATCTTAATATGTCTACATGATCAATAAAGCTGCACAAAAACAAACTATATGATGTGTATATAGGTTATATGACTTAATATTAAACACTATGTATTAATTACTCTTCACAACACAATGCACTATAATGTCATTCTAGGCCGATTTATTATATTGAGAGGCATCTGTTTTAATTTCAAAGACTTGTTGTAAGTGGACATTTAAAGGTTTTTATTAAAAAATGTATACAATATGAAATACACTGCATCAACATAATTTATTGTCTGCTTATAAACCATAATGTATTTGTACGTGACACATAACATAAACATGTAAATCTCAACTTCTATCTGTATACAACTACATTATAGTGGGTTTGTTTACCACTTATAAATGCCAGACATGGCTGGTTAAAGTTAAGTGCTACAGCTTTAAATCTCTTCTAACTTTAGTCATAATTATGTGCCAGATGCTGCTGTGTGTCAGTATACTCTCAACAGCTCAACATGTCAACGCTGTGAAAATCTCTCATATATATGTATCTTAATGTATATGCACTAGGATTTGTAAAATCCATGTATCTTCCCCTTTTTTTCCTTTTTCTGTTTCTTTCTTTTTGGCGCCTATTCCTTTTAGCTAGTGTTGCTATGCAGCACACACCCTCATACACACAAACACACGCACGCACGCACACACACACACGCACACACACACACACACACACACACACACACACACACACACACACACACACACACACACACACACACATCGGCTCCATCACCGTACCTGCTGGGGTCAAATTACAAAGCCTTTGCCATGGTAGGGGAAATGCCCCTTAGGAAAACATTTTGGGAGGTAGTGTTACTAGCTGCCTCTCCAAACCTTTTCGCTCCACTCTGTGATCTGCAATCAACTGCAGTGACAGCAGCAATAGGTAATAAAAATGTGTGGTACAAGAAAATGGACATGCTCTGTTCCCATTTTATCTTTGTGAGATTTTGTGTTTGTAGAAATACCTGAACTCTTAAATGTAAAGTTAGCTTATAGCTTGTATGACCACCTCTGATAGTGCTGAACACCCTATGTCTTGTTGAGCAGTGAATAACTAATTTTATGGTCAAAAACCATAAGACCAATAGATTCATGAGTATGTGCATGTATGTGGACATATACATGGGAGGAAAGGTAATTAAAGACAAAGAGGGACAGACAGAGGGGGAAAAATGTGACCCTGCTGACTCTGACCTCCTTTCATCATGAGCACCACACACCATCAATCACTATCTGCTAACCAGCACTAACCAGCATCCTGATGGCTAAAGACTGATGAAAGGTGCACCAGGAAGGGGGGAAACAGCAACGGCATAGTTGCTATAGGACACAACACTGTTCTGTTTCATGTTTTCTGTAAGGTGCAGTTTGTTTTTCAATGTGAACACACTTGAAAAGACATATTTGAACTGGAAAATTTCAGAATAAAGATGGAAGACGCAAAACATTGCCATCTTCCTAAAAGTGCCTCGGGGATAAAAAAAAAAAGCTTAATGAAATAATCAATCACAGCTTGTGGATATAAACATATATGTCTGTAATTTAGCCATCAGAGTAAATCATAGATACATTTCCAGATAAACAGGATGAAAGAGCAATTTAGACATCTGTGACTGGCCAAGCAGAGTCTGAGGGTTGTTTCATATGTGGCAGTGTGTTTGTAGGGTTTTGCCATGAACCATGCAATGTGAGCAACAGTTCATTTCAAATTCAAATCCAGTGAGCACACAGGATATGCATTAGTCACCAGCGCATAAACTCAACTTGTTCATGCACAATCTGACCATGTTCAGTCATTGAAATACAATTTTCCGATCATACAAATAATGTTTATCAGTAAGATTGAGGAAGATTTGAAATCGTGTTTGGCAAATGTATGTTAAAGAAACAGAAATGTTAAGACACGTACATACAGCAGGGGAAAGCCATTCCCAAATGTCCTGACTAACTGTGCTGCCAGTTTTCTGTGCTTGACTGCTAAAAACTCTGCCAGACAGGACAGTGAAGCAAAGGCTCATCGTTAGGAAGGAGGAGATGTGTGGAGCTTCACTGCTTGGGGTTTAATACCTGTTGAGTGGACAGAGATTTAGTGAGCTTGAGCGGCACAATCCCAGCTTAATGTTGTGCAGGTGCATCTCTCCTCTCAGGTTAAACTCGCCTCAGGGCAGCTGGCAATGTTAACTGGAAGAGCTTCAGCTAACTGGAGTCTGCTGGGGAATCAGTTTGACACTGTAGTAAAAGGAAAAATATGTCTTATAAAAGGTAGAGAGAATTACAGCAGCTAAAATGTACAGTATATAATATAAAGATACAGACTCATTAGACAGAACAGCTTTCTCGTGCAGTGAAGCAGTTGCACAATAAAACACATTCTGTTTTCTTCATTTTAGCTTAATTGAAATAACAAAGATGTATTTTTAGTCCATGATACTGTTGTTCACACTTCCCGAGAGGCCAAAGCTGGAGAGACTATGGGTGTAATTAGTTTTCTTCTTTGTTGTCTCAAGAAGGTGTAGTAATTATTTTATAAGCTCAACATAGCAGCTTTGTAAGGTGCTTCATGACCCAGGCTGTACAAGAACACTCAAAATATTTCTCTTTTACCTCATGTGTGGGGTTGTTTCAGCTTTAAATAAAATGAAAAACATTAAAAAACATAACATACTTTCTTCTGTAACAAGAAGTTACAGTCCACATCTCCGTATGCTTTTTTCCTAACACAAAAGTGAACATGTGATGGGAAAATTGATCGCTGATGTGTCTGTTCCATATGGGTTGAGTCAAAAGTAAAAAAAATCTGAGTTACATAAATAAACGAGGGTGAATGTCCTCTAACTGACAATCACTCTGCTGCCTCTTCCTGAGAGGAAAGAAAAAAGGTTCAGCAGAGCCGGGAAGCAGGAGGGGCTGTCACTTCAGCTATTATTATTTTTTATGATTTACATCTGTGCTTTGTCTACTAAGACATGCCAAAATGAGTTCTGTAAAAAAGACCTGTGAGCTTAAATGTCCTTTTTCAGTTTACATCTTGTGCTTCTATGTGTGTACAGCTCGTAGCGACAGAAGTGATTAGCGATAATTGCCTTTACATGTTATTCTCTGTATTGCAGTACTGGATAAAATGTGTGTTCCTAGTATTTTATACACTCTGAATATAAAATGTTTTCTTTCATGTATAAACTGCTACCCATACTTAAAAAAACCAATCCACCCCTGTTCAAAAAAATTGTAAATATTTTATTGGTCTAGGGCCAAATTTCAAATTAGTTGCCATAGGCCTTATGTTTTATGAAAATAACATTGCGAACCTCTCCACAATTTACATCCCTCCATGGGTTCCTTTGGACTTACCTGTGCTTTGGCTTTGCCCTGGAAGGCTGTGCAAGAATCTAACTTCTTTCTGCAGCACTCTGGAAGGTAATGGAAACATGGTTGTAACTGGCGACATCATTACAGCAAACAAGCCAACACAGTTTGCGCCTGAGGCTCCAAGTCATGGACCGTGAAAGAGAAATCCTTTGTGAAGTGAAAAGATCAAATTGCTAGCAGCACTTGCAGACTGGCTGGTCCCCTACATGCCAGATGCATTGGCCTATATTGTTGTTCAACAATCTGCAAGTGTCACTGGCAGGTCTGTCTTTTCACTGTCTTCTCCTCATTCATGCACATGGAAGAAGGCGAAGGTGAAGTTGCACCAGAAGTCCCTTTTTAGCTTTACAAAGTTACAAATTTGTCATGCTTCTCTAAGGAAATGCTTTATTAATGAGCACTGTATGTCTGAGATGGAACAAAAGACTTTGAAGGAAGTCATGAGTCATTTGCTCTTTTGACCCCTCTCTTCTTCCTGACCTGACTATTTGTTAGCCTCAACCTCTTACTTTAGCTTCCTGCCTAATGTTTACACCCGTCTCCACCGTAATGAAAGGCAGCTTTCAATGGCACGCTGCATTCCCTCCTTCAATACAGGGCAACCCAAATTTGTCACAGAAGCAGTCTGTGCTTCATAGAAATGACTCCTATAGTCGAGTAAGATGACATGTTTATATGCCTATATTGGGTTAATGGGACTGGATGGATTAATGGGACATAATATTTAACAAAAATAATCCAAAACAAAAAGGGTCTCGGAATTGAAAAATGAACAAACCATTAAAGGATCAGTCCTTTAACTTTTTTGGGAAAATACAGATAATGAGACATTTGACAACCCCTCTCATGCTTGTACACTGAACATGTGTCTCTCGCCAGCAGCTCATTAGCATAGTGAGACATGAAGTGTGGAAACAGGGTAAAGCAATTAGCCTGGCTCTCAACATAAGCAACAAAATCTGCTGTCATTGTAAAGTTGTGGCTTGTGTTGGTGTAATCCAAATGACGTGTGCAGGTCACAATGTGTTACAATGTGTCTCACTATAAAAGGTGCTGTCAAGACCTCCTTACTGAACAGGCAAAGTGGCAGAAATTGCAGTGCAGAAATATTTAGTTCTCAAGTTTTTTGAGTGAGGTTCACCCCTCTAACCCTTTAGAGAATGGCAGTTATTTCTGCATTGGTACATTCTGTAGTTTCCTATTTATTGGAATTTGATAATGACTAATACCTTTAGTGCTGTGCACAGCATGACAGGGTGTAGCAGATTGGAGCAGAGCAAGGAGTGGGAGGGCATTTCGAGTCTCAACCGTTAACTTAAGTTGCATAATGTAGCTCTAACATATACTGTACAGTGTGTGTTCCGACACATAATGACTGAAGGGTCGCCGTAGCTATGCTGGGTTATGAAAGAGATTAACAGAAAATTACTCAATCTGAGTATAGTTACACAAAATAGTAACTAGTGCTAAGAAATTGGTAATTAATAAGTAGCTGAGTTATTTATTTGTCCAAGTTACTTAAATACAATTTGTGAAAAAATTGATCAGTATGTCAAATTACAAATGTAATAAAAAGAGCAATAATGATTTATTAATAAAGTATCTCCAGGCAAGTCATCATTGTCTAGTATCCAATGTAATTCAAGAATCATGTATTATATTAGTGATTTGTTGTTCACAGTTCAGACAAGAGTGCTTGCAGTTTTCTTATGAAACTCGTGTTATGTGTGTTTTCCATAATGTTCCACAGTTTCTTTTAAAGAAGATCAGTAATGCGAATAAGATTTGTCTTTATTCATCATCTGCTGAGACTTCTTTGTTGCATACAGAACTAATTCGAAAGTGGGGAATCTGTAACAAGACCAAACATGTCATTTCGATTTCTCTTTTCATTAATTAATTTGAAGGCAGTTGGAGATAGGGAATATTGGACTTTTTTTTAAACAAACAGTAAAACAAGAAAAATTGAATAATTCAGTGTTGGAAGTCACACAGAGATAAAGGCGTTGTGGATGAGCAGTATGGTCTGTGAACTGAATTTCCCAGTTCTTAAGATTTATAGTCTGTGCTTTTAATGAATGTCTTCATAATGTTCCAGACATCTTTATTAAAATTTGACACCAAATAAATGACATGAAATGTATTTAGAGCTACAACAATGTGTTTTCACTTTAAGAGTAGGTGATGATCAGCAATCAGTGAATTCACACCCACTGAAGATTATTGTTTTTTGTTTGTTTGTGTGTGTGTATGTCAGGTTGTGTTGTTAATTCCCCAAGCATGTGGCAGCGTGCTGGGGTTCACACACAATCCTATGTGTGCTGTAGTGGACATGATCTGTAACAGGTGTGAGGCGGTGAGGAGCAGAGACATGTACAGCTGTCCCTGTAGACACTGGTCATATCCTCCCCCATCTGTCTTCCCCCCATGTACCACAAACCTCCTTAAAGCCGGCACACGGATTTGCATGTGTGTGTGCAGCAGCCGCTGAATCTCTGCTTGCTGCAGCCAAGTGTCATCACCTCTCTATCCAGCATCCCACAGCACCTCCCACTTGGTTCAGCACTAACACCCTGTGGGTATCCAAGGATTCTGGACACATGCAGGTTTGGCCATGTGTCCATTTAGCGATGAATTATCACGCGTTATAGACTATAGTCAGTCAGCAGCAATCCAATCTTCATGGTGAGCATTATATCAGGGTGAAATTTAAATTATGTTTCTCAAATTGAATGCTAGTTTCAGAGTGTGAATTAAAACCACTCAGAGGGAAAAATGAAATTAAAGGGAAGTGTCTTCTAGACACTTTTATATTTGGCTCCTTTAAATGTGTGAGGTGCTTGACTTTCATGATGGCTTAATAATTTTCTTTGCTTGTCACTGAAATTTGGCATTAAGTTGATTATCATAAAATTTCTGTCAGATTCGCATAAAATTGGAATAATATTTGAGTAAAATTGCCTCAGTAAATGGAGGTAACCTAGAGAACCTAGATAATGCTAAATGCAGGAGTGAGGGGAGCAAGAAAAAACTAACACATGAGAAAGAAACTAAGGAGGTTATGTGAATAAGAAAAACTGATTGCAATAGCATTGAGAAAACAGGAGAACAGAATACAGGAAACACACAGGAAACTGCCGGCAAATATTAATGCAACCACAGAGTGTGGGCAAACCCACAAATCTGGGTGGGTTTGGGTTTACCAAAGATCAGAAGCGGGAATAATAAAGAGCCAAATAGTGTGAATATACAAACACCAGTAGGCAGGAATAATATATTATAAACAAATATATCCAGATAATATAAACAGGGGTAAACAGATAACCAAAACTAGCATAAAAGAGGGGCCGAAAGATAAAGATGAACAGATAACCAAACCTCAAATAACCAAATAACCCAGTACTTAGAGACCAACAGACGGAGATAACCAGAGAGAAAAGAATCCACAAAGAGAAGTCAGGTAGAGCAGAGCAAAAACTGGAGAAGACAATGTACAGGGGCATGGAGAACGCAGAGAAATGATCTAGCAGGGGACTGTTGGGAGAGCAGGTATTTAAATAAGCAAGGGAACAGGTGAAAACAATCAGGGCTGATGATGAGTGGTGAAGTAGCTGAAAGGACTAGACAGGAAGTGGATCAGATGGATTACAAAATAAGGGCTGGGAAACAGGAAGTAGGGCTGTGGAAAACAGGGTGAGGGGGAAACAAAAGTGAAAGGCAGAGGTTGATGGGAATAGAGGAAGAGACAGAGAAGAAGAGGCAGAGAGGGTGGGTGCAGGTATGAGAAGTGACACAGGGTAGGGCGACACTTCCATTGTCTGTATGTTTGCTTTTTATATCTTGACCCTTATGCTAAAGGTTAAATGTTACAGAAGTTAGTTTATTTACACAAATATCATTGTTATTGCTCCAATGTAAAATGATTTACAGAAAGTAGCCCAGTGAAAGTCTAGAATCTACACAATTGTTTTAAAGGTAACACAGGCTTTAAATTTTACTTAGAAAACCTTTTATTTTATTGTTGTTGTTTGTAAAATAAGGGTAAGGGTAAGGGTAGAAAGTAAAGCAAAAGAAGTGAAGTAAAAGAAAAAAAATGAAAGTTAAATTGTTTCGACTGCTTAATATATAATATATACAACATCTTATTGCCAGCTGAGTACATTAAATGGTAAAGGGTCTGCACATATTTAATACTTTTCAACCTTATTGTTATCAAAAGCACAGTGCTTCTCATTCACCCACGGGGAGGCTGCTATGGGTTCAGTGGGTAGCTAATTAGGGCAAATCTTTTATACAATTATCATTATATAAACATTTTATATTGGCATATGTATTCTTACTTGATAAGTCATAACAGTGTAAATGTTTTCTTATTAAATCTTATTTTGCCTCTTATCAAACACATTTTTTGCATGTGCAGTGAAATGTTTCGGTTACAACACGGATTTCTCCTGCATTTTAGTTTTTCTCCAAGTGGCATCAGGACAACCACACAGCTTCCTACAAGTCTCAGCTGTGATTCTTCCACTTTTTTGCCAAGAGAATATTGGGTTCTCTCACCTGAAGGGCATCCCGGTGTCTGACCAGATTTTGACTGACAGCTTAACCAGATAATTATTTCCTAAATAGAAATCCATTAAAGCTTGGTGACAGATTAGTAAAGGAGGTTACTTCTACGTGGCAACACAACACCCCAAGGTAATCCTGAAATGGGATGTCGGGAAGAGAAAATGAATCTGCAAAAATTCCTGCTGAACCAGTACTGACTGTAAAAAAGGGTGACTGCACAGTCAACCATTATAATTTAAGATACTACTACATGTGAACATATGATGTCTGTCGTGACCATAACGATAGTCACCAGAGAAGCTAATGGGACATTTTTGGTTATAAGTTGATTTAAAAATGGCCATTAGTGATTAATTTCTTTAGATCACCAGGTTATATTAAAGACATCCAACAATGGCTTTCTACACTTCCGAACATCTCCCATTCTATCCATGTGTCTGTGGCCCCCACCCTACATTATCTGAACTTAGACCTTCATTGGCCATGACTAATACATGTTTCCAGACACTGATGTGATGTGCAGTCCAGGAGCTGGAAAAGCACCAGTTCATTACAGGCCCACCGGGTGTACTGCATTTTGATGGATTTCCCCAGGACTCTCCACGTGGCTTCTACTGCACATCAGGTAATTGCTGTTAGTCTAAGTGCACTACCACCAGTTCCCTGACTCAAACCCTTATGGCACATTGTCCTTCCTTCACTGCGTGTGTATGTCTGTGAGAAAGACAAAGGGAAAAAGAAAAATGAAGATTGAGATAAAGTGTTCGTGTGTCTGTGCTTGTGGACTCGTGGATTTAAAAGGCAGAGTGAGATTGGCTTTGTGATAATGATGTATGAAGCATAAACCCGAGGTCATCTGTTCCAATAAAGCCTCCAGTGTCTCAGCCCCCCTCTTGCATGCAGATGAACCAATATAAAGGGCATGCTTGGTTTCACAGGTTACACTCTCATTTCTCTGCCACCCAGACAAGCAAGGGGTTAGTTTACTGTCTGTCTCTCCTATTGAGATGACAGAGGAGAAGGGGGCAGCAGATACTGAGGCGAGGGGAGGAAGAAGAACAAAGGAAATGTAAAAAAAAAAAGAAGAAGAAAGAAATCATGACAGTGAGAAACACAGAGAGACTCCAGGTTTCCAATTAGTCTGAGGTGAAATGGGATGTGGAATTTATTGAAAGGGCTGTCCAGTTCTAAGTGTCACTGAGCTGGAGGTGGAGGGTGGGGTGGAGGTGCCGGATTAGGAGGAGATGAGATGAGAAGCGCTGCATTTTCCTCTCGCCCAGACAGCTCATCTCTGCTAGCTGCTGGAGGCTGGCAGAGAGAAAGTACACACCAGGGGGTCTGCCTTTTGAAAGTTGCTGCAGCACAATCATTGAAATATGTGACCTCAGTACTGAGTTCATTTTCGCTTGCTAGTGCTAGCTTGTTCTCCGCTGCAACATCAGTACGGAAAACACTCTGAAGAAAAGTGACATTTCAAACAATAACTGCTTAAGCGATGATTTGATCATCTGGTGACAATGAACAATGGCCGTAAACACTCCTATTATGATCGTATATTAGTAATTTGCCCATGTATAACCGCAATGTTACTATTAGAGGTGGTTGAGGTGGATAATGGACACACAAAAGATTGTGAAACTGGAAACAGGTTTTCATCCTGAATCCTGCATGTGGTAATCATTTTTGTTAACCTTAGGGAAAGATTGTGGCTTGAATGTTAAATATTCTAAACTCCTGTATTATGGTCCGAATCCCTGTTGAATCACTACCACGCCAAATTTCCCTAACCACAACCAAACATAACAATAGTAAACTCTAATCATGCTGTGGTCACTGCAAGCCAACTTTTTAATTGTAATAGCAGAAAAGGCAGGTGATATGTAGGAATGGATCTAGAAATGTTTTTGTTGGGGTTGCCAGACTGGGGCACACGCTCAAAATAAAGTGGCACATTTTATATAAATGATTTAAAGGTTTTAAAATCACATTTAAAAACTTTTTTGGAAATAATTAACTGTATATAAATAGTGTGTTTATTGCAATAAACACTTGGGGAGTGAATAATCTATCCTTTGTTCTCCTTGTACTGAAAGTTCTACAGCAGGGACCTATCAACTTATCACTTTGGCAGGTCACCTGGGCCACCTGGGAGTTTGGGGGTGGCCAGTGCCAGGGGAGCCAGGCCACCCCTCTGGCCCTACTTCTGTAGATATGTCAAACAACAAACATTTGCTGTGAGAGCAAATCAAACAGAGCATTGCAGAGCAAACATGGCCCTGAAAACAAAAATATAGAGCTGAAACATGCTAGAATGCTTTGCAGAGCTGAGGGAAACCGTTCTCTTTGGGTTCATCGCTAAAAGCAGTATTTTTCATAGCAGTATAATTTGATTTATGTTTAATATAAACCATTCTAATTATAGCTTTAAACCTAATTGCTTGAAGTGACACTTCTAGATAAATCCTGAAATGCTTGCTCCTGTAAAAGCTACTGTATCACTTTTTAAAAGCCTTCTAAGAGTTATTGTTTGTTTTAATTAAGTTTTCTGCATTGTTCTTGTCACTTAATGCAATTGTAGTATTTACTACTTTACATTTAGTCATATAAAGGTTTCTGGAAGCTGGAAAAGCAAAATCAAATATGTTTAGTTGGCAAATGGTGCATTGTTTAAGATGCTGAGATTTAAATTAGGTACAATACATTAAAAACATGTTTATCCTGATTCAGTTTAATTTTGGTAATGCGTATTTGGAGAACTAGCTGGAGGTTTGTGAGCCAATATTTACTTATGTCTAATAAGGAGTAAGTGAGGTGTGGGGATCAAATAATAGTTTGAATTGTTTTTTTATTACTTTGAATTTGCTTGACTGGATAAACAAATTAAGAAAATTAAGGGCATACTTTCAAATACCATCCATTGATTCCTAGCCCCAGATAAAGAGCCCAGGCCGATGAAGAAACACTGGACCATTTTAGTGTTTAGAAACAGTCTCTGAACAAGAGGCCTAATTCACATAACATCCTTTCCGAGGGATCGATTTCGTGAAAAAGCATAATGCGATGCTTAGTTGTTCAGCTTGTCTCAAGAAAGCAATTCTAGCACCACCGGCAGCATTTGTTACTGGGTTGTCTTAAAAACCTCCCAGCAAGAACTTATTGTTCTGCCATGGCATGCTGGAGAGGCATTTAAAACAATGAAACAGCTGCTCAGGGGGCAATTACACCCAGGTCAGGGCTGATTTATGAGCCATTTGAATGACATGACAAACTCTGCTGTTTTGTGTTTGCATGAGCATGCAGACAAATTTCTGTGTCTGCATGCTCATGCACATGAAAATGCTGCCAAGCTATTCATCTGTACGTAACTGGGGGAGGTATTTGCTCTCAAAGCATAGGTTCACATGTTTTCAAGCCTTAATACAACGATCTACTGAACACAGAGAGACCTTCATTGTACTGGCCAAAAAGACATACCCTCTTTAAGCAATTTCAATGTAAGACGTGGGGGGTAAAATCCAGTATCCAGTCCTGCAATTCAGCGCATACAGGAGCTGCAAAGAATGTCCAAGAGCTGGTATCAGACAAGTCAAACCAACTGTATGATTTTGTGTAAGTGAAAGTTCTCAGCAGCGACTGCACAAGATAATGAAGCCTCAAGGGGATACATGTCGGTCATTCACCACACAGAGTACTAAAAGCAAGCTAAACATTGTCACATGGTTCTTGTGAGTGACATTTGAGTTTCAAATAAAGTTTAAGGTTGTAATAGCTAGCAGTGGAGGCTAGGAGGGAGAGAGCAAAGTATCAGTGTCCAGAGTTGGAGTTTGTGGCTACTCCTGAAGCAGTACAGATCTGGTACCACACTCTAAAAGGAGCTGGTGCAAAAGATCTATTTTCTTCTTTCATGTTGACTTCAGCTTTGTTTTTGCACATGAAAGCGCTAAAAAGGGATTTTTTTACAATGAGATTGGAAAATATAGGTCATTGCAGTGAGTAAAAATATGCATGCAGGCATGTTACTATTATGCCTGGACAAAATGTAAACCTCTCCCTTCAACTAATGTAGCCGCTTTAAAACAAGATGACACACTTCTGCATCTGAAAAGGGACCCCCTGTGTCACGTCACCTCAACGTAACGTCAACTTATCATTGATCCCAACAGTGGAAACAGCGTGACCCAGAGTGGCAGGACTTTTTCAATTATTCACCGTCCCCACTCTTGGCCTGAGGCTGTTCAACTGATGCTCTCTCTATACCTCATCACTTGCTGTATTCAGTATAAAAAAAACATAGAGGAAGGTTTGATGTGATCCAGCTACACAGTTATCATAATTCACTGCATGAACTGTGAAACTTCTCCAGTGCCTCTGAGCTGCAAGAGTCAGGAGCAACATACAATACACCCAGACAGATGAATATTAATATGAACATTCTGAGAGTGGTCATATAGCTACCAATCAGACCTAGTAGGACCACATGTCCAATAGGGCCATATGTGATATGGAAATGTAAGCATAGCCATAGATACTGACACCAATTTTCATTGGGACTTACTTTCTTTCCTACAACAATGCAGAGGCTTAATTCCTGGAAAGCTTCTGGAATAAAACAGTCCCTATAAATGATGTATCACTAAACCATAATGACCATAATGCCCATGTCTGTAGGACCAGTGATGATATATTATTATGTAGTGTCCCAATAAGTAAATTATTGGAGTTTGTTGTTACCACTCAACCAACCCTAAACCTTAACCATGATGTTGTCATAGAAATGGGTTTATTTCCCCACTGTAATTAGTTATTTGGTATTGTTCTTTTAGTTGGAAAACCCGTTGAGTTATGAATATTGTAGTGTAGTTAGTTTGGATGGAAAGTGATACATTGTCTACTTATATGACACGCTGCCATCACCTCAACCCAGCAGGAGCAACCTGGGGTTCAGTGTCTTGCCCAAAGACACGTTGAAATGTAGCCAGGAGACTATTTCATTCAATATTGTGGATGTTGATGGCCAGAGGTCTGCAGTCTAACTTTTTGTCTAAATTTGGTCTGTGTCTGTTTTATGCGATCTAACCCCCTTAGTTTAAAATATGAAACTTAGGAATTACGTATAAAGAAATATCCTATCGGCCACATCCCGCTGGTTTGGTACCAGTATGACTCCTAGTCATATCACTGCTGCAGAAAAGCTACTGCAGCAGTTTGTTACTCAGCATGACTCAGTTGTCTCAATGCTTTTCAACATGTAATATAATAATTTGATGGTGGAGGAATCACTCTGCTGCAATGAAAGCATGTTTACCCTGATGCTTCCTATCTTGCTGGCTTAAAGGTTTCTGTCTGTGTCACTTAACGTCCTCTCATTTTTATGAAGTTCTTCCTCTTGACTGAAACCAACCAGGCTGTGGAGCGTTGAGCAACATCCAACTGAGCCTCCGATTTCAAGCTCTATTTATCAGCTTTCCCAAGGCCGGTCACAATGAAGGAGGCCTTGCCGTTGCGTTCAAAAAACATTTGAAATTTAGCGATGCTGCTTTTAGAGAATTCTTTTTGCCTTTGATGTGTTCAGGTTTAAAATGATCTATCTAATCTATAAGTTACAGAAGGCTGTTTGGATGTGCCGTCCTCCCCTGACTCTAAATGCCGATTTGCTCTCTGAGATGTTATCTTCTGTTGCGTTGAGCTGCAACAAAGCTGATAATACAGGTCATTTTATTGTTTAAATAGTGCACACAATACCTGAGATTCTGAATATCAAAGTGCCTTCATTTTTTTTAATTATGAGAATAAAAGCCAAGCTTCAGCCTATTTTCACACCTAGTTCAAGTCTCACTGCTCTTGCTGCCAAGGACATTTTGTCTCTGATCAAGATTCATATTTCTGACTTTATTAGGATGACAAGTGGTCAGACTTTGAAGAGCTGTGACTTTAATACCTTACTTCCACTTTACTCAACTATCTTTATCTTCCTAAGTTTGCTCAGGATTTTACTGTATTTGCTTCTTCTTCTCTTCAAGTAAATAGCTTTACTAAGTTAATAGCTATACTTTTAACAACCTATCTGCCAAGTACCCCCACCCTTCACCTTTTCTCTGCTTCAGCTTCAACGTGCACGCACGCGTGCACAGTCTCTAATCACATGAAATTACTCATATACCCACTGTATCCTTCAACATACACCAAACATTGGGTCAATATTGGAGGCAATATTTGAAGTTTTAATTTAATCTGTGCAATATCAATTCTCTTTCTTGCCATACCCAGTACAGAGAGCAGCACCCTTAGTGGCCTATTACAACGTGCAATATTGTTTAATTCAGGCTACAATAGCAATCTCTTGCTTAGTGCGATATCAATGTCTTTCTGCCCAACAATGATTTTTCTCTGGCATCATGCTAGATCAACAGTACTCAACTTTACTTAGGAGTTTTTCTTTCCAACTGAGACTTAGTACAGTAGCTCTTGTGTAGATTTACAGCAGATCAGGTGCTTTTTTTAACACTTCTGACTGAAATACTTGTAGTTGTATCATACCCCATCCCTTTGAGAAAATCAACTGAGGCAAGAACATCCTGTGCAAGAACATCCTATGCACATGTACACGTGTATCTGTGGAGATGGCAAATTAAGAACTTGAAATGATTTGACCTGAAGTACCTGAAGTGTACTGAGGACAATTTGCACCTTTTCAAGAGAAAATTAAACATCCTTATATTACAGCTGCTTTTATTCACAAGTACCTAAAACTTTGTGCAGTCACACATTTCTGAGTAACTAGAAGAGTTATAGTAAATGAGAATCTTTATCCACTCTGCAATCAAACCACATCACATCAAACCGGGTCAAGGTGAAGCTGGAGACAGATATACTGTAGTTTCCTAATCTTAGAAGAGAGACTGGAACCAGAGGAAAACCACTGGTTGTGTCCAAAGATAAAAGAAACTTCTTTCATTATTTTGTACAAAATGTGGAGTTTAAAGGTGGCAGGCGTGATTGAAGCTGGCTGAGAAATAAAACCGTCTGTCTACAGATAATTGTTTATGTGCTTAGTTTTTGCTGTTTTCCCAAACATGTCATTGTAATTATGGCAAAAAGTGTGTTTTACAAATTAATTTTGTTCATCAGGAAAAATGTTGGAGTTACATGGTTTGCTGGACACTGATACTAAGCATATGGATTTGACTGTTGTTTTAAAATGTATTTTTTCAAAGACAAACTTAAGATAAAACTGATTCCAATACTTCTTGACATTGGGTATAGAATAACCAGTTATTGTCAGTCCTTTTCTTCCAGTGTAATATGACCTGAGTCCACATTTGTAGAAAAATTTCCACCTTGGAGTTGAGTCTACAATGAGTCCATTGAGTTAATTTTTGATATAGTACTTCCATCAAATTTTACAGTGGTTATGATTTAGGCCTACTGGGCAGCCATCAAAGGTATGCATGGAACACATCTTTGGTCCCTGTCATTTACATCTGTGGGTATTTCCCAGAGTATAAGTACTGGAGTGAAATATCATTGATCTTTTTTAACATTCTCTTTTATTTTCTGCCAAAGCCCTGTAGCACTGGGCAAAACCACAAAATATGGGAGTGTTTCTTCATGATTCTTAGCCCTGATCAAATAATCACTCCCCAATAAGTTTGTGGCAACCTGCAGACGTCTCTTCCCACAGCTTGTTCTCATCAACTATATACAAATCTACTGTGTCTCTCACTTTTCTTTATTGACTGATCCTATATCAAATAAAGTTATTTCAATGTGTGACAACTGATTATGTTTGATCAGCTGCTCTAATGCTAAATTAAAATGTTGTGTCTCAGAGTTAAAGTGACATTTTGTACAGTAATTGCTTCTCTGACAAGCCTTTTTTTTTTCCATCTCTCTTATGTTTTTGCAGTGATTGTAATTGCAACTAGCGATTTGTTTTTTTCTGGTAACATCATGAGGAGATTTTGACAGGTATTAAATGTCACAAATACACCAACACTGAACATATTAATAACATATTAATAACATGTTCCCAGAATATGTATTGCTGAATATGTATGAAACCTTTTTAAATCTAAATGTGGAGAGGTGCTGTCAAAGCCTACAATGAGCCAGACTCATTCAAAAGCACGTGGAGCAGTGCAGACATCATTGCCTCTGTTTTGAGCAAGGCTCACCTTTCTAACCATCCAGAAAGTTTGTGTAAGCTTTTGCAATTTCATAAAAATGACTATACGAGGCACTGGGCAGAGGGTGGCGAAGCGTAGCAGATTGTAGAGCAGAGAAAGGAGAGGAAGAAATAGGGTGAATAGAATGGAATGATTGATGGTTGGATTGTCATCTGTTTTGGTAGAGAAACACATGTTCAGTAATGTTTAAACAAAACCACAATCTTATTCTAACCTTTACAAAAGTGCTTAAGGGCTCTGGATTTGAACTTGGACAGGCCTGAGCTTTGACTGTCCTGTGAATAAACCTGCCATCCCACTTTGGAACTCAGTTTCCATTAAGACATGTAGGGCCTCATTAACTCAAAAAATATGTTGCACCTTTGTGTTTTCTATGAAATATAATCACATTTGCAGTTTAGTTCCACAGAAATGTTGTGGAGAGACATTCATGGCTCCCACCAGTCCCCCCAACATTTCCTCTACCAACGACAGCTAGTCAACATTTACATTTATTAATATATACTGTGTGTCCTAATATTTAATAATAACTAATATATAAATTGCACATTTTTGACACAAACGTGGCAGATGTCATCTCTTGCAATTGCACTAAAATGGCACATTATAACTGTGCAAACATAGCTGTTTGGTTGGGTTTAGGCACAAAGACATCAGGGTTGTGGCTTGCCTTAAAAATCACTGCTTCCATAATGTTACATGACATGTGTCACATCACTGGTTCTAGTTACAGCATAAGCAGAAGTTTCACACTGGCCTCAAACTCTTGTCCCCTGTAAGAAATTCGTGTGTTTTGTTGATCCATGTAACCATCCTAACCACCTCTGATGAACTTCTGTGGGTCTGAACACTAATGTTCACTCACATTACAAGTCGTTGGGCAGACATTTCTATCCAAAGTGACTTACAAATAATGAGCACTAGCATGGCAGTGCGATCGTAGCCTTGCTAATTAGAATGTGTTGTTCCAATCAGGAAATATTCCCAGTCTTGGACACTTTTAACCTCACTTGAAATTGTGACTATTTGGCACAAGTTAACTTAACAGTCACTGCCCTGGTCTACAGATAGAAACCCAGTGAATCAGCCAACACTGCAGTGTGATTTCTAACATTTTACCAGGGTGAGAACATAAGAGTTAAAATTAACAAAAAAGAAAAATCATTAACACAGCTATCACATAAACCATGAAAACATCCTGACAAGAAGTGTTGCGTTTAAAATCTATTTTAAATGTACTCATGGAGGAGGAGTGGGTTTATTGGATGACAGGATGGCTGACATGTTGGTTTACGCTGCAGGAGTCCTGCCTACCTGCCTGTGTGGACTCTGCACGGAACATAATCTTGCCACAGGGCTCAGATAGCTCCACAGATCAATACCACCAGAAATGAAATGAAATAAATAGTCTATCTTACTAAATTACTGCAGTGACAGTATTCTCCTTACATGAATAAAATTAATTCTTGCTGGAGAGAGAGCTGATAAAACAGTAAAGTGGACAAGAGTGAGTAGACTCAAATCACGTCTCATAAATATTTCTGGAAATATATGGACAGAAATGGGATGGGGGCAGAGGTGGGCTGGACATGTTGGTGATATATATTCAACTCATTTTTTATGACTCAGCACGCCAGCTTCAGCCCGTGAAAGGGTAGTATTTTATTGTGGAACTACCTTATAAAAGGAAGATGTTGTTTCTTAGGCAGTAAACATATTTCAAAAGGTTGAGTTCATCCAGTGCTTATGATTTATTACGAATCCTAAATGTGTACTTTTGCTATGGGAGTCTGGTTGAGTTTGTTCAAGTGGAAAATCACATTAGAGTATATTAAAATGCAGGAAAAATAACCAGGGACTTTACTCACATTTCATACTGTAATTATTAATGAACACACTAATGGCAGCCTACTAAATAATTCACTAAAATAAGCAATTCCTTTCCTAGTTTTAAAATGCTTCCTCACTCTTTTAGTCAAATTTGTTTGCTTTGGCTCAGAACTCTGGGAAAAACTCTGCCTGTCAAAGTACCAGAAATACTTAGAAAAACCCACTGTCAATGCACACTGGTTTATTTTATGAAGGGTAATTATGGAAATTTGGAAATATACAACAAAGGTTGTCTGAGATTGAAATTGTAGTTTGTGGTTTCTCTTCACACTGACAGCCTATGTTTTAATTGTGTATTTAAAGGGAAAGTAAAAACCTTTGTAGCTGTTGAAGGATTTGGGGGCCTACAGAAGATTAGTTAGTGCATACACCTTTTGTCTTCTGACTTTTATTATAATGGCACAAAATGTTCTCTTTACAACTGAGTTTGACAACAGCAAAGTCATGCCTATGCCTTCGAAAGTTCCTCCAGTTATGCTTGTGATCAGGTTTACTGGACTCAACAACCTTTATCATAGCATAGTAATCTTAGCTATGCCTAAACTCTCATACCCCACCCCCCCAAAAAACAAACTAACAAACAAACTCCTATGCAACATGTAAAACACCCAAAGGAACTCAGGTCCCTTCAGAGTAGCTGGAAGAAACAAGGATCTAAACAGCGATTAATCTGAAATATACAACAATGTAATGAAAACCCAAAATCGATGGGATTCACTAGCTTCAGCTTCCTACCTTTCTTACTGTATTGTACATATGTTATGGAGCAGTGCTTCTACACAACAAATATCCCTTTGAAAATGTACCTTTGAAAACTATGTGTTACTCTGCACATACATTTCCTTAACTGCTGTTCACAGAACGTTCACTTCTTTTTCTTTTGTTCTATTAATTTACATGCGTATGGAGTGATGGGAAATGAAACAGCGAACCTTTGTTGAGAGGGCTGGTGGGGATGCTCTAATGAATGGTGCTCTCATCCTTGAGATGCAGTTTGTGACTGTGACTTGCAGCTTGTGGCTGACACATTGGGGTGACACAATGAGAAGAGGCTTGTGGAAAGACGGGAGAGTGGAGAACCCAGATAAAGCTGCTCTGCTGAGCTGCCAGCAGGGGGTCTTTGAGTTGTCTCCACCAGAAGGGCGGGGGGAGGTTTTTTGGGAGGCAGAGCTAAGAGTAAACAGTATCTGCCGAAAAACAACAACAGCAACAACTACACTCCCTAATCAAGCACTTTTATTGGAATGCAAAGCCTCGCGTCTTCAGTTCCTCATGGAAAATCCAGAGTGATTAAAAGTAAAATACATTATATGCAACATTGCTCTGCCTAAATTACACGTTTGAACATCAACTAAGATTTTACAGCATCATATAATTAGGCATTATTAGTGTCATTGTGAAATATGGCAAGAGTCTAGTAAAGCTAGGCCGATTTAATTACATGAAACAGCACCTCAAAGGCACAGAGAGCACGAAGCTCTCTGTGTGTCTGTATGTTCTAATCCATCCATTGCTGCCCTAAATCTCAAACACTGCTTTATGTTCAACTGAATGGGATTATAAAAGGGCAAAAATTGGAAGGAAGGCAACAATGTCAAGTCGGATGATTCTGAGAGCTATTTTTAAATCTCAAAAACTACAGTTTATCCCATAATTATTGATTTCAGGGACACAATCGACCTTTAAAAAGGACAGAAGACCAAACCTATAAACATTGCGACGAACCGTCCTTAGTGCAATTTGAATTGAATTGAATTGATATTGAATTTGATATTTGTAAATATCTTGTTAATTAGTTTGACATCTTGGGAAATGTGCTGGGAGCCACTTAAGATGAGAAACTCAACACCACTTTCATTTCTCTGCGATATCAATCCCAGCTGCAGGTTAATTTAGCTTAGCATTAAGACTGGTAGCAGAACAACAAAAAGATCCCAGGAAGTGACGGCTCCCAGCCAACCCCCTCAAAAAGATATGTAATTTTTTCAGCTCAAATTTCACAAATGAGATTAAACATAAAGGTGAAGACGTACAGATTTATGTTCAACGTGCACAGAGTCAGGCTACCAAGTTGCTGGCTGAATGCTTTATATTGACCACACACACTTTTAATTAAATGAATATCAGACCCATTTACAATTTTGGCTGATCCTTTTCTCTGAAGCTGTTTGCACTGTCAAATCAGGTCAGCTCTCCAGGCTGCAGTCACAGAAGCTGTGAAGTGCAGCACCAACCCAGTAGTGCACAGAGAAATAAATATTCTGCCATGTCAGTAAATAATATATTGTTTCTAAAGTTTCTGCACTGAGATCTTATTTCACTTGTTGGCTCAGAGTAATCCCAGTTGTTTACAGCCTGCCAGATAGCCACCAGTACTGCTGAGAGAAGCACTCAACTGGGATTTTCTTTTTTTATTTATTTTGTCTCTGATCAGACACAATGTATACATCCAGAGGAGGCAAAATTATTCTGTCTGCACCATAAGCACAATTTATTGGAAGGAATAAAAACCACCTTGGACACCAATTAGTTTGTTCATTAAAACTGTATCTTAAACCCAAATATTCTTGATTTAGTGGATTTAATCGATCACAAATTTGCAGAGATGAACTGGGAATTTAAGTCTTATTCCTCTGTGCCATTCGAGTAGGTTTTGATTATAACACTTTATATGTTCAGTGAAACAGATTTATTTCCCCTGCTACTTTGAAGTCTCCAACCAGACACAAACGCTGGTTACTCTCGCACTGGAGGTTACAACGAGCAATCGTGAATTATTAAAACAGAAATACTGAAAAGTTTTGTTTCTGGACTTTGCAATTTGTCAGCAGCCTGGAAAGTAGAAAGTCAAACACTATACAGATTAGACTAGCTGTAGTATGGGAATACTGTATGCTGTTATACAGTGTGTGTCTGTAGTCCATTATTGTTACTTCTTTTAGTATTTGATGACAGAAATCCACAAGCTGGAAATGGTCACACATTTGACATTTCAAGTTGAACATGCTAGCAAACTGTTGCCAGCAGACACAGAACAACATTAACATTCAACTGGCTGCCTTAAGGCCCTTTTTAGCTCTGGTGTGGGCTCCACTAACCTCTCTAAGAAACAATCTTTAGCTGTTAAATGCTTCAGATAGTTACTAACACGGTGCCTGACCAGCAGCTTGCAGCAAATCTATCAGAGCTTTTTCTTTGCTGACAAACAGCCATCTGCCGTGGCTGGTAAAAGAGGCGGGGAAATATGAAATAAAACAACAAGGTTATGGCAAGGAACACCAGAGCAGTGAGTTGAAACACACTAAAAGCTCTGTAGAAAAGTCAGATTACATCACACATAGTCATTTGATCCATCATTGATGTGAAATGTGATGTGAGCAACTTTGATCTTTGAATAGCGTAAAAAGACGCTTTAGGATAAACTTGAACATAAGCTGTTACACAATAATATAATACTGTATAAAGCTTATTTCATCATATGGACGTGAAGCCATTGATCTATCATAAGCACCTGTGATGCTCTATAGTTAAGGTGCATTACCTTATTCATCTCTAATAAAAAATTTTCTTTTCAGCCTCTGGTCAGGGCCCTGTGTCGATTAGAGGTTAAGTCCTTGCTCAAGGATGTCTCTGCTAGAGAGGTAGGGGAAGTATCTACAGATAGTGATAACAAAATACATCACATCTCTGCTTACTGCCCTCACTCTGCATTTTTCATATCCCCTGATCTGTTTGTGGAAAAACAAGTACATTTCAAGTACATGTGCTGTGAGCATTTATGAAACATTTAACAGCATAATAGGATACACACGCAGCACTATGTTGATTTCACTGGGTGTGGGACCTTTCGTGTGGCTTGTTATTAGGACTGTATGATTTATGGGAACAGGCTTGTCCGTGGCTCTACAGCTTTGAGAACCTTCTCTCCCCTTGGATGTTTGGTGGCTGTCAGAACCAAACCTTCTGAAAACAACAATCCAACAATCATGTGACAGGCCAGTTATGAGAGGTGGAAAAGGGGCCATGGACTGAATTTCTCAGTTTGACAGTATTTTTATATTCTCATATCAAGGAGAAACCAGGATGTGATTTGTAATGCTGTAAATAAAACTTAGTTACTACTAAAGTCACAAAAAATGTATTTGATTTGTGGCAATTTTTCTTAAACATTATTTAAATAAATAACTCCTTTCAGTGTATGAGAGCTGAGGCTGTTTAAACGTTTCATTTACAAACCAGTATCTGTCTCATATTTGCTATTAATATGTGAGAAGGAAATAAAGTCAGAACCGTTCACTGTAAAATATCAACTTGACATGTATAAATTCTAACCCTGCTGTGCTGAGGTTTCTCCAGGTTTGAGAACCAAATGTGAAACCCCATGGTAAGCTGCATGCAGGCTGCATAAATATTTTCCACTTCGGATTAACAAAATAGCCTAAAATTGTAATGCAGCTGCTACCCTTCCTTAAAAATGAGATTAATTTTTGAAGAACATTGATGGACTGAA
The DNA here is from genome assembly GCF_033026475.1 of Channa argus. Classification (NCBI taxonomy): domain Eukaryota; kingdom Metazoa; phylum Chordata; class Actinopteri; order Anabantiformes; family Channidae; genus Channa; species Channa argus. The sequence goes on from NC_090198.1 coordinate 15,306,502, forward strand.
TTCTGCTAAGTTGCATTAAGATGCAACTGGTGCTGCATAGAAATTTGTAAACTGATCTTTGGGAAATGTAAGATTTATAACAACTCCCAAGGTGGTTTTTTAATTTAGAAAGGTGCAAAACATGTTTTCTAAATGGGCAGACTCAGCTTCATTCAGATAATCTCATAAATCAGACTCATGCACAAAGTGAAGAATCATATTATGGTACTGTTACAGATTCATTAGAGTATCCAACTTTTATAGATGAAGGCCAAAGTAATTTCTGCACATCATATTAGCTTTCAGAACATGGATTCAGTGTATGAAATTAGAGGCTGAGTACTTCTATTGAGAGACTGATAAATCAACTTACACCCTGTCTGAAAGATGGATAGTATCATTTAAGGGTGACCTTAAACGTGTCAGAAATACCCACTTGAAGTATTGTTATTGTTGAAGTATAATCAACCATATGACCTTGCCAAAAGTGTCTTGGCTTTCTCCATCACTGTGCTGTCATCTTCTTCCCCTGCTGTGACCCCCTCTTAATCTTCTGTGCATAATCCAGCCTTGGCCCCTTAGTTCCTCAGTGACAGAAGATTGTAACGTACTCAGGTGCCTGACCATGTAGGCCTCGGAAAGCTGTCTCAAGGATCTTGATGTGGGTCCTAACTACGATGGGGAGTGAGAATAAAAAGATCAGAGTCAGTGTTTACATGTTCCGTCTTCGAAGACCTGGTCAAGAGCTCAGCGGCAGCATTCTGGATCACTGGTAAACAACCCAGAGAAAAATAATAAATCCTTTAATGTAGTTGTGATGCACACAGTTGTCAAACAATGTAATGCACAAAGGAAAATAGGGAGCTGCCCACAGCTGTAAAAATAATAATGTTTCCATAAAACAAACAAAGAATAAATTGGTAAGTTTAACTGGCAGTGATATTTTAACATTAATGTTTGACTGTATTTGATTATAATTGTTTCCTGGCAGTAAAAAACTGTAAAGCATGCTGATGCCTTGTTTAACAGCTGGAAACATTTATGATGTTTATTGTATGAATGTTTTACAGTTTATACAGTATCTACTGTACCATAAAAATGAGGGCACGGCTTGTGTGTCAGACAGGGATGACTGAGCTGGTTTTAGAGAAAAGTGGAAACAAATGATGCGTAACTGAGGTAACTGTACAGAGAAAAAGGAAAGAGCAAGATGAGAGTGTGGAGGGCTACTTTCAGATTCACTGAGTGGCCAGTAGTGATCCTGATACTCGAGACCTAATGATTATCTGGGGAACTATTTAAAAGAGCCAGACAAAGCAGAGGAGAGACTGGATGCGTAGCTGTAGACAGATGTATACTTCTTTGATAATGTACAAGTTTAAAGCTAAAGTTAGAAAACTGCAAAGTAAAAAAATGAGAAAGATAACGGCGCAGCTTATCTCAGAGCCACACAGCTAGTCTCCTCAAATATCAAACCATCACATATCATTGTGCTTCAAATACAAAGATGGTGAAAGGAAACATTTTTTTTGTCTGTGTCCCTGCAACAAACAGACACACAGTCTACGACTTGTGAACATCTTAGCAAACAAATAAGACAACAACTGACACATCCAGCAGCTGCAGGTGACAGTAAATAAAATACCCACATGACAAAACATGACATTAGTATTATGGGCTATTAATACAAGTAACTTCCATTGCAGCATGCAAAACCTGCAGTGAAACCAGCAGCACTCCCTGGAGCCAGAGAACTTTAAATGAAACTTCCACAAGGTACTCAGATGCTTCCACATGATTTGAATTGTAGAAAGAAGAGAAATGGAAAAGCAATCTTCCAACGTGGCACTGAAAAATAACTGCTGCAGGAGCAGTAACTTACAGGCCATCAGCTGCATTGTAAAAGTTATGGCCACAGGCAATTCAGGCATGCATAGTTTAACAAGGACATAATGAAAAAACTACACTACATATAGATACGATCCTCTGCCATAAAGGTATAACAGAGAAGATAAGAAAGGTAGCACTGACAGAACAATGACTAGTGCTGGTGGAAGTGAAGGGAGGTTTTATCAGCATCTGTCTCCAAGAAGACAGTAAAAGAAAATAGCTGAAGTGGAAACAAAAAGGACAACATCAAAGGAGAACAATGGCAGTGTTATCTCTATCACATCGCTTAAAACATTAGAGCTTTATACATTCTTCAGGTTCCAAGTAAGGCATCCTGAGTTTACCACTGAGGAATAATTACTGCATAATTATTATTGTTCTTTTGCACCAATAAACAACTTTGGGAATCGTTTAGTTCTGCCTTTTCTTACAAGTACAAGTGCACAGGAGTGGTTGGGATTTTATTGCTGTTTCTTCTCCACCTAAAACCCAGAATGTGAAGAAATGTAAATTGTATAATTACAGAGCACTGAGGAAGACTATTCCACCACTTTTCAATCATTTCCTCACTGCAGAGAAAAGTGATGAGTGAGAAAGAAAATCAGCTAAAATGTAGCACAGCTACTGTTCAGGCAGGTTTGGTCAGAGTATGTGCAGTTAATGCAAATAAATTTAAACAGCACCGATAAACATGTTGTTGCTGGGCTGTGCATAGTTGTTAACTGATCTAAACAAGGTTCCTAATTACATTTCTGTTGTTTGTGTGTGATTTGTTTTCAGGGATTCTTTGCGAACACATGTTGACCCATCATTCATGAAGCTCCTAATCTGTTTTGGACACGTCCTTGCAAAAATAAGTATGTAGTTTGGACTAAACAAATTTGGAGCCTCAGCAGAATGATTCTTTACCTGTAGAAATAATACTCCGATGAAGTAAATGTTACTGAGGCGGAGTACAGTTAGCAAAGAATCAAATCAACTACACTACACAGATCTGACCATGCAGTACATGACATGACATCTGATATCAGCTCACACACACTGAGCAGAGCCCTGGCTTCCACCACCATAACTTCTTTCCACTCACAGTCCACAGCCATGACGCACTATGCTGACAAACAGCACATGCTGCAAGAATGAGAGACTGCAAGCAGCAGCTTTGTTGATGTAGTGTGTACAGCCACAGCAGCATTCACTCTGTTTTGAGCCAGAAGAAAAACTCCTCACCAGTGGATAGGGAAAGAAAGTGTGTCAAGTAGAGCTGAAAAATGAACAACACAACAACAACTCAGCATTTCTGTCATTATATCCAACATTGAAATCTTTTCAGTCCTACAGCTCTATTTACAAATCTCAGTGAACCCTGTCCTAACAAATACAACTAAAGCTCTGTTCCCCAAAACCCAAATTCACATCCAATCACAAATGAATTTATCACTTTTTTTTCTTAAAACAGTAGAAGAACCGGCTGCCAATTTTCACTGTGTTCATCGGTGACATGATTTAGTAGGAGATTCAACTTCATCTTTTCAAACTACACAGGATGAACAAGACAAAATTGGTAAAATGTTTAATCAACTAAATAGTTCAAGAGATATACTGAGTTTAGACACTTCTTATATAAAAAAAAAGTGCAACACTGATAAGGCCAATATCACATTTTGGGAAATAGATCTTAAGTTTAAAATATACCAGTAAAATAAAGGTTCTTAACACAGTCACATACACTCACTGGCCAACTTAGTAGGTACACCTGTACAATCTAATGCAGTCCAATACACTAGTTTTGACCCCCCTATTTAAAATGAATGAGAGGGCCAAAACATACAACCTCTTATAACACGCTCCAGTATGACTCCGAAACCCACTAGGACCTCAGTCACCGACAGAGAGTAGAATTATCACCCTTCTGATAGTTTCCACTTAAAAACTGAGGAATTATAACATTTTAAAGTAGAAATCCTGGCTGTATGGATTGAATTAGAAAGGTGTACCTAATAAAGTGGCCGGTGATTGTATATGTGTAAAGTTGCACATGCAGAAAATTATATAACTAGGTCAATTACTGATAATGTTGACATAGTTATGTACAATGTACACACAGAGATATCTGTACATACATTTTCCATTATGTGCTGATTTTCACTGTTTCGAGGTTTTGATTTTCAAAGTTTTGAAAGCTTAAGCAGGAACAGCGTCTGAAAATTAGCTCTTGGCTATATCCCCCACATACATGGCATTGATTGCTTGTATGTGACAATGTTTAACAGTTGTGTCTCAGGAAAAAAAAAATCTTTATAGTTCATAGGATAATCAGTGACAAGATAATGCATGGAGGCATAGTTCATCAGTCTCCAAGCTACTGCACCAAGCAATGGCAGTTTAACAATGAAATTCCCACAAAGTATCAATTGTATCAACTGTATATCTAAATATTTTGGTTTCTCTGCATATTTCATCCATATTATAATTTATACACATAAATAATTTGTATTCATAGATGACCTACATATATAACATTAGCTGTGAGGCTTCAGCCAAGAACAATAATGTTGACAGTTCCAACATTAGTATGAAGGGTGGCAATGTTTTAATTTATCAGTTATTCATGGATGTGTTTTAGATAAGGGACAGACTCTGAAAGCTCCTAAACAATGCTGTCCCCTGTTGGTGGTACCTAGTGAACCGAAAGACAACGTGAAAGTATTAAAAAAAAAACAACAACACACAAATTTGATTCCAGACAAGAATACCACACACCTATTTCATTTAGACTTTTGTTTAATATTAAATGCATTACTCTCTATAAACACGTATCCATATAGAAAAGCAGATTTCTCTATTTACACTCAACCTTCAAAAAGAGCCCTATTTTACAAACAAGCAATATCATATCCTATTGAAAAACACCTTTCTGTAGTCAGATAGCAGTGATGATTGTCACAGCCCTTCCTTGAACCTTATCAAACATTAACTTTTGCAACTGCACAAATGCCAATTTTTCCTATTCTGGCAAAAAACAGACAAACAAAAAAGAGAAACCTTGGTGTCTATCAAAGTGGTTTTGACACATGAACCAATCCAATCCTGCCGCACCATGAATTTACAAGAAGAATTTTGATTTAAAAAGTAATATAGACATTACAATTTTTTTAAATAAATCATATAGAATCTGCCCTTTTCAGAAATCCCAGTTCTTGTGCATGAAATGTCTGAGCCTAAACCATAAGCCTACTGCATAAACCTAGGATTTTGTGTCTAACTACAATGAGCCAGAAAACCACAAATAGCTCAGTTGCTGTTTAGAAATCTTAATTTTCCTTCATGTCATAAGAGTGAGTGAATGACAGTGATGTCTAATAAAATTGTAGCCAACCAGCCAAGTCATTCCTCCACCTTGGTTTTTCTCTTGGAGGTTCTGATTTTGGGGTTGTCTGACACAGCTGGTTCTGGGGAACCTGGAGGATCAGTGGGGGGGCTGGGGGCCTTCTCCACATCTGGTTCTGGCTCAAAGGGCATGGTGGCTCCTTTGGAAATTCCTAAAAAAAAAATGAAACCAAATTAAAACACACTGTATTTTATCTTCCAGTGATCTACACAAATGAAACAGTTTGTGGGATCCATCAACACTAACATCAGTAACATAAAGAACTGTAAATGTTACTAGACTATTTGTTCTGTCAGGTTAAGTAAAATCTCCAGAAAACAATGTTGACTTGCCTTTGTTAAACTTTACACAGACAGATGTGCAGAAATATATTCTCAACAGAATGAATGATGCACTGTGTTTAAAAATTGAGAATGTACTGTATATTCTAACAAGTACCTCATTTTATTCACCATGCTACTGGACTACAATGTTGCATCACAAGTATGAGGAGATTTTGTTTAATAGAACCCTAATGAGAACCACCTTTTGAAAACCTAAATAATTGTCTGTCCTTTATTTTAAAATTTCTGTGAACTAGTTTCCCTTTTATAAGTGAGACCTGGAAACAAATAGCAACATTTTCCACTAATGACATTCCACAGAAGGGCAATTTGTAGTAGACTTGTTAAAAAGGCAGAATTACATCAAATTAAGTTGGTGACATAAGAAAAGTGGGTAAACGGTTTTTATTTGGTATAATATTCTGTAACACATAAGGTAACAGTACACACAGCAAACTGTTAAAGACACTGACATCAGCAAATACCAACAATCCTGAAGCTGAAACAGCCAGTGACTTGGTGGTACACTGCCTTACCCAGCTGTATAATATATTCACGGGTGATATATGTATATTCATAAAAATGTTCATTAGCAATAGATGCTGAAAGAGGATAAACTGTCAGTCCTGTATAATAGCTATATGTTGAAATGTCTGCTACCAGACCTGGATACATTGTTCTTTTCATCTGTTCAAACTAAGCGAAGGTAGTACAAAATACAGCACACAAATCTTTACAGTATTAGTTTACAGCTGTGTAATTCTTCCACACCAAAAACTTTCTGGCCGGTTGTCTTCTTTTCCCCTTATTCATTGATTCATTCATTTTACTATAACCTTATATTCAATCTGGTTGCTGCACCAGTGCAGCCAAGAGGTTGTGAAAACACATAGAGAAATGTTTAAGTAACAAAATCTGGCTTTGGTTGAAGGGAGAGATGTGGAGGAAATTTGGCCTCACCTGCACAGCCACTAGTTTGGGGCAAGAACAAATGGAGCAGACATATTCAGACTTGCCCGAATTTTTCATGCATACGTGTCACCTTCACCTTTAGTTCAGTCCATAAGATTCCATTTATAAGCAACATGCTGTTAGTTTTTACCTGTTGGCAACTGGATGCTTTTGTTGTAGCTGGCAGCAGAAGACATGGCCTGTCCCAGTGCTTGATTAGTACCAAGGGGAGCACCAGGTGTTTTGGTGGCTGTTGCTGAGTTTGGTTTTAATTTGGAGTCCTTGCCTGGTTTGGTCCAGACCAGACTGTCTGACACTTGCAGGGCAGTTCCCATCTTCTGAGCCATGTCCATCAGCTGTTAGTGACAAAAAGGGGAGGCTTGACAATGACTTCAAAACTGACTTAGAGACATTAACACCAACAGGATCTTCTGTACCTCAGGATCAAATTCAAAGTTGTTACTGCTATCTCGAAGTAGGTTGACTTTCCTTTCCATCTCCTGGTACTGATCCAGAGCTCCCTTCTTGTCTCCGTGATTGTAGAGGAAAATTGCAAAGTTCAGGTTAACAAGAGGGTTTGATCTGTGGGGAATCAATGACCAAGGAAGAAAAGAAATTAACTTTGAATGATGATCTGATACAGTTTCTAATTCAGATAACATTCGAAGCAGAATGTAAGACAGGCTCACTCGTCCAGAGTCACTGCTTGTTCATATGCTCTGGTAGCATTCTCGGCATCTTCCAAGTTGGTCAGAGCCACTGTTTATAATACATACAAGACAGGTGTAAACAGCAACTGCATTATTGTTGTGTGCTAGTGGTGCCTAACAAAGCATTTTCAGTGTCAATGCAACAAAATGACCTTCCCACACAGTTTGTTGAAAATGGTAACTGGAATGGAATTTTCTCTATTTTCTAGTCTATGGTCCTGCTGTAAAGAAATGTGAGAAAAAGAAATTGTTTGGCCATCAAGCTACAGTTTTTCTATAAAATAAATGTTTAACAGTAAAACAACAGTAAAGTACAGTAATTAAACAGCTGCCACAATTTTCTCTTTTAGGGCAAACGTAATGATGATTCATTCCTTTTCCTCCCTGGCTCAGCACCTGCCAGCAACATATAGAGCTCCCCCATTCGTGGGTTCAGGTTGATGGCTGCACTGAGGAAATGGAAGGCAGATGCATACTGCTGCATGGTCAGGTGTACAAGACCCAGGTTATACAACACTTTCCAGTCAAAAGGAGACAAGTAGTGGGCCCGCTTCAAGCAGCTGATGGCCTGTGGGAGAAAAGAAGTTGAGAGACTCAGAAGCTGGCGGGGCAAGAGTGGCAAGAATCTAAATAATATATGAAGGACAATGTTGCAAACAACTGATTCTTTACAAGAGTGGATTTATAATCGCAATGTACTGTATATATATTTATTAATACATAAAGGCCTGTTCATAACATTGCCATATGAGCTATGTGCGCTAAATGATTATCACAGGAAGATGAAAGGCCCAGCACCGCAGTAGGTAGGTGAATTATACTGAGCAGCCCTTATGTGGATTTTTCATTTCTTCAGTTTAAAGATGAATTTTCCTATGACTGTTTAGATTGAACAAAATGAGAAACAACTGTAATGACTGATGTTTTAAACATAAACTTAATGAATTTAGTAACCATAACAAAATAATCTGCTAAATATTTTAAGTCCTAACTCAACGAAAACCACATTGCTCACAGCGACATATTTCTTTTTGCCAAAGAAGCACATGCCAATGTTGTTCCAGAGAGGTGGGCTTTCTGGGACGGCACATGCTACCACTCTGTACTTGTTCATGGCCACATCAAAGTCACCATGGGTTTGCATCATGCTGCCTGCAGCCAAGATTGCCTGGGAATAAAAACAATGATTAGAGAGACAAGTGTGGATACGATGAAAGACAAACTACCACATGAGAGAAAATTACCTTTAATTTTGAATGAACTGCTCTGAAAAAGTCCTACACACTATTCTTAGCTAGCCTAATATTAAAATAAATCTATTGCAAAGTATGTTTCCCGGAGCACACACATACCTTATAATTGTTGGGGTCAAAAGTGAGGGCATTTCCAAGGTGCTCAAATGCCTTTTGGTATTTCCCAAGCTGACAAAACACAAAAGTGAAAATTATACTTCCACTTTTAGATCTTACTGACTCTTAAATGTCACACGTAACTTGTAGATCCTCTTACTTGTTTAAACAAAAACTCATTGAAAAGGTTAGGAGAAAAAAAATTGTACTTACCTGTAAAAACAGCAAGCCAAGAGTAGTAAGAAGTTCAGTATTCTCTGGAGAGAATCTGAAAGTCCAATGAAAAATGTCACTTTATCTATGCCTGAAATTATATTTAATGCTTGCACTTATTCTTGAGCAAAGATTGTTGATATTCAGAGAATCTCCTGATTATTCAATCAGGCTTTGATTCAGCATAATTGTGAAGTTTTAATTATGACCTGTGGCGGGACAATGTGGCCCAAAGTAAAAATGGGATAGGAGATGCAGATCGGCATTAAAATAAAACTCACAGTGGTATGTCTCATTAAATGCAACACTAGTATTGGGGCACTTGATTAATTCATTTAGCCCCAACAGGAGGTAGCCATAATGAGCTCTATTATAGGCACTGATGTCATTTCCTCATTTATGCCACAGCTTCATGTTTAAATTTTAAAAATGTGAATAGAAGTGGAAATTAACTATATGCTACTGAACTGATGGGGGCCTCAGTTAAAATCTGGAAGCTGGAGCTTTGTGTGAGATTGAAGGAGGACCATTGATTGAAAGGAGCTCTGAAGAGGAAAATCATCAGATAAATCAACAGGGAGCCCTTGGAAATGATCTTCTCTGAAACAGCAAATTATATGGCCACCTCTTTGCAAATTGCCAACATAGAAAAAAAGAGAAAGAAATCATACTGGGGCTATGTAATTATTACCAATTATTAATATAATGTTCTATTATTATTTGAGCCAGTTAAGTATACTTTATCACAGTAAAAAATATCCTAAAATTGAAATAAAACAGAAAGATGTACGTGACCAGTCTGGAATATTTATAAATATTTATAGAACCGTAGCTGCTGTCTGTAATAGCATATACCTAGAAATATTGTGCATTTTCAATGTTAATAGTTCACACATTCCTATTGAAACATCATCAGAACGGTTTTAATGTTGTCCGTATTTACTTACTCCACTGCCCTCTTATACACTTCGACGGCCTTGTCAGTGGCTCCAACCAGCAAATGAACCTTCCCAAGCATCATGAAAGTCTTGTCGTGTTTATTTATCTGGAGAGCTAAGTTTAGATGCTCTTCAGCCTGATAGAAACAGAAGATCAAATGATGAGATCACCAGGGAAATATTACAATTTGTTCGGCATAGTGTTGGTAAAAATCAGCATGCTCACATTTTTGAAGTCTTTGATGAAGAAATAGCACACCCCCAAATTATGACTGATCTCCTGGGGCAAGAAAATGTCAAATTATACATGAGCCATGTTTAACAGAAACGAGCTGGATAAAGGCTGAATACAAATTCTACAGTATTACTGACAAGTATTGGCAGGGGCAAAACATACTCGTGAGAAATGCCACTTTAAAACACTTTTTAGGCTTTGTAATAACCACGAGGTTTTTTCGGGATAAATTGTTGCATAAATGTCTTGGCATATGCCGTTTTTAACTGATAGGAGGATTTGTTTAGAGGACTTAATGTTATGAATATATATATATATAAAAATGACCCCTGACAAACTTTAAGACATATCAGTAACTCAGTGCTTAGAGTATTTCTTTTCTTGTACCCAGTCTTTCTCATTGAGCTTTGCGGCTTCATGATAAAATTCAATGGCAGCTTTGTGCTTCCCCAGGAGAAATCTATGGAAAGAAAAAACAATAATTACCCATATGAAAAATTAAACCATCTTAATCACTGCATGCTTAAGAGTAATCCGCCAATTCCTCAACAGTGAAATAAAGACCGAGGGTGGCTTAATTTTCCATACACTAAGAACATTAAATATGTTCTGGCGCACAGTTGACCTGTTATCAATGTATATTTGCATTCTATCTTGTAATTAATGGAGAAGGGGTGAGGTTTGAGGGCAGTAGACTCACAGTGATCTGGCCACTTGTTTGATATTGTCAGCACTGCTGGGATTAAGAATAGCACAGCTTTGAAAGAGCTCCAGAGACTGTTGAATCTTGCCCTCAAGACGCAAGATTAGCGCTGTGGCAAGAAAGAAAAAACACAAAAAGACAGAAGAGAAGATAACCACGTTAAAAATCTTAAGCACAACATGGGGTCTAAAGAGCTTAATTTGAGGAAATTCATGATGTAATGGAGAGTTGTGGCATCAAATAATGGACTCTTCATTTCATGTAGCTGTAAATTAACATTCAATTCAATTCAATTAAACTTTATTTATATAGCGCCAATTCACAACAAAGTCATCTCAGGGCACTTTATAATCTTGACTTTATTCTGTAAAGATATATAAAGAGAACCCAACAATTCCCCCTGGAGCAAGCCATAGGCAACAGTGGAGAGGAAAAACTCCCTTTAACGGAAGAAACCTCCAGCAGAACCAGGCTCAGGGTGGACGGCCATCTGCCTCGACCGGTTGGGGTGAGTGGAAAGGGGAGAGAGAAAAGAACAGAGCAACAAAAAGCAATAACAAAACATCGGGCAGATTGGTAGGACCAGTAACTGCACGCTGGAAGACACACAGCTTCAAAGCCGGGGGACACCTGCAGAAAGGGACAGAGAGAGGGGGACAGAGGAGGACAAAGACAACTACGGGAGAGAACATCATGCATGTTTCATGTGTTAAGATGAAGAGTTACTATGGAAACAATGGCTCACCTTGAACATATATGGCATATTCACACATCCCATTAGTCTCCTGGAGTTGTTCTTTGATGATCACCTACATGGACATAGAGTAGGAGACAGAGGCAGATGTTACTTTAACAGGTGTGAATAACAATGCAGCTAAAATTCATAGCTACCATGGTTGAAGAAACACTAAACACAGACTATGGAGAGAATGGAAGGATGAAGACACTTTACCTTACAGGTATCATAGTCCTTACGGATATAGTGCTGGTGGATTAGCCAGTTTCTCCTCTCCCCAATGGGAAGCTCTGGAGCTGGGGGGAAGAATGTAATACAATCATAAGATTATACTTTAATTTACAGTTTAAACTATGTATTTTTCTAGCTGATAACGAAATAATTAATTCTCACCCGCTTGTTTTAGTCAATATTAAGTCTCTGACAGTTACACAGGTGTAACAAATCGTCCTGTAAATTCACAGGCTGAATTTACATCAATTCACCAGGCACTCTGTAAATCTTAGCTTATTAGCGCATTTTTGCTTACAAGCAGACGGCTCAGAGTATTAAGAGTTATGTCTATTTGGACTATTTTTAATTTAGACAGTCTTTTTCTGTCTGACAGCTGAATAAATAATCCTGAAAGCACCACCCCCCTGCAGTCACTAGCAAGGCTTTGATCTGACAGTTAACATAGATGTTAACACTTCAACCAAAAACCCCAGGCTAAACTATAATCAGTTCACCAGCAATGCTGTCACCTTGTAAGCAAGTTCTTTAGTTACAAACACTGCTGTTTCCGCTCTCTCTCTTTAATGTCTCAGCAGGCTGAGATACTCTTTCCGTTGCCAGGGCAACAATGTCTCTGACAAACCAGGTGCTTGCGACAGACCAGAGAGGGCACAGAGACAGACTGAAAGAGGAAGGCTGGAGGAATGAGCAGCACAATACAAAGCCAGCTTTAGAAAGGGTTAGGTAACCTCGAGAGCCAAACCACAATGCCTCAAGTCTTCTTCCCAGAGTACCACATTTCATTTCACAAGGAAGCAAACATAATTCCTATTCAAGCGAGTTTTATTCTGGTAATCCTGCTATCTTCCACCTACTACCTTCCTCTGAGGCTAAAAATAGGATTCAAGGCAAAGTGAAATGAAGTGCCAGGCTTTGAGTCTGTCACTGACATTTGGGATATCATTAATGAACTGCCTGCAAAAGAATACAGTGTGAATCATACCAAAGCTCCCTTCTGTTTTTATCTGTCAGTGCTTCAAGCAGTGCTGTTGATCTGCTGCTACAACTGAAGCCTTTTCCAACTACTTCACAGAAATCCTCTCCATCGCTGAGCACGAAACTGCATGGGCTTCACACGTTTGCCTCGTCAAGATTCGTAATGGCCCTATTTGTAGCAACCTAATCCGCTTTCTTCCTGGTGAGACAGCAATAATATTCTTGTCTCTGGGTTTCAGCTGTGGTCCTGTGGTGCTCTTGCGTCCACATACACAAGGCAAGGCAGATTTAGTAAGGAGAGATGGGATATACGTGCGACATATATTCCTGCAACTACTATAAGAAAGAATAGCACCGAAAAGCGAACAAGAAAAGCACAGCGTGCGGTCCGCTAAATACAGCCATGTGAAAAAAAGTCATCCAAAACATGGACGGCTTTCCTCTTTGTTATAATTGATCTGGCTAATGCTAAGGCAGATTTGTCTTCCATGTGCTTCAACCATCTGTTAAAATGGGATAAGAGCAGAGGAGAAGCCTGCTGAGATCAAAAGACACATAGAGAGAATTTAATGAAAAATATGATGAAAATTATTTTGGGAGTTTTGGCATGGGAATTTCAAAAACCCTTGGTCTTGTTAAGTCATCTAGTCTCATACTTAGTTGCACTTTAATTTAGTCATTTGGCAGATGCTTTATCCAAAGTGAGCTACAAAGCAAGCACAAAAATCTAAGTGAAGGAGAAAAAATTAAGGAACAGTGCTATGAAAAGAAATATTTCTGTTTCATGTGATGCAAGCCCAACATAGGACAGATTTTTTAAAAGTTTTAGTGCATAAGAAGTTGCATAAGAATCTGTCTTCCACAGTTTTTTGAATATTAGAAGTGAAGCTGCTGAGTGTGCAGTTTGGTAGCTCATTCCACCATCATGGGACAATTGAGCTGGAGGGCATTGCTCTGCATCTTTTGCTGTGTGGTGGATATTCTTCTCAAGATGTTGAAAGAAACGTATATTTTCCACTACATTAACCAAATAAAAATCCAATCTTTGAGCTCTGTTTTTATTGCTTTAATAACTCAGTTATCTTACATTATTGTACTTTTTCACTTTAGATTTAGTTTGTCTGAAGAATTACTTTTATGATGTGGAAGATCTCACATATACAATTTGGAAATATAAAACCATGTAAAATGATAAAATACCACAGAGCAGTAAGCACTTAACTGCTGCAAAAATTAAACAAAACAAAAATAAAAATGTTTATTCTATCAACAACATTGGCTGATTGAACATTATGACATAATCAAAAAACAAACTATTTCCAATGAAGAAGCATACTGAATAAACAGAGATACAGAAAGAAGGGTGAGGGTGACCTCTGCAGGATGACTACTTCCACTTACAACGTACAAATCAAAAGTCAGATATTAATGACAAAATAATGGGTATTTTGAAAGGAATTGTGTTGTTTGAGAACCTTTTTGTAAGATGGTTTGCAAGTCACAACTGTACCTTTAGGTGCCCGGCGTTTCGTGGTGTCAGTAGCAACCGGAAGCTGAAATGAGATGCAACACTAAAAATAAATACATAACAGCTTACAGAATCCCTATCTAACCTACTAGCAACACACACTGGATACATATTTGCCCTACCCAAAAAGAGTTTTTATATTGGTCTTCCTGGTAAAGTTTGGAAATACAGTTCAAAGTTCAGACTAACTTAAATGTGTGCTGAAAGGGCGTCTTTAATAGAACAGAAAAAACAAAATCACTTTATTAGAAGCCACAACCCTGCCATATTGCGCAATATTGAAATAACACATTTCTCAATCATAATACAATTTAGAAAGAACACTAATATCCAGAAAGGCTTTGTGAAGGTGTTCAAGGTGATGCTGAATGTAGAGCAAATGCTCTACTTGCTCTAATATGTACAATTATTTGCTGACTTTACTTAGTCCTATTGGGGTCACTGAACAAGCATATTTATTGTTCCCCTAGTTTGGACATGCTGGGTCACAAACTAAATAATTAATAAAATAAAAGCCAGCACTTTTTAATAGTAATTTACAGCATATGTTTGTCTTCACTTAAGTAAAAGGATAATAATACTCGATAAACTACTCGATTAGAAACAAAGGTTCTGCATTCAAAAACGCATTTATGTCAAAGCATTAGGTGACAGAAGAAGAGGGCTTAGTAAACCAAGTGTAATAGGTTACATTGCATCACTGGTTATTGCTTTATTTGAAACTATCTCAACTACTGTTACCGCGCTGAGGTACAGCTACCTTGTAAACAGGTAGATGGACGCATGCGCAAAGCCAGTGTTTTGTTTTAGAGAATTTCTTCCATATTTGACTCACTTGTGGATTGTGTCTAGTACAGTCACTCATTTTTTGTTAGTGCATGAATATTCTCTATATTTGATCACATCCTTGAAGCTACAGATATAAAACAATGGGGATAATGGTAAAGCTCACCCACTTACTATACCGCAAAGATGGGACTGTTAATGTTACCGACAGCAACTAAAGTCTGGGCTAACGATGGCATCGTTAAACAATTTGTACTGCGTTACCTCCGCATAGCTCTGTAGCTATAGCCGTTAGTTCTCAAACATTACTTTGCCCTTGGATAAGTGAGATTAGAGATTAAATACAGAGTACGAGTTACAATTCGCTGATGTCAACTGTTAGCAATCCTAATCAGTTTAACTCTAGGTTAGCTCCGAACCAGTTAGCCAAGCAGCTATTATTTAGAGAACAAGCGTCATACAAAGGCTGTACTCCAACCTCTCACTACGTTAACTTGTAAAGTATAATAGCATGACCTGAAGTGGCACGTTATCCAGTATTTTTACTTAAGAAAATGATAATAAGCTTTGCTTTGCACTCACCTCCGACGCTGCCACTTCGTCCGCCATCTTGGGACGACCAACACTAGAAGCTGTTACCATGGATACACGTTTAGAATGCGGTGGTGTTGCCTGCAGTGTCAGTGGGATTTGACCTGTATGAATGTGGCTGACTGAAGGGAACAGTGCACTCCGTGCAAATACATGATAAAACTCAAGTTATTTCACAGATGTAAAGTTTTCAATGCTCATCTGACTTGATACCGATCGAGTGGATTGTTTTGTACCTGTATACAGCTACACGTCTGCATTAGCAGCGTTTACATGGACCCTTACATTAGACTGATTATCAGATAAAGAAACAAGATACAGTAAATTGCATCAAGTAACCACCTTAATCTGATGAGAAGTAATTTTATTCTGAATGAGAGGGGTTGTTCATCCCTTTTTTAATGTGATCGCCAGGGATATTTAAGCCATCTAAACATTTGGCCATTTTGCTCTTGCTTGGATTAATATCATCTTTCTGTGCATGCTTGCCTTGCATGGGGGTAACATCTGGGGAATTTTCTCAAAAAATTCTTGATCTGCCTAAGAGTGCTTCTGCAGACTTTTCCTGTTTAAAAATTGCATGAGTAGCTATGTGCTTCTGGGATTGCAGCTTAATTTAGAAAATACAAAAAAAAAAAAAAGAAGAAAAACAACAGAAAACAAATATTGTTCCCATGACATGATTTGATTACATCTTAGATTTCTATTGAATGAACCCCCATAACATTAAAATTCAATCAGATTAAACATAACAGCTGGCAGAAACATTTGTCAATAATAGAATCATTTCAATTTGGTCCTACGTTTGGATCTACATTTACACATAGCTAAGACATTTGGCACAGCATGAACAAGTCTTCAGTTAAAGATCGTCCAATATTTAAAAGCTAAACTGTCAGTTTATTGGATGACAGATTACCAATTTCCAAAAATACCCCTCCAGTTAATGTTTAAATAATTAATCAGTATTTACAACACCCCTTAATATACATTCTGCTCATAAAATAAAGTTTTTTAAGAAGACAGACAAAAAATTGACCATCAATAGCCTTGTGCTTAAATCCCTTCCCACAAACTGGCAGGTTACACCTTAAGAAAGTGATTCAGTGTTACAATAAGATGTAAATCTTATTACATTAATAAAATGGAAAGATGTAAATGCCTAACACACAGGTGCAGCCAAAAAATACAAAGCATCTACTCAGTTACAGGTAACTTGTCTACAAAATAATCACTATAGATAGCAAATCAAAATAATAAATATTGTGTTCTTTTTGCTCATTAATGTACTTTAAATACATCTATGCTCTATACTACAGTCTGTAACTTTACATTCATAAACCTGCACCACCTTTTATTTTAATCACTGCAAGACTCCATAAAACAACATATTTCTATCCACAAAACAAATGAAAATATAACACCCCAGTTAACACACATCTTAATTTACCCTCACAAAAGATTTTGTTAAAATCTCACTTCATTTAAATTAGTAAGCTGATCACTACAGTTCAAGAAAACCCTTCATCCCGTTACCTTCATCGATAACCAGTTTACCCTGTACAGTACTATACAAAACAGTACATACAAAGACCAAATTCAAACAGCAACTCTGTGAAGCAATTGAAGCAATACCATGTAACAGGATGCATCTCACTTTACAGGGCATCTAGTCTGATTGCACAAGAAGAAAGTAACCTGAAAATTCTCAGTATATCGAGTACTGTGCATTTAAAATTAAGGTGAAATGATGAGACTGGTTACCCTGTATGGCTGTACACACGGCTGCAATGGCTCCATCATTAATGGATGGCAAAACATTCTCATGTCAACTATGATTTTTATGTAATTCAGACTATGTGCAGTGCTTATTTCTGATACCAGATTGAGACAGAAAACTCCAATCCTTTGCACAGGCATAATTAACAGTGACAGGATTTGAATAATGTAGTTTTAAAGCCCCATCCTTGCTCAGCAGTGTTCTGCAGATGGTCTTACATTAACATGTTTTTGGGTGTTTGTGTTTTGTCAAATATAATCCTCCTTCAGCTCCTTTTTATATGCATTTCATTCATTTTTTAGAATACATCAGAGCTTGGATTTTGAAGAAATTGTACATTGATAATGGTTGTCATTATATACTTGTATAAAACCCTCTACCCTGTCTTCTGTATTATACGACAGTGTCTTTAAAAGAATGGGGAACACTTGACTACATTGATCATGTGGCGAGAATAATATCTGATGTCATAAGTTACTTGATTTTGGCATTTCCATTAAACAATGAACCATCCTACCCCATAACCTAGTAAAAATTTTGGAAAATGGCTAGTCTTGTGTGTTGGTCAGAGAAGAGATCACCCTGAGGCATTAAGGGTGATAAATGGTCTAATTTCCCTGACTTCTGTCGAAAGCTCCCTGGGCAGCAGAGGTGGCAGCGGTGGCTGCAGCAGTCTGGAAGTTTCGGTTAGTCAGGACTCCTTGGGAGAACTCCTGCTGGGCCTTAGTGAAGCTGGCACCTGTCCTTCTGTACTTAGAGTGGACCTGGAGGAATAAGAAAAAAGACATATTAGGACAGTGACAGGTTTATAAAACCAGGTGTCATTCAGACAGAAGCTGAAGGATACCAATTCACTTTATCTTCCCCCTCCCCACCCTCATCTATGGTATCTTCAAGCTTCTGACTGACTGAACACACCTGACATCTGATACTATTTACCATTTCAAGATTCAACAACTATTGATCCCATAGGGAAATTGTGTTGCCTTGTTACAATTACTCACTGCGTGAAAGTATAAAGAAACGAAAAGAACATCCACCAAACCGAGACAAACAAATACAACATACTGATCAAAAAGTAAGAAAAAAAAAAACACCCAGAGGAGTAAAAATAAATAAAATAAAAACTATATATGGGGATGAGTTGAAAAGGGGGGTCCCTCTCTTTTTCCCTCTTTGTCCCGGCTTTGGAGCTGTGGGTTTTTCCAGTGCGCAGCTACTTGTCCTACCAACCTGCCAAATGTATTATTTTGCTTTGTTGCTTTTCTTTTCTCTCTCCACTTTCCACTCACCCCAACCAGTCAAAGCAGATGGCTGCCCACCCTGACCCTGGTTCTGCTGGAGGTTTCCTCTCCACTGTTGCCTAGGGCTTGCTCAAGGGGGATTTGTTTGGTTGCCTCTACATACTTGTTTAGTCTGGACTTTATAATGTGAAGTGCCTTGTCATTGTTGTGAATTGGCGCTATATAAATAAAATTAAATTTAATTCTCCCCTGGTGTGAATCCACATACGGTTTGAAGTTGGGGAGGGTCTAAAGAGTGTGTCAGGATGTTGGGTCTGGAGTCTGACTGGTGTATGACATCACATGCGATGTCTGAGGAGGCAGAGGGAGGAATATAGATGGCGATCAATATGGCGCGTGAGGACCAACTCTCCTTCGATCTGCTGCAGTGTACTGAAGCGGTCAATACTAATGCATGTGTCAGACATACTGTCCTGCAGCCATGTCTCTGTGAAACACATTAGTCTACACTCTCAAGAGATTGTGTTTAACATCCTGGACGAAATATGTTGCGGATGTAATATCCTGAAATATGATTTTAAACATCCTGGATAAAATAAGAAGGTGAAGAGGGAGAGGCCAGTTCAGCACTCAGAATCAGCCATGCTGTTGTGATGAATGCAGTATATGGTTTGGCATTGTCCTGAAAGACACCTTCTCTGGATGGGAGCATATGTTGCTCTAAAACCTCTATGTACTTCTCAGCATTGATGGTGTCTTTCCAGATGTGTAAGATGCCCACACAATAGGCACTAAGCTGGATGGTCCCTCTCCTCTTTAGTCCACAGGACACGGCGTCCATTGTTTCCAAAAATAATTTCAAATTTAGATTAATTTGACTACAAAACAGTTTTACATTTTGCCTCAGACCAATTTAAAATAAGCTTTGGCCCAGAGAACACGGCTGTGTTTCTGGATCATGTTCACATATGACTTCTTCTTTGCATGATACAGCTTTAACTGCAATTTTACATTGAAGAACATTTTTCTGAAATTGTTTGTTACAGATTGGTGAACCTCTGCCCATCTTTACATTGTAGAGGCTCTGCCTCTATGAAATGCTCCTTTTTATACCCATGTTACTGACCTAATGCCAATTAACCTAATTAGTTGTCAAATGCTCCTCCATTTGTTTCTGATTTGCAGCAATTATGTTTCCAGCCTGTTGTTGCCTCTGTTCCAACTTTTTCTTTGAGATGTGTTGCTGTCATCAAATTCCAAATTGAGATATTTTCCATGAAATGGTAAAATATCCCAATTTAAACATTTGATGTTTATGTTGTATTGTGAATAAAATATGCGTTTATTAGATTTGCAAATCATTGCATTCTGTTTTTATTTACGTTTTACATACATCCCAACTTTTTTGGAATTGGGGTTGTAAATTAACTATTTGTAGGCTTAACTTCTGACCTCTTTTTGGTATTTCCAAACTTTTATATCCATGCAGCATATTGTGATAATTTTGTTACCAGTTTATTGGAATTGTACTATCTTACTTTATCTCGTATTTCTGTCTTTGATGTATACACAACCTCAATGAGTTGAAGGGAAAATAAACTATACAAAGACAGTTCTATTTATGTTTGTATACAACACCTTGTGTGACTTACTATTTTGGGCAACTTTAATTCATAATTTACTTAGTTAAACATGCCTGGTTAATACTTAGAATACTAAAGTATAATCAGTTTATATGCCACATGGCACACCATTCATCTTTGTGTAGAGTGTGCAGAACATTTACATAAGCATACCATTTTCAGTAGGATGACAGCCAGGACAGCATTTACAGTGAAAAAACCAGCGACTACCATCATTACCACAGCCACAGCCAGGTTTATGCTGATCATGCTGATGGATGCAATCCATCCACTGTAAACAAAAGAGACATAAACAAATAACCATGTGTCATTTAATATTTTCTCTACGGTGTTTGTGTGTTCTATAGTGTCCAACGAGTATCTGGAATCAAAAACAGCATGAAGTTTAAGTTTTTAAAAATGAACAAATATCCTAATCTACCCCGGTGACCAATGGAAAGGCATGACAATTAAAAATGTGAGTGATGGAAACTGGAAAAAAGCCTAGTATTATATGATACAGAAAATAAACAAACCTAAAAAGAAAAGTTCCACAGACTTACAAAGCACCAACCCAGACAAGTTAGGGCAGCAGGAATCTGTCAAAGAGACGCAAGAAAGGAGACACAGGAAAAAGGAAAAAAACAAACACATGTGTGATTTAAGACACATTGACCCATGCAAACCCCTATTTACTACTCAAAGCAAAGTGCACATACTGATTCTCATTAATGAACAGAAACCCGGGGCCATATTCACAAAACATCAAACCATCTCCTTAATCTAAAAAGCCATTCACAACAGTGCCAGGGGCAACTTATAAAAAAAGAACAGAGAGAACTCCTAAGCTGAGAGAAGGAGCAGGTTGGCCCCACTGCTATGGGTTACACTATGATTCATGAGTGAACTTCTCACAGTCCACTGTCATAGGTGTTTTATCTAGTGACTGCTGTGTCAGATAGGATGGAGAGAGAACATGGAGTAATTTCATAAAACATAATTTCATACATGAAACAGTAAAGAACAGATTTCTTGTCAGCTACACTGTAACTGGCATCAGCTCCTACTTTCCAGTAGAACTAAGCACAATCAAATATTGTATGTATATGTAATGATATTCTTTTTTAAATGTCCATTGATAAAGTGTTTTTAAAAAGACAAAAAAAAAACATTATGACTCTCAAAAGACTTAAGAGATGAGGCATATCTTCAGTGCACTGCCCATAACTTATAAGAACTAAGGCTGTGTGAAATACCAAAACGTTTGCCATTGTAAAGTTAGGACCAACTCGCACCTTATTATTAAGAGTTTCCCCTCACCCAGCCATATAGAAACTACTTTTAGGAATAGGGTGTTTTGTAAATATGACCCTTGATTTTAGTGATGAATGCTGGCCTTATGCATTTAGACCACACCTTCAGACTGTCACCAAAAATGCTAATGAATTTTCAGTTAAGAAAGGTTCTTACTGACCTGTTTCCCCACCTTGGAATGCCAACAGTTTGGATAATGTACACTGCAACTTGGAAGAAAAATACAAAAAAGAAAAAAAAGAAGCTAAAGGAGCTGTCAGACCTGGGAAAGAAAACAGACAACAGGAACGTCATGTTATTAAGGATTTTTTATTTTAAAGAGGCTTATTTGTGGCATGATTAGATATGTTGGCGTTAAAATTTTATTGAAGTTAAAAAACAAACAAACAGAAAAAAAATTAAAAATCAGGACTGTCAAGTTTCTTTATTTTTACTGCTTGTAAAGGAAAGTAATATCCATCCCTGAGTGTAATGTAAATCACATTAATAGTAAATCAATTGGAAAAGGTCAGTAAAGCAGTGCACCTGAAGGCCTTGTAGACAGGCCTGTACCAGCAGATGAAGGAGACGGGGGTGAAGAGGACGAACCATAGGATTGACAGACCGAAGTCAACACCGTAGTCTGAGTCTACAGTGAAGTAAGCGAGGCAGGCCAACACGTTGAGGAAGAGAGTGGCACTGTGGACTGACAAGACAAACAGCAAGCTAAAAAATTTTACTGGTGGATTGGTAACCAGCAACAAAGAACACAATATAAAGACAAATGCAACTTTTCGGGACACAGTGGGTTAGCTTGAATGATCGCTGCTAGGATTCTAAACATGCATCGGAACAAATTTGGCTCATGATTCTTTTCTAAAGTATAATGTGAAGATGCGAACATTTGAAAAAGTTTGTACATTCTACAACTCAGGACATTTAACAATAAAATACAATCTAATTTTTAATTTGTTGATAGTATGACAGCACAGTGAGAAAACGCATGAATTATAAGGACACGTACACATCCAAAGGTAATACATTCTCTTGCAGATCCTCCGGTACTCTTCAGGGATATCCTCCTCAAAGTCCTGATAGAAGCATGGTTTCACAGGGAAAAAAGTGGGAAGAGGCGGCCAGTTGTTCTCTTTAGCTAAAACACAGGATTTCACAACTGGATGGTCAATGGTTAGCCAATGCTGACGGTTTATGTAGCTTTCATATTTTACTTGGAAGCATTTAAAACAAATGCTACCACTTACCTCCAGTGTTTGCTCTGTCGGAGGCCCTGTTCTTCAGCTCCTGCTCCTTCCGATCCAGCTCTGCTGCTTTCCTCTCCAGCTCCTCCTGCTGTTTGACCAGGTTAGCCTGGGCCGCAGCTGCAGTTGCCTGGTGGATGAAGAAGAGCTGCACTCTTAACATTGTTCAATATTGTCACTGCATCACTAAAACCGCCTGCTAAATTTTTCATGCCAGGGTAAGTTTATAAAGTACGCTGTAGGCAGCTGTACATGTACAACAAACGTGAATCATCTATGTAAAGATACCAGCTCCTAACGCCAGATTTGAAACAGATTTCCTGTTTGTAACTACTGACTCATTACCATAGTTAGATTGTTATTCTGCTACTAAACTGAGATGAAATTGTTTTACAACTGTGGCTTATTATAGATATATTGTCAGTGAAGTATATATTGCACAATAAATTAAATAATATTTCCAAAACAGGCAGCGTTAATAAAATTGTAAAACCTAAATCACATATACTGCACATTAGTCTAAACAATCCTGAAAGGAAAACACCGATTTGGTTGATGTGGTTAAGTTACTAGGCTTTACTCAGACATGCCTATACGTAATTCTCAAATATTGATATTGGCCTAAAAATGGAAATAATGACTTGGCTGTCCTTTCTTTCATCATAAGTCACTCTTGATTGAATCAGCACAGTGATCGTCATCATCGTAGCCTCATCTATTGTCCTGGATATTGAAGGATTGGTTCACAATTTCTTAAACAACAATTCAGTGCACATGTGAACACTGAAACAGGTTTTACTTGCTGTAAACATTCCTTCCATTCATACAGACTTCTAAAGAGATGTTTATTTGTATATGATAGTGGATCCATCTCCATCAAAATCCATCTCCTCTGTGCAAACCCAAAACTAACATGTTTATCTTATAACAATACAAAGCATTAACCTTCATAATGGGTTCACATTGGTAACATTAAATCTTCCAGAGATGCAACCTTTTTTTTTTTGTTAGCAAACCTGTTATTTTCCTCCCACTACATCGTAATAGAGAAACACAGTCCAGTGAAACACAAAGTCAAATTTTACACTAAAAAATATACTTCTTTAAATGTTTGTATGGGCACCTAAATAGTGTTTTAATACAGATTTAACTAGCTGTGAACCTGTCCTTTAAATACTAATTTGACTCCCAGAGACAGCTTCACTCTGAATAGTTCACCTCAATTGGCTGATAAAATGCACAAATTTGGACTACACACCAGTTTTTACATTTTTCTGTTTGTAAACGCGTGTCTGACTCACCCTTGCGCTCTGCTCCACAGGGGTGTGTAACACAGCAGGTTGAGTGGAGGCAGCAGAGATGGGGATAGTGGTGCCAGAGTGGTTATCCTGTGAAAAAGGTTAATGCAATAGTGATTTCTAAATAATAAAATGACCTCTCAGCGAAGCAATGCTTACAGGTCTGCATCAGTCGTTATTTAAAAAAACAAAACATTAGAGCAAACCATGTCAGAGGAGGAGAATGGGTTGAAATCTGCACTGCTATCAGGGACTCTGTTGGTAGCCTGTGTGACTGAGGCATCCTGAAAAAAGGGAGATCAATGGTTGGTGTTAGAAAGTAGAACCCCATATTATATAAAGATAGATAGATGTACAACATGTGGATTAAGTATTGTCCTAAAGAGTCCAAACGAGCACTGAAACAGATTTCGAAAGCTGAACTGTGTCGCACGTTAACTATTAACACACTCTTGGCCCACATTTGTCTCAGTTAAAACAGAATTTCTCAAATATCTGGTTTAGAAGATCGGTTTCTTTCAATGGCGCGTTAGGAGGAGTCATAGCTCGTGGCCAAGTATCAGAAAGCACCTGTTCACGGGTCTGCTACCTGCGCAGGTGAGTTAACAGGCTACGTGCAGCGTAAACATGCCGTTTAACAAAGATGACTTATAAATAGCTTATAGTCGGACATCAGGGTGGCATACTTTATAAGACGGACGACTCTTACTTCAGGAAATGCTGAGGCCAAACCCAGCAACCAACCAAACAGGTTTTTGTTGCAGCATATCGCTTTCAGGCTTCACTTTACATGAAAATTTTTATTTCAGCGAGAGAAAACAACGCAGGGGTCTCACCTGGAAAGGGTTCACATCCACTGGGTCCGCAAAGGGGTTGCTGTCAAATCCCGACATCGTACATAAAAGTTTATGCTGTGAAATAAACAACACAACAGCTCTCGTCTTCCCAGCGGCTGCGGCGGCTGCAGCTGCTCCCGAGTACTGATGGCGTTACTGTGACGCTGCGCCACTGCGCATGCGTCCCTCGAATTGGTGGCCCGCGTCACAGGAGGCTGTCTCGGGTCAATACTAGTCAATTAGCCTACGTTTATTTTTAGAAATAATGTCAAGTGGGTTTAAATGTGCTGTTCTCGTGACTGTTTGATTTCATTCAGTTGTGTTCAAAGTGACTCTTTTCCACTGGTGAATCCAAATCCTTGACCCCGCTTAAGTAAAATGATTGATTACACACTGTGAAACTATTCCCTTACAAGTAAAAGTCCAGCATTTCCAATTTTTCAGGTAAAACTTGTTAAAAGTACTTAAGGCGGAAAAAAGAACTATTGGTTGATGTGTAAGAAACTTTGTACTTTTGCAGTTAATATGTTTATAATGAAGATTATCATTAGCTGCACAAGAATCAGACTATTTTTGTTATTTTGGAAATTAAAATATGAGAAATGCAATAATCCAGACCTAGTAATAATAGTCTATAAAAATATGCAGCAAATTCTCATTTATGTCTACATTTGAGTATTTTAAGTTAAAGTAAGCAGGTATTATTAATCAACTGGCTACTAATTTAGCTCTTAGGCCTATATAACTTATATATAATATAAAATGCATATTATCAGACAAGTGCTTGAATTGTGTATGCAAGTCATAATTGACAAGTAACCAAAATTGTCCTACAAATGTAGAATAATTACGTACGTACGTAAGTACGTTTCCCTCTAAAATGAAGTAAAATAGAAATATAGTATATAGTAAGACAGAAAGAAAAAGTTAAAATTTGTAACTAAAAAGTTTGTTGAGCGCAGGAACACTTCGTTCATTCTGCGTGTGGAGATAAAGTAAAAATCATTCTGGTCTCTTTGGCCACACAATGAAACGTTTATTTAGCAAAAGAACAGCTTTGTCGGCTCTGTCCATCCGACACGGTCAATCATAACGTGACAACAGTTTTCTTCTTCTCATCCCTAAAAGGTGTTTACCGTAATACAGGTAATGAGAAGGTACAGAATATTTTGGGTGTAACACTACCGTATACAATGAGTAAAGAGCGCATATGATGTACAGACCTCAACACCCCCACTCGCTCTTAGCTCATCAACTTAACACTTATGCACAAACATCTCAAGATTGTTATATTGTCTTGATCATATGGTACATTATAGACATTCTTAAGTACCAAACATGTCTTCAGTAAACATAGACAATTTCAGTTTAGTGGCTGGTGTTGTCATTATGTCAGCAACCATCTTTTCACTTGGGCAATATTCTAGATTGACTCTGCCACTGTTGACAGTTTCCCTCATAAAGTGGTACTTGATGTCAATGTGTTTACACCTCTGCCTGTTAACTGGGTTTCTGGCTAGTGCTATAGTACCTTGGTTGTCTTCGTACACTATGGTGCTTGTATATTCATACGAATCAATCCCTGTGAGTAGTTGTTCCAGATAGATGCTTTCCTGTATAGCTGATGCTAAGGACACATATTCTGCCTCACAAGTAGACAGTGCTACTGTTGGTTGTTTCCTTGTCTTCCATGCAATCAGACCACTGTTTTTGCTTAGACTGATACAATAACCTGATGTACTGCGTCTGTCCGTAGTGTCTGATGCCCAGTCAGCATCACTGTACACTATTAGACCCAATTTTCCAGTCTTTCTCTTAAAGTACAAACCTTGTTTTACTGTACCCTTAAGATATCTGAACACATGCTTCACTGTGTTCCAGTGGGCTTCTGTTGGTTCAGCAAAATGTTGTGACAGTTTACTGACCACAAAACTCAGATCTGGTCGGGTGCGAGTGGACAGGTAGATTAAGCTTCCCACTGCCTCCCTGTACATTCTTGGGTTATTCATTTTCTTTGCATTTTCTGTGAAGTCTAGTTTTAGTTCACATGGAGTTTCCCTAGGTTTACAGTCTTGCATGTTAAACCTGTTCAGTATTTTTGACACATATTTTTCTTGTGACATCTTTACTCTTCCTTCTGTCTGTTCAAAATCGATCCCTAAGAAGTGTTTCAGCCTTCCCATGTCTTTCATTTTGAATTTTTCAGTGAGCATCTTCTTTACATCTCTCAGTATGCTTTCACTGTCTGCTGTTATAATCAGATCATCTACCCATATTATTAAGATCACCTTCCCATTATTGTTCTCCCTTGTGTATACACAGTTGTCAGCTGGATACTGTCTAAAGTTGTTTTCCACTAAGCAAGTGTGTAACATAGCATTCCAATTTCTCCCTGATTGTTTGAGACCATAAAGTGATTTCTGTAATTTACATACAAGTTTGTCACCTGTTTTTGACCTTTTTTCATAGCCTTCTGGTTGTTCAATGTATATTTCACAGTCAATTGGTGCATGTAGGTAAGCAGTTTTAACATCCATCTGGTGTAAAACTAAGTTTTCTTGAACTGCCTTCTGCATGACCACTCTTACACTTGTCATATCAGCTGTGGGTGAAAATGTCTCCTCATAGTCAGTTCCTGGTTTCTGACTGTAGCCTTTCGCTACGAACCTTGCCTTGTACTTTTCACGTCCATCAATGTCCGTTTTTATTGCGTAGACCCATCTACCTCCCACTGTCCTTTTCCCTGGTGGTAGCTGTGTGAGTGTGAAGGTTTTGTTCTCTTCCAACGAACTCATCTCCTCGTCCATAGCTCTTTTCCACTGCTGTGAGTCGGTTGATGATATGGCCTCCTCATAGTTCTGGGGTATGTTACATATCATTCTGTAACAAAAGTCAACACACATTTTAAGATTGTCCCCTGAGTACTCGGTCTCAAATCCCAATAGATGTGTTGGTTTCCTCCTAGTTCTTGGTGGGTTTCTTCTGATCATTTCTGTGTGTTTATCTGGGCATGTGGGCTCACTTTGTTCAGGTAAAACTTCATGAACATCCTTTCCATCTTTTTCCACCATTACATCATTTCTCTCTTGGTTTTGAACCACAGGATACACATTCTCATACCCTGTGTGTGATTCAGAAGTTTGTGTTTCCTTCTCTTCGGTCGCTTTAGTTGTAAATTTTACCAACCTGTGCTTCTGAATCTTTTCTCTGTCTGGGTAGTACACTAAGTAAGCCGGGCTGTTTTTATCATAGCCAATGAAAATACCCTGATCACATCTGGAGTCTAATTTTCCACTCTCTTGCTTGTAAGCAAAACATATAGATCCAAATTTTTGCATCTTGGATAAATTTGGCTTCTTGCCTGTGAACAACTCGTATGCTGTTTTCTTTGTGTACCTATTGTAGCACCTGTTCCTCACGTACGCCGACGTTTGTATGGCATAGTTCCATAACTTATTGGGTAATCCACTCTCTATTAGTAAGCATCTACTCATCTCATATAGAGTTCTCCAACTCCTCTCTGCAGTGCCGTTTTGATGAGGTGAGTAAGGTGCAGATGTTTCATGCCTTATCCTGTTCTTTGTTAGCAATGTTTGGAAGTCTCGGCTTGTAAACTCAGTGCCATTATCCGAACGGATGCATTATACTTCTCCATATGGTGCTATGTCTGCCAGGAATTTTTCTGTGGCTTTTACTGTATCACTTTTGGATCTTAGGAAATACACCAATATAGTACCTGAATAGTCATCTGTGAAGGACTGAGCATATCTGTACCCTTCAACAGTTGGTGTTGGCATGGGGCCAGCTAAATCAGTGTGGACTAGCTCTAAGGGTTTCTTTGCCTTTATATCTGGCTCCCTATTTCTCGTCTGACTGAATTTTCCTTGAGTGCACACTTCACATAGCTTGTCTGGCTTTGTGTTTCCCTTCATCCCCATTCCTCTCACTACACCTTGTAGTTTTTGTATATCATCGTAATTACAATGACCTAGAATTTCATGCCAGGTTTGAATATCATGACATACATTGCATTGGTCAACATTCTCTTCTACGGTTGACAAGTAGTACAAATTTCCTGTCTCATGAATGTCAAACCTGCTGCCATCTTTGGTAATCAAGTGATTGTCCTCCCTTTTGAAAGTAATAGTCGCTCCTCCATTTGTTGCTTTCACTACTGAGAAGATATCTTGTGGGTAGGAGGGTACGTAGAGTGTGTCTCGTAGCTGTGCTCTGTGTTGTTTTCCAGCATTGTCCAGAAGGTAGATCACTGCTGTACCTCTTTTTTCCGCTATTCCACTGCATCTTGTCCCGTCGGCCAGTTCTACAGAATGAGAACCCGGTTGGAATGAAGAGTCGAAGTTGATGAACTTTCTTATGTCGTTGATAATGTGGGATGTCGCTCCTGTGTCCACCATGATGCCTTTTAAGTTTTTCGTACCTGCTGGTTTCTCCTTCTTTGTGTGCTTAGCCTTGAAGAAGTGGTCTTTATCCATCTCTTGGTTCTCTGCAATCTTTCTGAGATCATCGCGTTCTCCCTTTTTCTTGCAAATAGATTCTGTGTGCGTGTTGCTTTTACAGTGATTACACCACACTTTTCTGGAACACTTTCTTGCTTTGTGTCCTTTCGTTCCACATTTGTAACAGGTTACATTTATGTCTTCATCTTTCCTGTTGTGTGATTTAGTATTAACTCTTCCATGTAGTGTTTTCATTACATTATCTGTTGTCCCCATTATTCTCATTTTTTCTGACTCTTCGTAGACTCGTAATCTTCTCTTAAAGTCTGCAAAAGTGACATTGTCCTCATTTTGTGTCACATGGACAGCTAGTGGTTTGAAGGAGTCTGGGAGCCCGCCTAGGATCATGGCTACAATTAGACCGTCACTCAATGGCTGGCCAGCATTTCTCAGAGCTGTAATAATGTTCTCTGCCCTTATAATGTAGTCTGTAACACTCTCGGTTTCTGCCATTCTTAAATTAGTTAGAGATGTGTACATGTTTATTATCCGTGGCTTGCTTTTTCCACAATAATGTTCCTTTAATATCTTCAGGGCTCCTCTACCATCATCACTGGCTTCATGCCTTATCAGCGAGAGGCTTCTGTCGTCTATTAGCCTTATTAGCTCAGCATAGCAATCTGCATTTTTTAGCTTTAGCACGTGCAAATATCCTAGGAATCTTGTTTCCCAGAGCTCATACTTAGCTTCTGTGCCGTCGAAGTAAAGTTGGGGAGTCGTGATCCCGGTCGCTCGACTTGCCATTTTATCAGTTTCTCTGTTCTTGCTAAATTGGCTTCTTTATCGCGCGTAATGCGTCGCGCCAAAAATGTCCGTAAAAGAGACTCTTAAGACGTTCACTTATCTTCCACTCTGGGCCCATAACCTGTTGAGCGCAGGAACACTTCGTTCATTCTGCGTGTGGAGATAAAGTAAAAATCATTCTGGTCTCTTTGGCCACACAATGAAACGTTTATTTAGCAAAAGAACAGCTTTGTCGGCTCTGTCCATCCGACACAGTCAATCATAACGTGACAACAGTTTTCTTCTTCTCATCCCTAAAAGGTGTTTACCGTAATACAGGTAATGAGAAGGTACAGAACATTTTGGGTGTAACACTACCGTATACAATGAGTAAAGAGCGCATATGATGTATAGCCCTCAACAAAGTTGCTGAGTGATAATTCCTTTTAGTCCTTCTTATTTAAACTTTAGTTGTTTTTTAAATCTGTTTTTTTGATTTTGTCAACTCAGGAATGAATAAACAAGGAGGAAAATGTCTTATTTCACTTCCTGGAGGGAGTTAACGCAACCTAACTCCCGCCGCGGTCTGCCAACGAACGACGTCTGGTGGTCCCAGCACCGCAAAGAAGCAATGCTCCCACGATTATGGAACGAGCTACCAAACTCCGGACGCTCAGCAGACTCTCTCTCAATATTCAAAAAACTGCTGAAAACAGAACTCTTCCGCATCTTCCTATGGACTTAAATCTCTATTAAAAAAAAAAAAATCCTTTCTGCTCTTTCTCGCACTTGCATCTCGCGAACTGTGAACACTTTTCTGATAGGACTTTACTTTGATGTTTTTCCTTGACTTAGATTTTTTTCTGCCTTGTACCTCACTTGTAAGTCGCTTGGGATAAAAGCGTCTGCTAAATGACTAAATGTAAATGCTTTAACACAACCTAACTCAACTCTGACAGTTTTTGTTATGTTATACCAGCACTGTTGTTAGCTTTTGTTTTGATAAATTGTTTGAGATGAAGAATTACCATTGCATGCTTCTCTTTAAGTGCACTACTTGATACTAGTGATATTCCGCACAACACTGTAGCATGACATTTTTACGCTTTAAAAATTTCCCCCAAAAGTCAAATATCCTTAACCTTTACAAACTATATCCAAGAAATAAGAGATTTCTCTTAAAATGTGTACACTATAGTCTCCAGAGACATGCTGCAACAAAATTTATTAGGATAGAAGAGGCAGTTGAAGACCCATGTGCATATCTGCCCAAGATGATAAGGACATGCGAAAGTCCTCCTTCAGAAACAGACACTTCACTGCTGAATTGGCTGCTTTGTTGATTAAAACAATAGAGAAAACACTGTGCACAGAGGAGTGTACACTGCAAAATACTAAGGTTGGCAAACTGTATAAAAAGTTTGCAGTCTATTACAACTTGGATAAATAAAATTTCACAGTAATTGACAGTATGTGAAGAAAAAACGCCTCTCCATCCTCCTACTGTATACTGAAATACTCACAAATTTCAAAAAGTAAAAACAACTCCAAAAAGGCTGTCATTGTAGTCCTTTTGTTAGTAATGTCTTTATTAACCTTTTGTGTCACTTTATGGTGATTCTTTTCAGCTTTTTTGAGAACATTCTATGTTTCTTCTGGCCATCATGCTATTTTTGGTGTCCATTTTAGGTTGTGTGTTTCATTATAATTTTAAAATGTTATTTTATTTTTAGGCTCCGTCACTTTCAAACAATACATTTTAACAATCCCCAATACAGAGGCTACAGCCCAGCGATCCCACAAACCTCTCAGGCCCCTGGACCTGTGCCTGGTAGGCCCATGTGGTTGTCCATTCATGGTCACAGTTAAACAATTACAGGTGTAATTAAATAAAATTTGGCTGAATTCCATGTAGGTCTTTCAGTTTCAGTGTGCAGCGAGTGCTGGTTCACTGTCACACAGCTATAGCTACAATATTAAAGGACAGAAAACAAATGGGAGGCTTATTAGTAATACCTGCTTTTTACCAACTATGGCATGTCAAAATATCTGCTGAACAATTTTAATAAAATCATTGCTGCAAAATTGGAACAATGACCAAGTTTAAAGGATTTCAACACAGACCTGAAAAAAGGTAGAAAAATGCAGAAATACTCATGCATGATTAAAGAAACACTCAATAATGACAAAAGACACAATGACTTAGTAATTTCTTGGTTGCATTTGAGCAAACACTTTGGGAACAGGAGATGGGGATGAGTTTGGGGGTCGGGAGGCAACAATAGATTTCTTCAATAGACAGACATTTGTCCACTATACTGTACATACGAACTGTAATGTACATTACAATTGTTGTATGGCTGTTAAGCAGTGAATGCAAAGATGTCATACATATACATTCTTTGCTGGGATCCCCCTGGCTGGAATACACACCAGCTGACTTGGTCCCTTTGATGGCATATTTCCCATGTAAGAGGGAAATGAAGCAGCACAAACTTAAAACACATGATGTGGTTCTCTCTTTCTCACACATACAATCACCCGTGAGTGCTAGCCGCGTGCGCGCGTACACACACACACACACACACACACACACACACACACACACACACACACACACACACACACACACACACACACACACACACACACACACACACACACACACACACACACACACACACACACACACACACACACACACACACACACACACACACACACACACACACACACAAATCATTCACTGGAGAAATCTGTACAACTTTGTCAAAGATACTCAAAAAAAAAAAGAAAAGAAAAAAAGATAAATATTTGACTACCCAGCAGAAGCTGGTGCTCTAGCTTTGTACAGTATTTATACCACTAATACCTGTATCTTATGCTATGAAGAATTTTTGACATTAAAATTTATTAAATAAGGGAAAAAAACGTGTAATAAGATTAACCACTGCTTAGACTAATTGTTTTCAACTGTCAGCAGCTAATCTTTGTAACTTTTAAGATGACAATAACCTAATGCTGATTTTGCCTGCTTATGTCGCCCACAGCTTCAGCTTTACAGCTCTGTGACATCTGCTGAGGATGAACGGTCTTTTGCACAATCCAACATTTCCTTTTCTATCTTTCTGCTCGATGAATCTCCTCTTGGCGCTGAGTAAAGATCTGCCAAGGCACTGTGGGGACATGGGTGGCAGTTAAGTCTGAATAAGAGGAGCCGTTCCAATTATTTATGTTCCTCTGTTAAATATCTCCTCCTTCTGGAGGTGAAAACACTGTACATGGCACTTAGGGACATTTCTTTGCAAACAAAGGCTAAGCAGGAGTAGATTGAGAAGTGGAAGTTAGATGCCACTGCATTACCTCCCAACGTAAAGGCCTACATGGGGCACTGGATAAGGAGTACTTTGGTGTCCAAGGTCCGTCATACCATGAATTCATTATTGCCATACATTACCATCTGCTGTGGTATGTCTGGAGGGTCATTATCGTCATCTTCTCTGGAGTGCCTCACGATTGAATGCTTAGTCGCCTTAAGTTTCTGTTTGCCCTTCTCTGGATTGAAGGTGCCTCTGCTGGTAAACAGGGGCCTTTCACCAAACGTGGTTTCCTGATCTCCTGTTAGGCTGCTGTCTAGGCTGTCAGACCGGGAAGCTTGGGGTGCATTCGAATCCTGGGCTGGACCTGAACCTAGCGATGGCGACTTGGAGTGGAAACGAAAACGCCGGTTTGTAGCAGAGGAGGAAGAGGATGGTGGATGGAAGTGCGATGAGGAGGAGTATGAAGACACACTAAAGCAAGAGTCTACAGAGTCGAGGGATTCAGGCTGCCGGCGGAGAGGGTGGCGTCGGGGGCCTTTTCCACCAGATCTTTGAGGCCAGGGGGATGTCAATCTCTCTGCAATGAAAGGCAAAGCCAACCATTTGTGAACCCTGTACGCTTGTACCAATTATTCATAAAAACACACACTCTGAAAGATGACTTTCAGTTTCCTGCACAACATACCAGAGAAGTCTGAAATAGTTCCCTCGGAGTCCACATTGAGATTCTCAGAACTGTCGGCTGTTCCGATAGAGGCCTCTGACTCCAGAGTCTCATCATCTGATGCTCGTGGCTCCAGGGACAGCATTTCAAAAGTCAACTCCTCTCTGCAGAGGGAATTTTTATCCAAATTAACAAATGAGATGAGCAAACATCATCAGACATAGCCAATGCTAATAACACATGGGAATGGTAAAAGTATTTTTAGAAACACTGTTGTGTGACTCTAAAATGTCAAGTATTAAACAAATCGTTTTTTTTATTTTTATTTTTACATTTTAAGGACAATGCCGTAATGAAGCTTACTTCTCTTTCTGCAGGCTTTCAATTTGCTCAGTCAGTACTCTCTCCTCCTGCTGCATGGCTGCCTGCTGATACTCTGAGATTTCAGCAGAGTCTGCTCCCTCTTTAATCTGACTCTCTGCTATCACAGCATCAGCCCCAGACAGCAGCTGGGGACTAACTGGAGGTGAAGGCGTGTAGGAGCCTAGATGGTACATGGGTCCTTTTCCCTGAGAAACAAAAGAAAGGCACATGTTTCCTTTTTACTGATGTGGATATTACATTTGTGCTTTATTTAAAAAAAACAAACAAACAAACTAAAATACAGCACTAAAATAAAAGTTAAATCATGGTGTCATATACAGTATATTTCACTTCTTTTAGCATGGAGATTCTGGCACATGCAATGATAAAACCATATGAAAGAAACAGGCACTTAAAAAACAACAGCTACACTGAAAGATACACAGGAAAATAAGACTAAACTTTACCTTTTTGGTTGCATTTGGATGCTTAGAGCAAAAATGAGAAGGAATGAGAATATTATATTAGAAGTCTTTTCATTGTTGCTAATTTTTTGTTGTCTTAGTATACTGTATTAGTATACTGTATATTCTGAGAGAGCTCAGATCGTAGATGTGAAGCTAATAGCAACAACACTGTTACCCTGTGATATTTGCTGCAGAAATGTATAATGATCCTAAGGGTTACATCAGGTTACAATGTCTCTTCACAATTCATCTAGAGACAGTGATGACAAGTGGAAAAAAGTTTAAAATGTCATTTGCCACAGATGTTCAGCATAATGTGCTGAAGAAAAAGTTATAAAGGTTCTAAGTCATAGACTATTTAAACACTTTTCACTTTGCATGTTATATATTCCACATAGCATGATGTCAATCTAAGCAAATGCATGATTAGATAGTGTCTTTCCTTTTGTCACAACAGACTGACACAGTCTTAAAACAAAAACAATACGCAAAAAAGAAGAGCAGCAGAGTCAAAGAAAGGTGACAGATGACAGAAGACAGATGTTAACATCTGAAAAAACATGAGATGTGCAGTGAACTGTGCTATAACATCACCAATGGATGAGGGTTTGGGGATGTAGACCATGGTGTGTGTGTATACATACCATAGTACGTGCTATGCTCATAAATCTAACAGCTATTAGTACGGGTCTCTGGGTAAAGGAAAGAACAGATTAGGGAGGTAAATCTGAAAAGCAGGAAAAACTGCAAGGAGTAAATTAGGGAAGGTAAAGCACTAACCAAGTTTGTAGGATGGTTCAGTGAGGTAGATTTAACAATGAGTCACTGTAAAGTAAATATGTATTTCTGATAGTACTGGGATTAGTCATTATTTGATCATACCATTGACCGTCGAATGAATGTCAATCTGTTCTTGGCCTTATTCTCAGCAAATTCCAGGCTTCTGATGTCCTTTAGGCGTATTTTGTACTTATTCATCTGTTCATAAATGATAAGTTCTACACACCTATGGAAGAAGAAGGGGAACAAGTAATATTGCATCAGAATGACCTATAAATGCCACACAAACATTTTTTAGGAATTCAAGAGAACCGGTCCCTCAGACAAAGGCATAGAAATAATTTGATAGACAAAGTATATACTTACGCAGTTGTCTTGCTGATGTCTTGGACACTCTGAAGTGGATCAATAGTGTCAGGACAGCGCAGGATACAGGGAGCAAACACTATAGCTAAAGCATTAGCTGACATACGATTTGTCTCCTCTTGCAAGGCAATCCTTAAAAACATGAGTTCAGCATTAGAGCTGTTTATCCCGAGTGAAATAAAGCACTTTCATGTAATAATCCTAAAATTTCTCTTCTAAAATTATCCAAAGAACCTTTTTATTACCTGACAAGATGAAATATGAGGCGTTCCAAAGTGTTTAGGTGAGTTCTGCTTAGCTGGTCAATAACTGAATACACCCCTCTGATCATTTCCTTGTTGTCCTGCAAACCTGAAGAGACATTCCCATGACATAAATTATCATTTACTGTTACAGCAAATAAAAATATTTTTTCTTTTCAAAACTGCAAAATCACTTTTAGAAGACAAAATTTCCAGATTAATGATTAAGAAAACATGAGGTTGCCCACTTACCCATGGCACGTATAAACTCCTCATAGAGCTCAAATGTCATCAGAGGATTAGGTAGGTCTCTGAGCCACTGTTTGAAAACACTAGCAATGACATGAATGTTGTAGTCGTCCAGATTTACGCTGTCCACATCTGTATGGTCATATAGTGAATGCAGACAAAGCAAACATTTGGTCATCACACTTAGTCATCACACTTAGTCTCTTCCTGCCCATGTTTCTACGCATTTAAAAGCCAGCTACTGTAGCACCATTTACCAATTTCAAAAGTTACCTGTGTCGAGTCCCTGCTTGAGTTCCTTAATTTTGTTGGTGGAGCCAGATTTTCTGTATATTCCTTCAGCGTAGAGGCCATGCATCTCAATGTAGTTGATAAGCTTCTCCACTACCAGAGGCACTGTCCTCTCATCGTTAGTCAGACGAGAAACTTCCACCCCGAACTGTCTCGAGGAAAGCTCTGGATCAAACTGTTCACAGGAAATTTAACATACTTTGATGTAGACATGTTACTGTGTAGTCCTGCACACAGTGGTAATGGCCAGTTTTTGAACTGCATATAAACATTTGTGGGTTTAATGAATACATTCTCAGGCCACTACGTACTGTCGGTTAATAACTTTACTATCCATTGTAATAGGATAGAAATCATAGTAGCTACTGGACATAATATCACAATGACAGCTAAAATCATGAGAGATTATTGTGTGGGTGCACAGTATATCTGACTAACCTTCTTATTGCATTTGGTGGTTGTCTTCTGGCAGCACTTTCTGTGACAGGCATGCCGGCACACTGGATAAACACACCCAGAGAAATCAAACAGGTCATTTCCACTATCTACAGAAAGGCAGTGCCTCCTCATTATTCAGCAAAAGTTGGGACAAAGGAAAAAAAAATATCACTTGAGAGACCAAGGCAGCATTGGCTGACATGAAGAAAACATTCTGTGCAAAAACAGGAGAAACTGTGCAGAAATCTCCCGAGAAATGGAGCCGCAGACCCCATGAGTCCACTTGAAAACAATCAGATTAGGGCTGAGGAGAGACGGAGGGTGGGGCTTGCTCCCTGAGGCCAGACTGAGCTATGAGCCAGGACATGGTATGTGTGTGTTAAAGTTCATGTGAGGGTCTGTGTGAAGTGTTTTTAAATGAAATGTGCAAAGATTTAGCAAGAAAAGCTATTTTAAAATACACAGAAAATTAATTGAATAAAAACTAATATTCTGAACTTCTGAGCGTGTGTGCACTTCTCTCTCTCTCGCGTTGGCATCATTCACCAACATAATTTTTAAGGACATATAGATTATCCTGAAACACAAACATTACCATTAACTAAAAACATCCACTATGAGTTACCAAAGCCCGAAGTGGCACATTCTTGGTGTCGTCCTATCAATTTTCTTAAAAATATGCCATTTAAAATTACATAAACTCCAGACAAGAAATTACAACCTGCAAATAAAGGGAACCTTCCTTCGTTATTCAGTGACTTATTATACATTAGTGTTAGTTATGAAACTTATGATGATTCTATGTCAGTAGAATATTAGAGTATTTCACAACTGGCTTTTAAAAAAATAAAAAGCCTATTTCCAACACCATCCACAACCTTTAAAACTGTATTAAAAAAAAAACACAGATTCAAAACCTTTTGAAGACATGTTATCTAAGAAATCCAAAGATTCTCAAGGTGCCTGGTGGGATATTTTGCCCACACACTCACATTTGCACACACAGGCGCGGTCCATCATCCAGATGAGGGATGAGCAGTATTCACAGTATGTGGGGATGCTGTACTGTGTGGACTTGAAGATGTGGCCGTTATGCTCCTCCACCTGTAGAGAGCATGTACAGAATATTTTTCGCAATAGCCTTTTCTATTCTGGTCACCAATGTAATAATATCTTGCTTTTCTAGGGAGCAAATGAAGAAGTCTTCCTTCTGTTATGATCAAGATCAATGATGAAGAGTAAACAGAGACTTACGACATCAGTGTCCTTTTTCCTCCGCTTTTTGCGTTCTGGTTTAGGCACCTGCTGTAGCAACAAAACAGAATAACAGTATTTGTATTATTTCTTAGATATGTAGATATGTTATACTGTGTGTAATCATTATTACTAGTTATTAACAGGTGTAAAACAATTGATTCAATGTCCATCTCAATAAAGCCTCAGGAACAACCCAGAAGACTGATGGACAGCAGAATGTAGGTAATTTAGTAAGTTTGAAAAAAATTTAAGCACTGAAAAATGTAGACCTCATCCAAAATCCAAAGCGTGTTCTCCTGTGTATGCAGGAAGCTGTTACATGTCTTTACCTTGCCCAGTGTGCTGTCCAGAGATTTGTACTCCGTCATGAACTCATCCAGGAACACTTTAAAGGTGTTGACCCACACCCTGACAGGAGACTCACTCCAGTCCCTCTGTTCCTGTCGCATGGTCTTTTCCAAAATGTGCTCAAACAGAGCGTAGAGGTCTTTGTAGCGGATCATTTTACCATCATCCAGCTAGAGAGGAATACAGCAACAGGGTCATAGGTAAGACACATAACTCATCTGTCCCATGTTTCCCTGGAAAGGTCTGGTCCAATTCTGAATCTTTGACAGTTTACTACTGATTTAATTACTGAACATGTCTAATCACTTTGACAAGTAGTAGTTATAGATGCTGGGTATAATTTTGATAATATTTTAAGTTTTTAACTAGTAATCTAGTAAACAGTGTTGGCAGCACTTACTGCAAGTACTGTGGAGTAAGAGTTGAAGATGTTTAGACGGAATTCCTTCAAAGCCTTTTTAAACACAACATCCACCATCGTATCCTTCTTACTGCCTTCTGTGTCCAGGTCGGAGATCTATAATATGACATCATCTTAGCATGACTATTATAAACAGCAAATGAAATAAACTCAAACCAAAGCCAAAAATGCACTCCTTGTGAAGAATTTCCAGTGTGAAAATGCAGGACCTGTAGGACATATATTCATCATCATTGCCTACATGTGCCAAAGTTTGAGTTGTATACCT
This sequence comes from Channa argus, assembly GCF_033026475.1. Taxonomy (NCBI): domain Eukaryota; kingdom Metazoa; phylum Chordata; class Actinopteri; order Anabantiformes; family Channidae; genus Channa; species Channa argus. Next base: position 15,346,077 of record NC_090198.1, read on the forward strand.
TCTTCATAAGGAATTCATTCATGCTCCTGTAGTCACTGGTACAGGTGAGAATCTGCACTGCATCATTCTGCCATTGGGCAGGCTCCAGAGCCACATTGCTGATCTTTACACTGCGCCTCCTTTTCACCTTGGGAGATGGCTCCTTGTTCTCCTTCAAGTCCCTGAACCCTCGGTCCAACATCTGATCAGGACTGCAGGAGGGGGACATGTTTTCCTGACCTTCTGTTTGGAGAGAATGCAGGTAAATGACGCTTATATGGAAATTACTAGTTCAACAGTTTCCTGCAAATTAATAAAGTGCAATTTTAACAATGGGTTTGTAAATTTACTTTATGAGCAATGAAACAAAACAAAAACAACATTTAAGTGTCTAATGTCTTCTATCCATAACAGTTTATTATGTAAAAATACTTGAAATCAGATAACACACCCTCTCCCAGCAATGGTCCAGCATCTCCGTATTCTCCATCCAAAGAATCAGCCCCACAAATCAGCTTGTCTCTGGAAGTCTTCTTGTCCCCATACTTGGTCTTACCCCAGAAACGCATCTTAGCACGAACCCTTGTTTAAAACAATATTTACATTTATTAAAAATAAATAAATGCATTTGATTTCTTTTGAGAATTATGATGATAATTTGCTCAAATTTACAAGTGATAATAAAATGCTTAACAATTTCTATAAAGGATAAAACTTTCCCAAGTTGAGGAACAAACCTTCCATCTTGTGAGTTCTTCCGGAGTGAGTCCACTTTGCCCAAATCTCCTGAGGTGATGGCTTTTAGCATCTTTTTTTGCTCCTCGGAGCTTGCAGGCTGAAACAACATGATGTTGAAAAACATGTTAAAGACAGTAAAAACAACAAAAACTGGTCTAGTAACTGTAGACAATGTCCAGCCAACAGGTGGCAGCATCACATCAGCAGAGTTGCACATTACTAGACCTTTAATTTCATCTAAATATCAGAGTAAATGGTGTTCATAGCAATAATGATATTATGAAGTAACATTAATACTTTTAAGAAATTCAAATCAGAAATTTTACAACAGAAGACATAAAGGACCCATGAAGAAAGCAGAGAGTGAGGCTTTGGGTAGTACGTGCATTAAGTGACGTGCAAATATCGTTAAACAGGAACAATGAATCAAGAAGAAAAATCAGTTACAGCTGTGAAACAGAAGCCATGTTAGAAAAGCAACTAAGTTATAAAAGAAAACGTGTTTCAAAAATGGTCCTGCATCTCTTATGATATGTAAAGCCAATATCATATCATTTGGAGGGGTTATAAAACTAGTGAAGTACTGCATTAATGGTTATTTGATAGCCTGGAATGCAATACTTAAACACACATGAATATTTGTATCATGTCAGTATTTGTACCTCCTGATGGAAGGACAGTGTTTACTGTACGTTTTAATACACAACGTGGTTTGAGCAGACATTTCAAAATATCTTTGAAATATCTGCCTTGAAATACCAGTAATGAGAAGTTTTAGAAAACAGAAGATTGTTGAGGCCCAGTGTGAATCAGAGTTGTACTGCACATCTAACTACCTATGGTCTGTGTGCTGAAGGAGGTTAGAAATGTCAAAGAGAAGCCACATTTTAAGAGGGCCACTACTGGCTTTGATGGCGCCTGTTACCATGTCTGAGTCACTGAAACAGGACTCTCTTAAGACTGCTTCCACGGAGCTCTGTTTGGAGAGGGGCAGTGTGTAATGGCGGGGGCTGAGGGAGCTGTCGCCATCATAGTCATCCTCGTCTGAATCGCCCGCAAGTGAGGTGATAGGGGCGCGGGTTAGGAAGTCTGAGCGAGTCCGTGCCATTCTGGCTTTCTTTTTTTGGCCCAATCTGCCAACCTGGAGTTTACCACAAGTGATAACAGCATGTTTAAACGGTGCCTTTAATAACCTGTAGATGAGCTTCAGTAGTTTGTTCTTCATGTAGACCATGAGGTCATTTTTAATGCGAGACTGAAAGCTCTCCTGCCAAGACTCATTTATTCATTGACACAACACGAAAAGACACTTCTGCGAAGTTGAAAAGACATTCTCTATGCCTCTTTACTAAAGAGAAAAAAGAGTGTTGCTTACATCACGAGGTTTTGTTCCTTTAGAAGGTTTGAACACTGGTTTGGGTCCCTCTCTAGGAACAACTGGAGGGATTTCTGCTGTGAGAGCATCACTGTCAAACCTGAGAGATGAGAAGAGGAGATAATACATACAAACAGCTACCGGTAACAGTAATTAATCCAAACGAAGAAATAATTTGGTGGCACAGAAGAAGACTGTAAGTCAACATCCCATCGAATACACACATAAAGCCACTCTATGAAGATGTTTGTGGTTATAGCATGTTTCAAAGGTTTTGCCACTCTCAAAACAAATGGGCTAGTGTCTGTAAGAATGTCCCAAAGGCAGTGGAAAAGTGAGGGCCAAAGTATAAACTGCAAGGAACAAATGTGTCATCCCAATTCATGTTAGATATAAAATACAAACTTAATTTATTATTGAATGCTACTGTTTTCATGTTTTATCTTTATCTTTTCTCCTTGACCTTTTACTTTGAGATGCATTGATTTTATTCTTATTCATATTTGAGACAAATGTGAAGAAAGTCTCTACACAACAAAAGCAAAAAAAAATTACTCACTTTGTAAATAACACCTTGTCCTTGGGGGAGAAAAAGGTGTTACTCGACTTATCCGTCATACTAGCTGTGGTGCCTTCATTACTTGGAGGCTTCTTGGCAGCTGTTTTCCCTCTTGTTCCTCCTCCACCACGGGACTCCAGGGTGAGTTTGGGTGCCCAGCCCTCAGCAGCAGGTCTTCTCTCCTTGTGGCTTTGTCTGGTAGCAGGAGCAGGTGGAGGAGGCAGCTTGGGGTAAGGAACACTGCTTTGGGTGTCTGCAACTTGGGGAGAGTATACTGATGGGGCAGCAGAGGCTGACTGTGTTCTGCCATGAGGAGTTGGCTCTGGCGTTGTCTCAATCAGCAGGGAACTGGGTCGAAGAGGCTTGCTGGAGGGTGCATTTCCCCTCATATCTTGTCGACTCTGCTGGATCTTGTGCAGTGCTTCTTCTCTTTTCTTCTCAAACATCTCTCTCTCGTACTGAGCGTAGAAACGGCGTTGCTGTACAAGCGCTTCCTTCTGTTGTCTTATCTGCTCCATCATCTCCTTTTCATTCTGCTGTTGTTGATTACGCTGCCTTTCCTCCTTCTCCTCATTCAGTCGCACCAGTTTCTCAATCAGAGACAGGCCAGCCTGAGGCACAGAGGCTGAGACAGGGATGGGACTTTGAGACACAGGAACTGAGCCCGGTTTCTGTGGTGATGACGTCTGCTCCCCTGTCTGAGCTGCAGAATCTTGAACCTCTAATGGCGGAAGGACAAAATTGCCCAACCCCTCAGTTAGTGATGTTTCTCTCTGCATACTGATGACCACTACCAGTGGTCGACGGGTTGAATCGCGCCGTTCTTTTAGAGGCTTTGTAACACTGGGGGTGGTTGAAGAGGTAGCTGCCTCTGCGTTTGGCTGAGGCTCCTCAGCAGGACAACGGGGAAAGACTGTGCTGCCTTCACTAGCAGGGACGTAAAATGTAGGGAGGTAGTTCTCGATTTTGGGCGGATGTGTCAGGGCAGAGGGGGCTGCCACATCTATTTTTGTCTGGTCCTGGTGGCCAGGGTAGGTAACAGTATGAGAAAGCCCTGTCATATGAGGGTCACTTAGCTTTGGGCTTCTTGAAACAACCTCCATAGTAGGCTTAAGTACAGGAGCTACTGAAGGAAATGGGGAGCAGAGGGCCTCACCGTCCATCATCTCTTCTATAGCCTTCGGAGGCTCGTCAACCATGCTGAGAAGCTCAAAGCTGCCTTTGGAGGTCTCACTATCAGGTGTGCCCTGTGGTGATCGAAAAGGTGGGGTTGCAGGGGGAACCAGTTCAACAGACCAGCGTCGTTCCTCAGATGGTGATGAGGCTCCACTACTGGTTGCCCGGACCTTAAGAAGCTCCAGGCTGAACTTTGCCTGTTCCAACTCTCTCATCCGCCGGCTCTCTCTCTTGGCCCGAGTGTTTTTTTGGCTGGGCTCATCTACAGTTCTGTCCCGCTCTCGCACCACAACAGTGGGTGTTAGAATAGCATAGCTCTCATTTGTCCTAGCAAGTTTTCTTCCTTCACCTTCTTCCTTATTGGTGGCTTCATGGCTGCTAGGGATTTGTAGGTTTCTTTCTCGTTGATCGTAAGAACGATCCTCCCATGTGCTGAGGTCCAACCCCATGATTCTCTTTGCGGACTCCTCCTCTTCTTCAGATGAGAGTTTCACCTGGCCATTTTGTAGCTTAAGCAGCGTCTCCTGCTGGTCCTTCTGCTTCAGACTCTGTTCTTTCAGTGTATTGAAACTGTCAGTAAATAAGGCATGAGATTACATTAGGCTAATGTCCAACTGCTTTCCAGTTCTATCAAGATACATCTCAACCAGTTTTTGATTTGTAACAAATTCACTAAAGAAAGAGTTTAATAAAAAAAAAAATTCTTGCTCCCAGCAGCTTAGCTGATTATAGAGCTGCTTTGTATTGGATTGCTTGCGTAATGAAATGCTTTTACCAAGCCCAGTCTGTTACCAATCTGAACCATGACCAAATTCTGCAGCACCTATGTGCAGAGATTTTTCACCAGCTTAACTGAACTCATGCAGTCTCTAACCTTCTAAGCAATTTATATTATATGCAAACACAGTATTTAAATGTTTGCTTAGTTAAACTCATCTACAACTTTCTAATAAGAGAGAATGAGGAACTCATGCAGCTTCTCAGAATATGGTCTGTTTAATAGTATGGCTTACCTTTGCCTGGCAAGGTAGCCTCTGCTAATTGCCTGTATTTGTACCACAGAAGCACACAAATGCAAGTATGCTTCTCTGGCTCGATGACAGCGCCAAGCCTTCTGAATAACCAGAGCTGCCGTGCAGCGGCGGTGAAGCCATAACCTCCATCCCCTCTGTAGCACCAGAGCAGCCTCCCTCGACAGCCTAAACCTCTGACGTTCCCTGTAACCTCGCCAGTGTGCCTGCAAACACAAGACTGCCCCATCCAGGACTTTTGGGTCACAATTCTCCTCCCCCTCTTCCTCCTCCATGGGCTGATAAAAACGCCACCATTTCTAGTAGGAAATAAATTCATAAAATGAATAACAATAATAAAATTAACAACATCAACATTTTCCTGATGCTGTAATGTTTTTTACTTTATTTACAAACTATTTTAATGCCTTTACATAATATTTAAAATTTTCTGCAAAAATAAATAAAATCCGAAGTGGACTGGACAACTTTGATATTTATTAGTATGAAATTTAAAATGTAAACACTCGTAGATAATATGATGACTGATGCAAAATATGGTCAATGGTGATAATGTCTTTGCAATAGGGATTGTAATAGCACAGTCTGAAGTGTAAGACAACTTTTTCCAGTAAATCCCACAACAAAACCAATAAAACTTTAAAAACAGAAGTAGATAAGAGCGATGAGGAAAAGCATTTCACTTTACCTGGATGCAGATTGCTGCTTCTCTCATCCTGACAAACTGCTTCCTCTCCAGCTGGGCTCTGAATCGTCGCTGCAGCAGGACGATGAGTCTGAGAACTTCCCTGTGGAGTAAGGCCTGCAGCCGCTGACGCTCAGCCTCCTGCAAAAACACCTGGGGAGGGGGGGAGGGATCACAGGGCAACGCATACACTTAATACAGACCAAGTCTGTCCAACTGCTTTGAAATAGATATAATATGCACATTTAAAAAAAAAAAAAAAAGAAAAGAGAAAACTCAAATTGCTGGCTGATAACATGGTCGCAAGAATGTGAGGTATGATCCTCTAATTATATAGACAGTATTCCAAAGGCATGGACCCCTCCATTGTGCTTCATTCATAATGTGGAATTACCTGCACCCTCCTCATTACATGCTACATACATATTATGCTTTCAGGTAATATGAGTTTATAACCAACACTATCATATCCTGACTCTATTTATAGTATGTGTAATTTAACTAATAAACTGATCAATTTAAATACTCTGCATTATTTACAATTTTGGCTCTGGGATTAAACATTTCCAGACTCCAAGAGCCCTTAAAAGGAAGTAAGCAAAGTATAACATTGTCACATTGGTTATTATTAGCCAAAGTGACCGAAACATTTTAATATGTGCACTGATACCAAACATAGATCTAAAAGAAATCACAAACTTATCTTTTCATTTTACACCTTCATTATGGATTGTGACTGTAACTTAACAAACTCAGATATTTCTCTCAGATTCCAAAACCATTTACATTAAACTGTAAATGTTTTTTTAACATAATGCAATTTTTTTCATTCAGCTTGTTCCAAAACTTTACTCAAACCATTTTAAATTTAGAATGTGTGAAATAAAACCAATGTCTGCACAACTACACCGATTAGCCACAAAATAGATATCACCTGGTGGCTTTAACGTGTAACGTGCAGTGATAGCATGTGAACATGGCAAAAATGTATTGCTGTCCATGATCGACACACATATAGCCTCATCTTATGGACCAACATAGCCTCAGACAGGTTAGTGTGCCCATGCTGACCCTTCACCACAACATTGAGACAGAAACTTGGAATTAATGTTGTGGCAGCTTGTTGTAGATCATGTTAAATATTCTTAATATGCTATAAAACAGTTTATTTTAAATTAACTGTCAGAATAAGGTGTCACACTAACAGTGTCACACTATTTTGTAATGATGAACAACAGTACAGTAGACAAAGTTAATTGAGACAGATATTTTGCGAAATCTAAAAACAGATCTCAACAGTTTTTGATTATCAGTCGATTAAAAAGAACTGCAGGGAGATAAGCAAAAGGCAGGTATATACCATTGTCTTTCCCACTTGGTATCCATCTGGGTCTAGGTCTAGCTGGTCTAGAAACTGCTGGATTCCCTCTCTGGTAGCACTGGTGCCCGCTGGAAGTAGCACACAGAAGTGATGTACAAAATCCTAACAGGGGAAGAAGCAAAGAAATCATTAAACATATTACTGTACAGTACAATATGTAAACTAGGTGTAACGTTTGTGTCAATTTTTCTTCACGTAACATGTCTAACCAGTATAGCATAAACTGTTTGTGAATGTAACCACCATGGCCCTGAATTTAAAATAAAACTCTTGACCAACACTTAAAACTAAAGCAGCTCATAACACATCTCATGACCAAATATCAAGATGCTAAAAAAATAAAATAAAAAAATACTATCAAGACACATGTGTTTTCAGGTAAAAATTCATTCTGTCTATATTTGCAGGGGTTCAAACATCATGATATAAGTATGCTCAGCTCCCACTCTTTAAACTGAGGCCCATTGTCTAAATTCAATACACTCTACAAACTGGGTTGTAGGGGGTGGATAGGGAAACAGATGCCGTGTTTATACAATTACTAGCATGGGGAGTATTTCAGAAACCCGAGGACAATGGAGAGGCTCTGTTGTGAAGAGTTGGGAAACAGCAGAGTCTTCTAAAGTGATACCATGCTAAAGATATTTCTCATTAGTGCTGACCACAGCACTAAATTTGTTTGTAAAAATTTCTGGGTAATTGACAATGTCTGATGCTGAAATTATTTGAGTGAGCTAATCCAAATGGTCATTTTAAGTTATGCACTCATTTCTCCAGATGTAAAAATAAAAATATATATTTTTTTACACACACACACACACACACACACACACACCATTGTTAGTTTTAATAACAAAGAACATTTATTTTTTTGTCCTTTCAGCTTATCCCCTGAGTTAAGTCCGCATGTTGATTTGGCACAGTTTTTATGCCGGATGCCCTTCCTGAGGCAACCTTCCCTAATTTCTACCGGGCTTGGACCGGCTCTGCACAGCTGGGGATGGGAATGAGCTGTTAGGGGTTCAGCGTCCTGGCCAGAGACACTTTGACATATAAGCAGGACCGGGGATCAAACCACTAACCCTGTAGTCCGTGGACAACCTGCCTTACCAAAATGAGCTACAGCCGGCCCCTGCAATAACCATACCTTGTTTAATAACTAAGCAAATAAATATGCAAAAAATGAAAATAAAAATAAAAGAGTAGTCATATTCCATATTACTCTGAGTGATGAACTAACCTAGTGACTTCATCTTTTACCTAGCTTTAACATGACATGACAGACACAGAAGTTTATTCAATGCCACAAAACAAAACTGGGAGTGGAAATGAGCCACTCCCAAATGTTCTGTCCAAAAACTTGATACCAATCTGCATTAAACAGGGATGATATCATTCCTATAATAGCAAGCGTAGTTAAGATGGCTGCCACTACATGCATCATGGAGGACCATAATTCCCTCCCGATGTAGCACACAATGATTCCTTGCTCAGAAAAGTGGCATGATTCATTTAACTCTGGAACCCTTAGAAACTTAGAAACTAGGTTTTGGGATCTAAGCAATACTCTTGGCACAGCGGGATCATGTTAAAGTGGTCTGACAGTGAACTTTTACCTATTCAATGATCAAGTGTGTACTTTCTATAAAACACCACACGTAGCATTTTAGATAAAACTTTGTGAATGAAGTGGGTCTCTTAAAGCAGAGAGGAGTCAAACAAGTTATATCTGTGTATCTGTGTGTGTGTTACCTTAAAGCTGTACTTGATGTTGTAGCCTGACTGTCGGATACGGACGGTCTCCAGCATGCCAGTGTACCGCAGCTGCCTCAGCACCAGGTTATCATTAAAGCGTAAGGGCAGCTGAGAGGAGAGGGGAAAAAAAGAAAGACATAAAAAAACACAGGAAACATGGGTAATAGGGAGAAGGGGGAGAAATGATAAACAGCTTTAATAAAAATGTGTTGTAATTAAAGAAAACTTTGAAAATGGTTGCTGTTTCTAGTGGGTACACTGTACCTTCTCAGCGTTGGAACGGATGCATTTGACAAAATATGGCTCAGACTGACCCAGAGTCTCCATTAGCTTATTGAGTGAGGCCTACATAAAGAGACAAATAAGACATCACAATATAACACACAGCTGCTTTGGCTGCAGTCAAAGTCAGGTGGTTCTGTCAGCCATGAACAATGTTGCTGGACCATCTGTAAAAAACTTGTCGCTGCAAGATTAAAGTCATTGCTTGGGATCATAAATACTAACAACGTGTCTACGTAACATGTGGTTGTGACGAAACAGAAGAAACCATGTGTGCAGTATTTCCATGTGCAATTATTGTGTGTGTGTGTGTGACCACATGCACATGTGTGTCAGCATGTGTGTGTGATAATTCAGTGGCCAAAGGAATTTAGTCTCCTCCTCCACCATGGGAGATTAAAGCAATCAGCGCAGCACAGGATGTGGGAAGTGAAGTCATCCACACACTGGGGCCAGGGCCGCCTGCCAGAGGGGCCTCGGCGCTCATCTCTACCTCGAGCAGCAGCAGTACAGTTCACTTTCAAAGAAATCAGGAAGAAAATAGCACTTTCGGCTTCTAAGCTGGTGTGTGTTCCCAATAAGAGCTTTAAATATACAGTTTTGACCTAAAAATGACCGAATTTCTCTAAACCTTCCTGATGGATATGCAGTTTAGAAAATGCGCTGCTAATACGTGCTCAAAGAGCAGACGACCATTTTCAGCAGTTTAAATGATAAGAACATGCTCATGTTTCATTCTAAATGAATGCTAAAAGTATGCAAGTACAAAATATCAAAGAGACTTTTATATGATGTACACATTGCAGACAAATACATGGATTAGACAGTGGATAGTAAAGGCCAAGAGTAGGCAGAGAAGTGAAGGAATGTTTCCGCCCACAACCACCTTGTTTATTTCATATTCACAGCTGGAGGTGGATTCCTCTGCTCAGCCCAGGCTAATCATGTTACATTTACAAAAAGAGCTCTGAATGACAAATGGAGGATGATGCTGGCTCTGGCTGTGTTGGTGTGAGTGTGTGTCTGACCTGGAACTGTGCGCTGATACTGGGTGGTTTCTTCTTCTTGTGGAGGTGGAGCAGTGACTTGGTGATGCGGTCATGAAGCGTTAGGTTGCTCAGGTACTTCAGGGACTTAACATTCAGTAAATGCTGCAGAAGTTAAGTCACACAGTGTTGGTAATGGTGATACCGTAAACCACATGAGAATATGTGCCATCTATTAAGATCAATTAAAGATATCCTGTACTGTACCTTGGGGAGGACTGGCTTAGACTTGTAGTTTTTGTTCCTCCTAATTATAAAAAAACAAAACCAGGTTAATCCAGTATCTAATGTGCTTTATCTACTAATCACCAAACAACAAAATCCCTCTTTTTATTCTTCAATCAACAGGTGAATAATGAAACCTTCACTGTCAAATACAAATGCAACAGAGCAATTTATTCTAGAAACATTTCTCAATCGAATCATATCTCTGCCAATAAACAGAAACTTTATTCATCCCTGTGGGGAAATTCTCTTGTTTTCCACAGGGAGTCAGAGGTCTGGTCGACTACAGAACAGCAGCAGACAGGAATGCAGTGGTCACTAAAGGATACTTCATAGTGTATTGTATAAAGTCTGAATTAGTGTAAACAGGGGACAAAAATGGGAATTTTGGCGAGGGCAGCTGCATCTGGTTACTGACATGAGGATGTCGTGTGCTCTCTCAAGGAGTTTGCTGCTGGCAGAGTTGACAAAGATTCCGTCTTCTTCTGTTGTGGAGCTGCTGGATGATAAGCGCCTCTGCCGACTTAGACGTTCGTTCCAGCTTAGGCCTGGAGAACCCCTTTGGATGAAAAGCACACACACACAACTCGATAAAGGTGAATCACTGAGGAAAACACAAACAAAAAGATTTAATAATGTCTGAGTTTTACAACTTATCAGATGGTTTTTGTAGTGTAACGTATGGATAAATTAAATTACATCCATCCTATTTGCATTTGCAAAAGGGGATCTTTCCAAATTGTATTTCCAAAAGAGGAATATCATTAAAAGGGGCAGTAGTTATTATGTTTTTTTCCTCTTGCAGAAAGTGAAATTCATCTAACACAGTTTAGCAAAGGCTCAAAAGGTTTAGACCCCAGGTCTCAAGGTAAAACCAAAGAACCTGCTCAGAACACAAACAAAAATACAGGCGGTCAGTTTGAGGTTAAAACCATTAACCATAATGGAACATTTTTAGCACAGTGGAGAAGACGAAAGAGGAGGAGAGGCAACATATAAAAAAGGTTTGCAATAAAAAGGCAACATCATTGCTGAATCTCAGCATACTGTAGCTGTAGTAGCAATTTATCTTAGATTTAGTTATTCAGTTCTACTGGAGCACTTTATTTTGTTTACATTACAATCATTTTTATGTAATAAATGTTTAGATTACACAAGTTTACAAGATAAGAATTTACTAGACCGCCTGAAGAATTACCAGCCACCCATGTACATGGGGCTTTAAGCAGAGGGTTCAATCATTCCTAGAATAAACAAGGCATAGAGTGTGTGGAGAGTTTTTAAATGGCTGATCAAGTCGATATAAAACACAAAAGGCAGTAATAAGGTTGGGTTTGGTACTGCACAGCTGTTGAAAGTGATTTTCTAGTGCTTTATTAAAGCTTAAATATATTTTCATATAGTAAATTTCAGATACAGTAAGTGAATGCAGCTTAAGGTAATTTTATTCAAACCACAGATTCCCTTCACCTACTGTATGCAGACCAAATCTTCATTTTTGAATTACTTTTGAGGACGGCGATGTTGGATTGCTATTTTAGCTCAGTCAATATCTACACTGGATGGACAAACTTTTCATTGTTATTCCATCATCAGGTCAATATTTAAATTTCTGCAAGACTTTGCTGAAATTTAAGGCAATTCCATCCCACTACATATTCTACAGGAAAGTGTCAATAAAGCCCCAGTCTTTGGATTTATATTTGTTTTGGGATCATACTCCATCCCTTTTCTAATCTTAGGACCAGTGTTTAACGGTTTACTGTGTATGACCAAGTCAGAAATTATCTGACCCAACATGTGAAGAAGATAATTGATCCTGTTGTACTCACTCTGTTTAGTCCACAGAGAGTCCCATAAAATACACTGTCTGCTGCTCTGTCCATTAGACAAGCACCCTGCTGGGACTGAATATTTATCACTCACTGGGCACCCCCCTACAATGCATAGCTCTGACTTTACATCACAGAGGAAACAGCTGCACAGGGTTTAGGACTCTCTCAGTATGTGGAGGATGAGTGTGTGTCAGTGAGACAGATAGGGAGGCAGAGGGAGAGCAGAGGTTGCAAATCACATTATGGGCAGTTTTAACAGCCCCAGCCTGAGCTTCTGTGTAACAAAAGCTGTCTTGTATGAGTTGATTTGTGGTACCAGTCGTGGTCGGGGGCTCCTAATCCCACACTCGACAGCTAATTAGAGCAGGTGGGGCTACTCAGGGTCACTGTGTTCATTAGTCTTTTCTTGCGCCGTCTGTTCCCAGGAGTAAATATCATTGAATGATGATTAGAATATATTGTAAAGTATAAAAATTAATATGTAATGAAGGTACCAAGGAGTGTCTGCACTATTTCCAGAGCTCTTTGTAGAATGTGTGTAAATTAAAACCTTTTTTTATGGGAAGCCTTGGAGAAGTAGGGATATGACTCCAAAAACTAATCCACATGTGCCAAGTTTGAGTTTGTTATTCCCCAACTCCCTCTCCCATGATTTTTTCTTCTTACTGTTGACTCACTAATAACCGGGGAAAATGGCTTAAAAACAAAATAAAAAGTTTACAAGAAAATAATTTGCTCAACTTGCTTAATTGTTTTTTGTTTTGTTTTTTTTGGTTTAGTAAGAAGTAAAAAAAAATTTTATTCCAAAGAAGCAAAGAAAGGGGAAAGAATGTTTACGTAATTGTGTAACGTGTAAAGAATCACTTGCCTTAATATATTTGTACAGCTGAGTGCAAAAGTTTGCATACCCTTATTTTGAAATGGCAAAAAGAGTTCCAACAAATAATTGTTTCATCAACATAATATTTATTTTACATTGAGCTGTTACAAATGATCCCTGATCAGAAATTAAAGTTAAGTTACAAAGGGGCATGCAAAGTTTTGCACAGATGTATTTTTTTTTAATTATTTTATTATAAAGTTTATTATACACTTTACACATATACAATGTGTAAACATCAAATGATGAACCCACTTAACTTGGATTTAAAATGCTATTTGCATGTATGATTGTCTTTTTTTTTTTTTTTCACAATCAAATTTTCTTTTATTGTGTCTATACCAACATAGTATTTCATTCTCGTGTAACACCTTTGCAGGAGCTTGCAGACCATTATTATAAAGACATGACTTTGAAGTGTATACCATTTCCAGTAATTACAATAACGATACTGAAACAATTATTTCTGCAGGGAAGCGTTATTATTAAAAAAATAAAATACACCAAGCTGACGAGTGATGTGACACTCTATACAGATCTTGAAACACAGCACATGCTCTTACCATGGTGATTTCTCCTTCATGGTGTTACTTCCCTGAAGGTCGGACAGCGGTGTACGAGGACTCTTTCTGGTCACACCTGGTTATGAACAGACGGGTTGGCATCACGTGACAGGCCACAAAACCACACACTCACACACATTCACACAAAACACAAAAACTCCAAAACAAAATATGCTTCCAACACAATATTAACACTCTAATGTTATGAATAGGTTATGTACCCCTTTATTGCAAATATATATTTCTATATACCTTATATGAATTATTACTCAAACAAAGATTTGTGAGGTTAATAGAGAGTTGCTGTGGTTAGTGCTGAATTGCAGAAGATACTACTGAAGAGTTGTTGTTTAGTCTGAAGCTTGTCCCGTATATCAATTATCTTAAAAAAACAAAAACAAAAAAACCCCCAAAATACAAGGCATAATTACAGCTGCTTGGTTTTATTACTACAATGTGATGGTTGAGTTTTGGTGGAGATAAGTCTACAACATTGTCAGTCAGCATTCCTCTGTGATGTGAAATCAGACTACATTGTGTTAGCCTATTTAAATGTAATCTAGGAGAGTGAATTATCAGGTGACTTAACAGTATACCGTTTTCAGATTCATCACTCTGTACAACATTTTCACTCTCATCTGGAGCTGCAGGGTGGAACAAACAAGACACAAACACATTTAAGTGTAGTGCAACGTTTCTATAGACAATGTAATCTGTCAAAGAACTGTGTCATGTCAAGTGTGTGTCCTGCACCAAGTGAGAAGTTGCCTGTGAGCAAGTTAGTCATAAAAATATACAAATCTGCATCCCAACAATGTGATATACTCTCATCAGCCTTCTATCGGAATGACCAGCTTGTGTCGTATTAGTGAAAGTATCCGGTGGTTGATTGTAGAAGTGAGCTGTGGTAGACAAGGAACTATACCCAGTGCCTAACAGACAAGACTTGACATGAAAGCAAAGCAATGTGCCTGTCAAAGGTGATGGACACCTACAGGTGCAGTTAGCTGATAAAAAAAAAAAAAAAAAACACAACCAAGCATTTCTCTGCTAGTGTTTTACGACCACAGTGACAAACCAGGTGAGGCATGCTAGTGAACATGCAAGACAAGACACAAGCATGCAGATGCACAAGAAAGTGGGATAGGGACACAGAGGGAGCAGAGACCAACACACATCTAGTCTAGTGATAGGAAATAAAGAGCTGTAAATGAAACTACAAAGTAGTAAAAAAATGTTGTGACACCATGTCTTTAGGTCTAGATGTGCTTATGATTTTGATGTCTTTTGGCTTGACTTCGGTTTTAGTAAATCTGATGATGTTGGTCAGCTTGCCCCTACAGTTTCCCAAATTATGCTCTAATGTGAAAATAGGAGGAGTTATTGTAGTGGCAGCCTTACTGTACTTCTCCTCTTTGCATCTCTGCAGGATCTCTAAGCTTCTCTGATGCACAGGGTGCTGCAGAAAGCTAAAACTATCCACACTTTTCAAAGCTGCACAGGGAGCAGCATCATCATGCCCTTGGAGAAGCAAAACAAAAAGATAAACAGAAAGGGGAGAAAAATAAAGACAAGAAAAGGGGGAAAGAGAGAGAGAGACGACAGATTAGACAGCACAGAAGAAGAGATCAAGAGATGCAGTCATCTACTGAAAAGATACCTGTGCAATAATTTAACATTCAAAACTGCAGTTGGTGCCAGTAGTAGGGTGTTTGTCATAGTAGTTTTGTGTATATGCATTTGCCTCCCAAAGCACTTTCATATAATGTCTCCTAAATGTTTTTCTGTGACCTGATTCAACAATGCCCCCTCATCAGTTAATTTCACTTACAAATTAAACACAAAATAATAAATAATAAAAAGACTTGCTATTAAAAGCTGCCATTCTGCAAAATGTTAAAGAGGACATGTAACAGAGTGCCGTGGGTGACACCAATATTGTCACCCAAGGATTTCTAAAATATGTAAATGTAATTGACACATATTTAGTAATTTCAAAGGAGGGGGCTTGGTGGCTCAGTGGTAGAGCATTGGGTTGGGATGCAGAAGGCAGCGGATTCCACTTCAACCCCACCGGGTGTGGCCCTGCCCAGCCACCAAGAACAACCTTGGTGCCAGTCACCCAAATAAAATGGGCGTAAAAATTTATGCCAAATCAACGTTCCGCTGTGGACACCCCTGAAGGGGACAAGCCGAAAGCCGTTGATCTTGGACTATAACAAAGACTATACATATAGAAAGGATAGAGATGGTGCAGAGTCTGTTTTTCATATAAGGGCAGCACTGAACATCTGAGGGTAATACCTACTACATACTGTATTTAAAACAGCAAGAGTAAATTCTGAGAGAAAAGAGAACAGTCATAAAGAGCCAAAGCTTAGACAAAGAGCAACAGCTACCTGGCGGCTTCAACATTACTATACAGACATACTACTGAACAGTGACTGGTGAAACAAAAAAATGCTGGGAGAAATGAAACTACAATGAACAGAGAGGATAGAATCCAAACTACGTTACATATGAGCATACTGTACAGAAAACTAAACATATAATGTTTGTAATTTTAGTTTTTTGGCTGAACAGAGGTCATTTGGTTTTTGTTCAAGTTGACCGGCCTCACCCAAACTTTCAGAAGTGGAGGATACCAATGAACTGCAAGCTCCAACACAAGCATACTAAAGAGGCAAATGATCAGATTACTGTTATTCCCATCTCAAGATGTAGCTGTTTGCAGGTTTCCAACTATTATTGTATTTAAAGAAAGATACATGAACTGTAATGCTCACAGGCCATTTAGTATAAATAACATCCTGTTCCCTTTTTTTGGTTTCTTTGAAACTGGTATGACACAACCAGAACTTCATAAGTAACACAGGCCCTAAATAAGACAAATTAACTTGAGACAATAAAAAGAGTTAATTATGCATTTGCTCATGACAATTTTGTATGTATAAACTTTTTAAGTTCAGATAAATTTCCAGAGTCTACCGCCAACCTTGGCCTTGCATGTGGACCTTTCATCAGTGTGAGCACTCACTGGTCTTCTTCTGCGTGTGCCTCTTCCCAGCCTCTCTGAAAGCCACCAGGGCTCTGAAGTAGGCTCGTAGTACTGCCCAGCGGAAAGTAGCCGATGGGTCG
This sequence comes from Channa argus, assembly GCF_033026475.1. NCBI lineage: Eukaryota > Metazoa > Chordata > Actinopteri > Anabantiformes > Channidae > Channa > Channa argus. Next base: position 15,362,725 of record NC_090198.1, read on the forward strand.
ATGCCGATCAGCCCGCAGATGAAGGCATTCTTGCTGCTCTTCAGCAGAGCTACGATGTCTGGCCGCATGTGGTCTGTGTTCTTCTCTCTAAAGTCCTGTGCGAGATGCACAGTGGTAATATTTTACTGTCTGCCACTCGTCTGTTATACTTTAGAATAAACTGAGTAGAATTTAAGCACTATGTAAGTGAAAATTTGTACATAAACTGATAAATATCCATCAGAGTTGTTACATTTAGTTAAAAGACCATATACACTTCTACTGCATCAGCAAACAATTTGATTTGCTGCTGATGTGTAGATCTTTGCAAAGAGAACAAAGGGTGTGCATAGTTGTTTTTTCACATTTGTCATTGTCCGTAAGACAAACTACTCGTGTCCCAATGGAAATTATTATACAATATAAGGAACTAAACTAGGACTAGGATTTGCCACATACTACCTATAACTGTTTACCATGATTTGGTTTGTTTTGAAATGTTAATTTACTTTACTTGAACTGCATCTGAAAACAGCAAGAGTCATAAACATGGTCAAACATGGTCAAGCATTCCCTCTGTCTCACAACAAAAAAAGTTCCAGTCAATGACTAGAGGTGGGAAATGAAGTGTATACTGACCTTGACACCGTACTTGACCTTGCCAGCATAGTGTCGAATGATGAAGGCGGGTTCCATGACAGCAGGAAACTCAATGTAGCTGTTCCCCTCATGCTGCCGCTTGAACTTATCCAACAAAGTCTGGTTAGTGGCTTGAGGAAAACTGAAAGACAGGGATGAAAGAGTGTAGAACAATGAAGTTTTACAGCTGTTTTTAAAGTAAAGAATCACAGATGTTGATGCACTTTTTTTGCAGGAAGAGAAGAGGGGAAGAATGAGACACCAGGGGTTTTGGAGCAGGGTGAAATCTGAGCTAACAACACAGCTGAGGACTCAGCTAACAACACAGCTGAGGACTCAGTGTTTTCCATCTTTTCCAAGTGGGTGGATTTTGATTCAGTGTCCAAATGGAGAAGAGGGGGAAATAAAGTAGGATATTTTGTTAATAAATATAGTCACAGTACAATCATGAACCTGAAAGAATTACATTACTTCGCAGATACACAGGGCTTACATTTCATGTACTCCTTTACATCAAGAGTAGGATTGGATAGAAGGAGCTCTGTTTAATGCTATAATGCTGATAGCTACAACAGTTTTACTAGCCTATAATTCACTGAAATAAAATAAGGATACAAACAACAAAAAAACAAAACAACAATGTTTTACCGGCAGCTAGCCTAAAGCTTGCAGGAGTCATTTGAGATTAATTCAAAGCTCCTATTCCCTATAAGCGCCAATAACCAAACATTTATTTGAGGTTAAGGTTTATGAAACACTTTGACTTTGGCACCTAGGGGGCATAATTACTCCAACCAGAACCAACTATCACATTCTGACACCTTGTCACAAAAAAATGCCAGTTAATTAATTCAGCAGGCATGAGTCTTTATTTCTGTTTAGCAACAGAATTAGGTGACAACTCTGTAGGTTTTTTCACATTACACACAGGCATTTTATTGATTTTTAATATTGAAAGAGCTGCTGGCACAGAATGGGTCTTACCTTTCAGGGCCTGGGGCTCATGAGTTCCCATTTGGTTATGTTTGTTTTTGTCTTTATGTTACACACGACCATATGACTACAAGTATGACAGGCAATAAAGATCCACAGCTGGAATCAAACCAGGGACAGTGTAGTTACATTAGGATGCCTTCCAGTTTTCCTTTAACCTTCCAGAAAAACACACTTCTGGAAGGTTACCACACAGGAAAATACAGTGACTTTCAAAAGAAAGCCAAACAGGACTAGCCAACTAGCCAAACAGGCTGAAGACTCACTTGCTTTCTTCATCCAGAAGGTGGAAGAGCGCTGTGGGCTTCTTGCTGATCAGGTTGATGCAGCCTGTGTTGTCAATATAATCGATATTTCGCCAGCTGATGCCCTCTGCCCTATACTCTTCCTGTGTGGACACAGAATACAGGCAGAGAGGTCAGTGTTAGTATTACGTTCAGAACTACTTTGTTCACATTTATTTGTTACAATAATATCTAAGCGGAACTGTAACTTTCTGTTTAAAGACGTCAGACAACTGAGAAGAAGCCTCGAGCATTTTAGTTTTAGACCGGAAGGCATACAGTGCCTTTGGCTTAAAGACAATATCTCTAGGCACTCAAGACTATATTAATTAGCAAAGTGCCATCGAAAACAGATGAAATGTTTTACAAAGTAACAATGTGACTGGCATGTATGCTTTTATGTTGCTAGGCCTCTTAGAGGTTTAATAATGAGAGAAGCATTTGGATTTGCCAGTCTTCTCCTGCATGCAAGTTACTTTCCCTGTGTTTCTGGGAAAGAGATTTATTTAATAAAGACCTTAATCCAGGCGAGGTTTAATAAAAAAACAAAACACAAAATCACTGGAATTCCTTTAGTCTCATGTTCTGTTTTTTTAGAAGATTGAAGTACTTAATTACAGCTGCTTAAAATATGCTACTTTATGTGCCGAAGACAATAATCATGAGGAAGGAAATTCTAAAAGTAAAGATGATCCTCTCTTCAAGAGTGGTGATATGCGAAAAAAATCTGGATGCTGCAATCACACGGAGCAAATGTCTGTACCTGTTCTGCTGCTGTACATTCTCGTAGGAAAATATTTCACATTTTGTTAATGTTACAACAGTTTGAAAGCATCGCTCTGTAACGCATTCATTTACTTCTCAGTGACTTGTAGCTTGCGTTGAGTTTTCTCAATACACAACAATCCAGCCGATTCCATTGAAACTCCTGTAAACAAAAGATTTATTTAACTAAATACTATACTGAATACTGGCTGTTACTCTCTACTGTGACTGCAATGTGCAGCTGTGTTCAGCCTTCTTACCACATGAGAAGCAATAGAATTTTCCTTTAAGAAACACCATTTGTAACTTAAAAAGACCTTTAGTCTTTGCAAAAGTAACCATTCATTCTTAACATCTAAAGAAAATGCAAAAGCAACAAAAGTTGCTAAGTGTATGATAGTTGTTATGCTAAAGTGTAGTGAAACAGTAGCAAGAAGACAAGAACAAACTGACTCAGTGTCAATTACACTATAACAAATATTTACAGGTTCCCTACATTGACCATCACAACCTACTTAAGGGAAGCTACTGCAGCAAAACCTCTGTATGAGTGTGTTTTAATAGTTATGTCTTATGCTCATGACCTTAGTTTTTCATGAATATTTTCATACACGTGTCTTTCTTTTCACCACTAGACAATTTTTTTACTTAGAGTTTTTTTTACTTTTATTGAGAAAACCAATATGGGCCATGTTTTCCATGGCTTTAGGTTTGAAAAAAAAAATGTTAAAGAACAAAGCAAATTTTAACTGGTTGTTGAAATCATAGGATACATGTTTCCATCTTTTCACAATATCAGCATCTCAGAATTTTAACGAGACCTCTGACAAATGCAGACTGGAAACTACAAAACAAAAATGTGTGCAACATGATCCAATACATTGTATCTGGAATAAAAGTGGTGGAGCTCATACATGCAATATTTAACTTTTTGGTAATCGCTGAGTTGGGGTTTGTGGGGATGTTGTATTTGACAGCTTTATTTTGCACAGGATACCTTATCCCCCCCGTAAAGAAAAGGAAGAAGATAAATAATAATACCCCTTATATTATCCAGCTAAACAGACTTCAGCCCCTAACTCATGAAAAGAAGTGACTCACTGGGCGATAGGTGAATGGAAATATTGGTACTGAATGGACAATGTGAATCTGGTTTTAGTGGAAAAGCACACTTCATGACATGATCTTAATTGATAAAATCCTAGAAGTCTAATTAGAATTGTGACTTAAAATTATGTCACCTGATCCATGAAAACATAAAAAAAAAAAAAAAAAAAAAAGGAAAATAATATACTTTCACTGAGACAGTCCATTTGTCGACAGTTTTGCTTGAGGCTGCATCTACTATAAACTGGGTTAGTGACGTTACAACAGCTGTAGCAAAGGGAGTTTTAAGAATCATAATGAGCGCCATCCCAGCAACAGTAAATACGTAAAATACAGGTAAGAATAAGGTTTCCCAAAGGGGGATGGGAGCCTCAACTTTGATCAATGTACTGCAAGTTGACATATTTATGGCTTGACATACCTTAACGTTTTGGTGCAATTCATGAACGGCCCTAAACACAATGTTTAACTAACAGGCAAGTCTTTAAGAACATTATTAAAGTTAAAAAACAAACAAACTTTGAAGTAAATTGGCTCATTTACCACAACATATTGTACAGCTACAGTTAGGTGGTCACTGGGAGGGGAAGCTGAGTCATACAGCTGCTCCTAGCTAACCTTGTTGTGTCATGTAATAAATAACTTCTTCATTGTTGCAGTGCCACTGTGATGTATATGCGCTGTGACACATGATAACCATCAGAGATTTATTTGGAACTGGTCATAGGCAAAGAATGTAAGTGGGTATATCAACAATGCAGTATGTTTAGAATAATATTTACTGTAGTACAGTAGCTCAGAAGTTCAACTCCCGGTCAAAGGCTTAAAACAGAACATCAACTTTAGGAAAGAGCATCCTGCAGAAGAACTTTAAGAGGACTCTTACTTGTTCAAGCTTGAAGATGTGCTGGTTGAAGTAGTGTTGGAGACGTTCATTTGCAAAGTTGATACAGAATTGTTCAAAGCCATTGTTCTCGTAGTCCTCAAAACCAAAAATGTCAAGCACTCCGATGGACAAGATCTGAGGATGACAGACGAACACAATTTGAAAATATACAAACGTGTTTTATTCAAATATTGGTGCTTATTCATGCTAAAAACTTTGACTTCTGAAAGGCTGGAACTATTTTCAGGAAAGGTCTGGACTCTTATTGACTGACTTTAGTAGTAAAGTCAAGTTAAGTTATTAGTTTTCTTAACTACAATTTTATATTTTAAATGTATAATTTTATATTTATATATTTTATATATTAATTCTTAAATACAATTTTATAAAATTAGTTTAAACAGTTATTATTACTATGACTATTTTGAACAGTTTCTAATCAGCCCAACAAGACCCTAGGGTCTCCTAATCTCAACTAGTGTATTTTGTAAGGTCTAACCTTGGTGGTCTCCTCCAGGTCCTTGAGGTTCAGCAGAGCGTGGTTGATCCTGAAGACAATCCAGTCAAACAGAGCACTGTACAAAGACTTTGCCATGGAATCTCGTACCGTACCAGCCTGGAAGAACAAACATCCACCATCTCTTCAGTGGTATCTCACTGCTACTATGTCAGTAAATAACATTTGGTAGATTAAGAAAGTACTATGAGTAAGGCTGCTCCTGTGTATAGTCTTTTAAAAGAGGCACTACCCAACAATGAGTAGAGTTTTTAATCAGTCTCTGTCATCTCCAGCACAACCCCAATTTTTATGTTAATGCACAGGTAAGTGTCTTCCTCGTTTGTCCTTTCACTGGATGTGTCCGTCTCATCTCTACAGTATTTTACTTTGTTTCCTTACTACTGTACCTACTACTATCTGTTAACTGTATTAAGCTTTTGGAATGGATTTTTGTAAGGTTTTTTTGTCAAAGGGATAGTTCTATCCTGTTGATCTGTGCCAGAGGTTTGAAGATTCATCCATTTCTTTACGCCTCAACTCATTCTTGACACACATCAAGCATTATTTTTGAGTCACCCCTTCAACCTGACCCACACATCTGTGTTACACATTAAATTTCGGCCTTATAACACTGTACTTTTGTGCTGGGCCAGCTTACAAAATGAATAGAGGCATTTAAATATATAAAACTAAAGACTTATGTGAAACACAGACGTGACCTAGTTTGAAAAATCGTTATTGAAAAAGAAGATGAGTTTTATTTCTGCTTTATGACCAACAGTCTATCGTTTGACCTGAGTATAAATCGGGTCCTCACGGTCCTGTCAGTAGCCATTGTACTCAAAATTCTTATGGGGAAATGCAAAATGGGATTTGCTAAAATGTAAAAAACAGATAACCATCATAAATATGCAAAATGATTTCTGATACTGACATTATAGACATGCTGGTGGCCTGCATTGCAGAACGTCCCCAGGCCCTCAGTCATCCAACCACTCATGAGGTTCACTCATGAAAGCTGCCAATAGGATAGATTGCACCACGGACAGAATGATCTGCCATACAGTCTATTGGTCTTATGGAAATTTTAGCTTTAATGGGCTAAAATTATTGTAAGATGTATGTACTTGGGTGCTAGATGATGTGCCACTGGGGCGACCAAGATGTAATTCAGAGGACAAACATCAGCATTTTGTAATCTAATGACCCATAAGCATTTTTAGATTTAATGTTATCAGGATTTAAAAACCTATTTTATGCTGGGTAACGTTAGTGTGCTGGGATGGATGTTGTGTCTTCTACTATAAAGACAAATTATTTGACAAAAGCTTCCTTGTCAAATTATTGAAAAAGACGTTCTTATTTCTGTAGCCGCTGGAAAGATTTGACCTTAGAGCAGTAAGTTGAGCCATGGTCTTCAGAAACAAAACAAATCATAGAGTGGTTACCCAATGTTCTTTGTTTCTAAATAATTAACCAGGATATTTTTAGCCACCTCAGACCAAATACGCCTTCCATGAGTTAGGACAGAGAATATTTTGTACCCCATACATACTGTGATCTAATGACCCATAAGCCTTTCATTATTTAGAGGAAATTGGACTTAAAACAACATGAGGGAGATAAACAATAAATGGAGAAATTCATTACAGAAATGCTCCGATTTCTTTGAGGTTTTCAAGTGTACAATTTTAGTTAACAGGCAATGGGACTGTTGTGACTGTTAGAGAAATATTTACACAGACCACCCAGAGTGCTACCAAAACAATAACTGTTTGTTCATATGAACTTCTGGGAGAGTCAGTGGTAAAATGTAGCTGAGGTATACTGCAAATAAAATAACTTTAGCAAACTCTTTGCATGTGTTTAAGAACAGATTTGACATCATCATCATGACGGGTTCTCGTGTGCGTAAAAATGACTTCATTCAAACCAACAGGCATGTTACACTGTGTATCCTTGTTGTTCCCTCTTCTCTCTCAGATGGCTCTCCTCTCCAGATCATGACGCGCATTTGTTTTGCAGAGCAGGGTTTCCAATAGAAACTAGATAGAGTCTTGAAATGCCTTCCTTTCTTACTAAGCAGATTGAAAGACTTGGTGCATGTGTGTTTGTCAGTGTGTACTGGTGTGATGGTGTGCTCATGTGTGGCCACAGGCTGAAAGAGCCGCAGAGAGAGCGAGCGGGAGGAGATCCGGTACTAGTGCACAATGTCCTGTAAACATGGCTGGGTCAGACTAAAGAGCCACGACTACAGTGCAGTTATTAAGTTGGCAAAGTGCCTCCAGTTACACTACTGAGTATGAGACTCTGTTTTAGTGGAAAAATACACAAAACAAACAAAAATTGCTCATACTCTAGCTCAGTCTATTCTATATAACATGCTAAGCAGATATACATATATTACATGAATCCTGCCGACTTTGCAATCAGTGAGTAATAAATCACTGTATTTAACTCCTCTGTAACAAAAATAAACAATGAAACTTTACAGACATCAAAATGTCCCTTTAAAGATGTAATAGTCATTTTGCTTCCTAACTAAAAATGTATGCATTCTTTTCTCACTCTGACAGAGCAGGTATAGGCCCCAACTATCCACAGCAATTTAGGCTTAGTGGGGAACTGATGTTTAAACCACTGACCCTGTGATCAGCGACAACCTGAGCCACAGATGTTCTGGAGCAGTGTGGCAACAGCTGCAGTCTCACCTCAGAAAGTTTGTAGGGAACAATCAGCTTCTCTCCCACAGTAACTGTCTTGCGTGTTGTCAGGGCCTCAAACAGCATCTCTTCTTTGACCTAGTGATGACAAGGAGAGAGACGGTAAATAAAGCATTTTTAAAAAGCTGTTTTTCACCTTAGTGGCTATATGAATGATGCAGACTGAAGAAGTCCCAAAATCTATATTAGTTCTTTCCTGAGGAAAATCTTGTAGTTTAGATTAAAATAAGCTATGTATACACAAAAGATCAACTGTGTAACTGTATTCTCATTACAGGGATAATACTCAACTATCCCCTTATTAGAATGGCTGCCGAATATAATGTCAACATTAGGGCCCAGTGTTTATTCAGGAGATTTAAATCAACCTAACCTAAGCTGTTCAACAACCTAACATCTACAATATGTCATCAACCTTTACTAACTCACTTACCACAGATAACACACTACATGACTGACTTTATGTATGTTAATGGTGGACTATGAGACAAAGCCAATTAAAGTCCTAAACAACAGTCTTTCATTGGTTATTAGCACACACAGTAAGTAGTCATCAGAAGAGTGCATTAAAATGACCCTGAGGCCAAGAAACAAAGTTTTGATGCACTTCATGTTAACAGGAACCGAAGAGTAGATATCTAAAAGGTAAACCAGACTTTTAATTGGGCCATTGTGATTATATTTTCTCCTAATCTATGTCACATTATTTTGCAGTACCTCCAGCAGCTCTGAGACAACAGGCAGCACCTCTGGGTTACAGATATCTATCGAGTCGTCCCTGTACGTTTTCCTCTTGTAGCGGATGTTGCCCAGGTGCAGGATGGCCGACAGCAGCGAAAAGATCCTAAACAACAGTTCAGGAAACATGTAAGGCACGATATATTTAAAACATTCTCTGGAACCCTCTGTAGCCGATTTTATTAGGTCAAATATGATTGAAATAATGATGCAAGTTGAATTCAGTGCAATACAGGCAGTGATGAGGACCTGTAACTGTGATAAAATCAAGTAGGTGGTGACAGTACAGTTTGCAAGCGTGACAATGTAAGTGAAGAGAGCTAAAATGTGTGCATTTTATGACATGCTAAATACACTGTAAAAATGGGCTATAGTTTAGACAAATCAATGAACTGTAAGCAAATGAGGTGTTTTGCACTTTAGATGGAGATTGCAAATAAGAAAGTAGTGTAATTCACAAACTCACCACTGAGGACAACTCAAATTTATCTCATCACACACTCATTGTGATTGTGTGTGCGCATCACTCACTGCTTGCGTGTGGCAGGAAGAAAGCCCACCATCTCCATGGCTAACTGAAGCCTCTCAAAGTCATGCTTCAGGTCCTCTCCCTCAACAGTGAAACAATCCTAGAAAAAATAAAAATAAAAAAAATAAAAAAGCAGTAACCGGATGTTATAGGATTTAAAGCAGCTGTTAACAAACAGCGGTCTGGAAGCTAAAAGAGGTAATAACCAATCTCTATGAAGTTTAGAAGGATTTACTAAAGACTGTTGACATACACAGTGCCCAAGGGTTTTTAATGTTTAGTAAATGTCTGGCAATAATACTTAAAATAGTTTTTTTGTTAACTTTAAAGCTGAAACAAAAAACAGAGTGGCCTGAAGCAGACAGAACGAATGACTGACACTAAAATAAGCTATCATTAAAAAGCTCGGGGGTCAAACAAAACAGCAACACTTCAGTGCAGAGCATTTAGTGAACAGCATGTGCAAGTTCTGCTCATGTAGTGGAAAATTCTGGTCTGGCTTCTCCTTTAAACCAATCCACAGAAATTTGGCAGGCTGGCAGAAGAGCTGAGAAGAGCAGCAATTTGTAGGTTTTTCTGTTTTGGAGTGATTAACGACAAACTAAAGTAAGCAGAGAGGAAACAGTTTGTTTTGATACAACAAGTTATGTGTACACAGCGAGTGCACATTTCATACACTATCCCTAACATATCAAACAAAGTGCAGACATTCACATGTGATGAGATGAAACAACTAATTATTATCCTGTAGTTAACAGTAAATATTATTCATACTTTTGTATTTATAATACTAATTTGCGATGACTGGTAAATGGAGGATATCTGTAAAACAAAGTCTTACAGATATTTTCCAATTTCTACTGAGGACCAGCACTGCACAGCTGGGGTTGGGAAAGGGCTGTTGGGAGTTCAGTGTCTTGCCCAGACAGGGCCCGGGGATCGAACCACTGACCCTATGGCCCGTGGACGACTGCCTTACGAATTGAGCTACAGCCATAAAATTTTGTATAATCAAAATTATTTTCAATCAATGCTGAGGTCATGTACCACAATATAACACTAGAAGCACAAAGTCATTACAAACTCAAGGTAAAGCCATAAAAGACAGAATTAAATAGCATATTATTTAGCAACTAAATACACATTCGGAGGAGTAAACCTGTCGATAAATCTGGAGCTACATTAGCTGTTTATGACAAGAGGAATAGATTATGTTAAAGTAGGAAGTAGATGCTTTGATGTAACTAACCGTGTTTCTCTACATTCATACACCCACAATAAAGTGAGCTGTGCTATTTGCTTTATGGGCTCATTCCACTATGGCTGCCATAATTATCACATACCAAGGGCCCAGAAAGACAAACACTCCAAACATGAGACTCACACTTACAACACTGCACCTCCTTTTGCCTCCCTCACTCTAGCAGAAACTCACATTGACCTACTACTGACTTTAGGGTTATCATTTTCAAAGAAAACTATATAAAACTATATTCAGTTAAATAAAGCTCACATTTCTTGCCCTTAAACTCCTTTGTGTAAAAACAATACATCAATGTAGTAAAATGTTTTGAATTTTTATTTTGCAGATAAAAGTTGTCACAGTTGTCTAAATTACACTTCTCACGTATAGATATATAAAAATACACAGAAACACAAATCATAACAACTTATTTGATCGCTGACATCATACAATCCCAGTGTGATCTGAATCAGATCCAGTGACTGAGATGTCTTTGAACAAGTACCTTGTGTAAACCCGTAGGCATGAGCAAATAGTAAATAAGTAGTATTTACTATGAGTAAATATACTGTAGCTTAGTCACTGGTGAACAGAGAACATCTATGACTAAACCTCAGACCACTCCTCTAATGTTGTAACATGTTTTCTTGTCGCTGCAAGACATTACGGTCTACTCATGCAAGTTTTAATAAAGGTACTGGAAAGTGTCCTTTTATTTCTGTTTAATTAGGATTCTACAAAGATGCCTTTCTCTTTGACTTTCCTGACATTCGGGAAATTTCCAGTTTACCGTTACGCCCATTATGACTTTTTCCTATTTTTTGTTGCCATTTTTCTTGCGTTCTTCTTCACATTAAGCATTCCTATCTACTGTGCATAGAGGGTACCTCAGCATGTTTATGATGCAGTGTTTATAATGGATGTACAGAGGTTTCTCCCATGTCTTGAGTCACTGAGCACATTAAAAGCTGTATCGCCTTTTTTCAGAGCAGTAATTTTGATTTGTCACACTGAATAAAGCTCTGTACTTTTCCATTGTCCCACTGCACCAGCATGCACGACATAACAACCCTGTAAGGGAAACAGGTAATGAAATTCAGCCACTGTACACCTGTGCTTTTCCTAGTATTACATGTTAAAATATCTTCCATGAAGAAGGGCTTTTGTTTTATTAAGCGGAAATTATACCTGAAACTGTGTGAAACTAAACCACCCAGAACGCAAAGTGACCCGTATTAATGTAGCAAAAGGAGATTTTTCACCTGCTGTGGATTCAGGGTTACCCAGATGTTTTCTGTAAATTAGTGAGGCCCTCATTCGCCGCATGGAAAATGTTACTTTGGGCACTGCACTGACAATGATCCAAAAAGTGTCTACAGTGGTCAGGATATGACTAGACATTCCAGCATAAGTCAGAGAAACAAATCAACAAGGAACAACTAAAACAAACCAAGATACCCTAGAACAAACTCTACCAAAGCCAAATTTAGGAAAAACACAAAAAGCAAAAAAAAAAGGCAAGGAGGGAGTGTGCAACTGTGCAGGAGAAGGCTGACTACCCCTACAAGTGCCCAGGTGATTGAAAAACTACGTGTTGAGGTTTGTCCACTACAATGTGTTTCACAGTACACACAGAACTGAGGCACAGATACTGACCGGGTCACTCTCACAGTAACTTTCCCAGTGCTGTTGGTGCGTTGTCTTTGTCATCTGGAAATGTTAGAGCAGAGTTTACAGGGACTAAGGTTATGCAGGTTAAAAGCAGCAGCATTCCAATGACACATACTGTACAATTAAACATGTACACAGAGTTATAGGCAACTGACATCAATGGAAAGACAGACAGTTAAGATACAAGCAACGGCTGACCGTTTACTCAGTCCAAACACACAGAGTGATATTAAATAGTCAAACATTCAAAAGCATCTTGACACAGGTGACAGAAATATAGGACATGCACACACAATAAAGAAGGTACTAAACAATGAGCACATCATGATTCAACACATCAGGTGTTTCAGTTTGTTAGTAGAAAAGTCTCAACTTATTTTCTCACATGAATCTATCAGTCTGTGTAGTTACCTGGATATTTAAAAAGCCAGGATTCTCAAAGCAAAACACTGACATTATAACTACGAATGATAATTAATAGCCATCTCTTATAGGTGTTTATATAATCTGAAAAAATAAATGTATGCACAAAAAAAAACCGATACGTGCAAGTGTTGGACTTAGTCTGATTATCTTTAATGCAATATTATACCGATGAAAAAGAAAGACCGATACAAAGGAAGAGGTTAATATGAACAGATGGCAAGAGTTTGTGTTTGTGTATGTCAGCATGCATGTTTGCATGTGCATAACAGTGACTTGGAGGAATGGAAGGAATTTTCTGCTCTCTTCTGCGCAGGTGTGCAAATGCAGGAGTGCAGGTCTCTGACTGTCATGGTGTGACTGTTAAAGTTCTAAAGCAGGGAGTTTTACACACAATCCATATTTTATACATATACAATAGCCTATTTATGTGTGAACATGTTACCAGCAGAAGCATAAAGTAAATAAAGAACATAGTGTACACACACACACACACACACACACACACAGTTGTCTGTCTGAAACAACTGAGGACATTACACATTACAGAGCAGAGGGACTATATAGTCCCTCTATATAAGTGTGTATATATAGGTGATTTCTTTCTTTCCTGTTTCCAGACACTGTGACATAGAGGTAAATGTGCTTGGCTTCCTTGTCTGAGGATGTGCAGGTGACTCAACAAATAACTATACAGCAAACAAATCACAACATGTGAGACAAAGTTCATAAAGCTTTAAAGCACAAACAGAATTGGACAACAACCAGTGCAAGACAGAAGCAGGAAGGTTTACTACATGTTTAGTTTATCATGAAACTAAGGATCCCACCTGACTGAGGTAATGATATTCTTCAGGCTTCTTGAGGTGATAGGTGGTCCTCTCTTCTTCACTTGCTCCAGCGAGCAGGTAGTAAAACACGTGGTAGTTTCTAAAAATACATACACACACTCCTCTTACTACTTGCTCTAATTTAAATTAATAAGAAATGCAAGATTCTTTTTTTTTAGTCTGTACACATGAAATTGGTTATTACTTCAAGCTTAAAAAAAAAAAAAAAATGTATAGGCCATTTAAAAAAAGGCTATAATTATATCCACATAAAGAAGAAGAGCAAATGGTCACACGCTGAAAGAGACTAAGGCTTTAGTTCTGAAAAAAAGACATTTGTTTCAAGTCATTTGGAAACTGGCAATAAATCAAATGTGAGTCAAACATATTGGATTTGCAAGGTGTGTCACAAAGCTGAATCAACAAACACTTTTAAAGCACTGAATTTGTTTCAACACCTCAAACACAACCAATGTTATAAGAAGAATAGGCAGATACTTGAACAACGACAGAAACAAACTCATTTGTTTCAGAAAGGTAAAAAGTAAGTAAGTAAAAAGGACAAATGAATGACTTGAACTACATTGTGATGATTATCGATCTCAACAAATATGAAAACAACTATAGTGATAATACTTTAATCCATACTGCCCAGCCCTAGTTCTGAACTGCGCTATTATTTTACAGTATTAGTCCTCACTAGACTAATGACGGACCAGAACTCTCACAATTCCCCACAGCCATAATAACACTAATTTAGATAAAACAAATGCAAAAAATACACTGGAAAAATAATAGATAGGGTATCATGGTTAGTCTTTGTATACAAGTGCACAACAATGTAGGTGTGTAATTTTTCCTCTGACAGCACCTAACTATAGCATAAAGACCAGAGGTCAAACATGTCCAGCAGCTGTGTGACCAAGTTCCTTATTGAATACAGACACAAGAAAGCTTTTATGGGCCTGGAGTCAACAATCCATTTCAATAACAGGTATAATAGCCAACACAGGGGGGGCCACTGAGAGCCACCCCGCAGGAGATGCTAAGACTCATCACACCACGCAGCCCGTCCAACACATTAGTGTCAGCCCCAGTTAGAGCTCATTTAAATTTCACAACACACAGTTTGGCAAACAACAAGCTTTCTGGCTTTCATTTACATGCACATTTTTTTTGCCACAATTCAAACTCAATTTACTTGTTGCTATCACAATATTTTCTACATTAGTGAAACAAATTTTCAGCAAAAGGCGGTTTGAAGTTCCATTTGGATTGATGATTCAAAGTGCTAGAATTGCCAGAAATTCCACAATGTACAGTAGTAGATATAGAGTTTATGTTCGGGGCCTTAAAAGCAACATCTGCATTTTCATCAGTGTTACCATCCTACCAAGTGCAGTATATCAAAAATTGTTCTAGATTTGCTGCTTATTATGTAAACAAGCTCTGCAAAAGTTCATTTGATACAAGCAGCACATAAAAGTACGCCAGATTAACAAGAGAGCAGTGTGAATCTTAATGAGAATATGTGAAGTGCTCACCGCTCATTGTGTTCCTGATAGACCAGCCTTGACTTCTCCAGGAGGTATTTTTCCACATATGCTCTGAAAAAAGTATGACAAGGGGATCAACTTCAAAACACAATGTTTTTAGGAAGAAGAAAACCATTTGTATCTTGTCCCTTACCCTCTCACAGTGCCACTCTCCTGGTAGTTCACCTGAATGAATTTGCCAAAGCGACTTGAGTTGTTATTGTGGGCTGTCTTTGCGTTCCCAAATGCCTTGAGGGGAAAGAAAGGAAGAAGTGGTAAGATGAAAACAATATGCACTTAGGAAAATAAATGAGGAGAGGCCACATATTACATATTTTACACACAGGTTAGTGCCAGATGTTTGAGGTCACTTTCTGAGTTGACTTTAGGTGTGGATAATTTTTGGTGGGTCAGGCACACACAGAGATTTTGGTCTCATGCCAAACATTGTCTTGAAACATTGTCAGCCTGGATGATGCGGAGCAAGCTTTTCCTCTTACATAGTTTTAAACAGTGTCAGTCTTAGACAGATTAATAATATGGTTTGAGGATCTATTCAAGTCAGAGTCAGACAAATTGCCAGAGTGAGGATATAGAAGCCAGGCGAGCCGACATGATTGGAAAAAAGCAACTCAGTGAGTAATGCAATCCATGTGGCCATGTGGAACATGTGTAGTGGTTGTGCTTTAATAAGACAGTCCAGTATTTCCCCTAGCAGTTCTGTTTATGTTGTATGGCTGCCTGCAGGGGAAGTAGTTTTTCGCCCTATATAAACCCCCCAGTTATTTGTAGCTCCACCACAAGTAAACAAATTCCTCAGTGAATCACTTAGAGCAGCCATCGGCACTGCGTCTGAGAAATGGGAAAACACCCCTTCCTAACCCCACCCTTCACCAACTTCACATACTAGCATGCAGGCATTCTAGGCAATGGCTACTAACAAGCTAACAGACAACACTGTAAAGGTTCAGACTAGTCCTGAGGTCTAGCATCTGATGCAGGTTGGTCCATGATTGATTCATAGTGCTGCTATAATGCAAGACAAAAGGGAAACAGCAGGAAACTGTACCCTTTACCAGCCGGTTTGCAAAAGTTACAAGTCATGAGAATAGAGGACAATTTGTTTTCTATTGGCAACTTAAGGTTTACATGATCTCTGTAGCATGGGCAAAGAGCATCATACCCTTGAGATGATTTTAGGGAGCAGGAATCATCAGGAGACATTACACTTCTCTCTTAGAAGTGACACTGGCTCAAACTACTGGATCACAGCAATGAAGTGACATTTCATTTAAAACAAAAGCTGAACAAATCATTTAAATGGGCAGATGCTGTAAAGATCCATATTCAACTCTGCTTCCTGGACAAAGAAAGTCCATGAAAGGCTAAACTAAGTAATAGTGACAATCATTTCACATCCAGACATGTGGGTTTTAAAATAGGGCGCCTGAAACCAAGATGAGCTGGTATTCTGTTAACCACGCCGTCTACCTCCAAATTGGCTAAGCTGCCTGGTTCAGGAACTGCAGGTCAGACAAGGACAGACTACATTCAGTCAGCATCCTTATGTTTTAACAACTTCCTGACAGGACAGTCAATAAAACACAGCACTAAAGAATTCATAACACCAACTTGTTTGCACACAGGGTGAGAAACAGGCAGGACCTTTCAGTGACTTTTGTTAAAAGGCTTGACATTCAACATTTTGTGTTGAGCCAGCAGGAAGCAGGATGTGGAACTAAAATACTGAGAGCTGATTTATATTCAAGCACCATGCATTTGGCCACCTGGTCTATATAAAAAAAGATGCATAGTTAAAAAAATAATAATTTACTGCCAGCAAAGTGTATTCGCTCTAAACTTGGCTTAGCTCCATATTAAGGCTATAAAACACACATCTCACTTACAACTTACAACATCGGAAGAATGAAATCTACCTGCTGACAAACAACAATGCAACATAAAATAACATTAACAAAAAAATCAAGCAAATAGGAGCAAATCAGTTACAGAAGGACGTATTTTCACAGCACACACAATGTTCTTCTTCTAGTATAAGTGTTGTCAAAAGTTATTCTCTTTGATCTTAGTCACCAACCTAAGGTCAAGCAGACAGGACAGGTTGGGTAAGGTGAGAAGTCTAATGCACAAAATCACATTTCATGGCAGAGTAACATGATTTTTAAGATGCAGCAACAGTTGAACAGTATCTGAGGGGGGATTTGTTTCCCTTTGAATGGTCACAAATACTCAAAAGGGACACGACAGCTTAAACTGTTTGCACAGACGTGACTCAAGTAGGTCATCATTATTATTCTTGGCTACAGACCACAGACTGAGTGAAAGGCAGGCCAACGACAGACTTGAGATGATGCCAGTGTGTTCTAGGTGTAATGTGTCTGACTACAGGCTCGGTCAAAGTCATCCAGAGGACCACAGACAGAGAGCATGCCACAAGGCTGATGTTATGTTTTTATAAGCAAAGTCTATCCTCATGTCAGCATCTGGAAAAACTGTTTAGTTGTGTTAGATACTGTGGTTGTTTTAATTAGATGTCTTTGATTTGTCGCTTTAAAGATATATCAATCAACTTCCATATCATTGTAAACTTAATCCAGGTTTTGATATGGATGCAGCAATCCCATTTTCTGCTGGTTATACCTGTTATGACACCTTCTCTTATTAACCATTTCCTACGTTTAAAATCTCATCCCTAGGTTTTCATTCATCAACCATCCATCAATGTGCTCCAGATGGACCCCTATCTAACACTCTGTTTAAATTTAGTCATATGTGAAGCATTAAGCAGACAATACATTAACATTACAGAAGCCAAAATGAGATGTAACTAGCGCCTGCACGAAGAATAGGGTTGCATATTCAAAAAGTTAAGTCTGATCTTTTTGGTGTCATAGTTGGGAAGTCTGTGTGCCAATGATGACCCCCCCCCAGATTTCTGGCAGACTGTAGGTGGGACGGTCACTAAGGATCCAAGGTAGATGCTAATGCTGTGTTGTATGGAAGGTCTGCCTGGGAAAACTAGAACTTTACTCTTGGAGACAGACGTGATGAGGTTTTTCTTTCATACAAGCAGAGATGTCAGAGAGACAAACTGAAATGCACGATGAGGCTCGATCTAGAGAAAAACAACTGTGTATCATCAGCATAGCAGTTATAGGAAGAGATGTGTGAGGAGATGATGGAACCCAGGGAACACACGAAGAACGGAGAACTGATGCACTCCATTGGAAAGGCAATGAGCTGATATATGACACTGCTAAGATAACTTGAAGGTTGGGCCAAATAGGCAAGGTTTGAGACAGGTGTCTGAATAATAACTTTATTATAAAGTCATAAAGGTTATTTTTTTCAAATATGATAAAGTTGAACAATTAAACACATTTGTGTATTCTTGACAACTGAACTTAGAAGTTGTGTCAAAATAATAAACATTTATGTTAGTAGAATATTACATGGAGGGAGGAGAGGAGAGAGCAACATCTTGAATTAAGACTACAGATCATTTAAAACAGATAGATGACTCACGCTAGGTACTAGGGAGTCAGGACAAAAGACTGCTTGACTTCACTCACAAAGGGGTTTATCTTTTTGTGAGTTATCAATTGCTTGAGGGCAACAAATGGACTTCAATACTGGTAGTGTTTAGAGGTCACATGACATTTCTGTCCCAAACCACCCAGAGAGATGCTTTGTCCGAATATCACTATTGCTCAACTGTAATGGGCTCTAAAATAAAAACTGCCTTCTTTTTAATGGTTAACTGCAGATTGATTTAGGAAAGTGTCATAAAATTTTTAGCATTCTTTCTCTGACAGTAGCTATGGAGAAAAATCACGTCCAACTAAATAGTAATTTATTGGCTACTCAAAGAGACATTGCTCATTTAACCTCAGTGTATTCACATCCGTTTCCAGGACTTTTACCAGGCTGATTCACCCATCGCAGAATGTGGACATACCACTGACAAAGTGAAAGAGTGAGTGCATCAGCCCAACATGCATCATGATTATGTCGTAAAACGTGTGGGCAGATGCCGTTCTCCAGAGGCTAGTTCATAGCCGGGCCCCTTATAATAGCGCACCTAAGGTAATGCTGGCCACAGTGGACTGTGGTCACTGATCTGCAGTCATGGTTCCCAGCTAGGTGAAAGAACGGTGGGATGTGGCTTTTGGCAGCTGCTGCATTAGTCAAAACAGTGCTTTAAAATATGTCTGCATTACTGTACACTGTCCATGTACAGTAAGACATTTTTGAGGATTTTCTCTCCCATAGAACAGGACCCATGAACATAATGGCAGCTTGTTTTTTTTTTTTTTTTCAAAGCACTGCTAATGCTAGGGTGTTAACAATGAGGAAGTCCTATTAATTTAGAGGATACTTTTAAACAACATACAAATTCAAAATTTGTATCCATGAATTAACTTCTATTGTCAGAAAAGAGATCTCATAATTTTCATCAATTTTTCTGATACAAACACCGTTAGGAGCATATCTGATGTTACAGTGAAATTGCAATATAGACATCAAGCTTGACAGGATATGTAACTCTGGCAAGAGGAAAACGAGCTGCCACAAACCTCAGAGCCTATTTGTTTGGGGCTGCTGACAGCTGTTATGTGCAAGAGAATTTATTATCTATGCGTGCATGCTAATGTAAGATTGTGCAGTTATTTTTTAATCAAGGCTTCTTATACAGCCTAGGGGAAAAACTAAACATAACTTCCAAATTTTTTTTTTTTTTAAGAAATCATATTTTCATTTCAACAAGGGCCACTTGTCTGCTTGTTCTTCTTTTAAGAATGGTTATCATTACATACATACGTACTGTAGGTTTTTGGTTTTATTTATTTTTATTTTGTATTATGATATTACGATCTTCTCAACTCTCTGCCAAAAAACAAATAGACTGAATATACTAAATGTATAAACTAAATAAAGTTTAATAACCATCAGACAACACCTGAATTTGTGACAGAAAGTGAGAACAGTATAAAGGAAAACTAGAATAACCTGATGAGAAAAAGTAGAGGCCTTTGGACAAGTGCAGTGGTTTCCGAAATTATTTGACTTAATCAGAAAGTCCTCCTGAGTTTGTTCAAAGAAAATGAACATTAATCGCAGAGATGGAGATAAAAGCCAGGCTTAATATAAAAATCTCTCTAGGACTCAGCTATTAGATGTCTTTCATATAACAAACCTTCCTGAATTAGAGGAGAGTGGGGACAAAGCCACATTCCCATGTTACACAGACCCCATGAAAAAAATAAATAAAGTTTAAAACTCCTGAAACTCTTAAAATTAACATATTCATTTCCCATGCTATATCTTAAAATTAGACTATTGCATGAATCCTGAAAGAGGACTTTTTTTTTTTTTAATCCTTGGGCCATAGCAGGGAATTTCTGAGACAAAGTATATGCAATGGCATATCCATACCGTATCTGAATGCATGTTTGCAGATAATGATCTAAAAAGGTATATAAAGAACTATCCTTAGATCGCCTACAGAGAAGATGACAGCATTTCCAATTGTTACTGTTAATGTTACTTTATACAGACACAAGCCTTATCTGGGTTAAGCAAAGGATTTTTATCAAGGCCCAATGATGGCAAAATGTTGTCAGCTCATGGTGAAATGCTGTAATCCTTCAGGACATCTAAAAACTGACAGAACCCTCTCACCGGATAGCAAGGAAAATAAGATTTTAATGACAAAGCACACAGCAAGGTCACAATTGAAGTACTGAAGTCAACATTTAAAAATCAGGTCTTGTTTCTAATTCTGACTGAAACCTTGAGAAAAATTTGCCGACTAGTTAACAGGACTCACTGCATTGTTTGTGGGTGGCAGCATGTTGTTTTCTTCGGTGCTGAGTCAGTACAGTAAGCTGCCCAGTCATTCCTCATGTGCAATGAAGATGACATCCGCCATTTACTTCCCTCTGCTATCTGATCTCTGCTTTTTAAGTCTCTCTGATTTCACTCCTCCCCTCCACTTTTTCCCCTCATACGTCATACAACACCACACAAACGCAAGCAAATATTACCAGCATTTCTGGGTTTACAAGAAAAATCTGAAATTCTAATGCCTTTGCAGTAACCAGCTAGAACAAAGCGAGGGAAATGCATTTACATACAGTTTACTGTGTCGCTAAATTCCTGTACAGCAGCTTGAAAAACGTAAAAACTAAATTTGTTAACAAAACTTTAAAAGATTTAGTAAAGATTGAGTAAATTAAGATTTATCCAACTTTTAAAGCTAATCTTGACATGTAAAAAAAGTCAACATAAACATCAGTGGAAGGCAGCCGAAATAACAGCATTTCATGCCAGCTTTTGAAGACTACAGTTAGTACTGTAGTACAGTTATTACATTTATTATTTTCCAAAAAATACGCCATAATGACAACATGAAATTATTTTGTTTGCAAATTTTTTAGAAAAAAAAATAAAGACAATCACATAAGTAATTAACGCCTTTGCTCAATACCTTTAGCACCAAGTCTTTTTGAGTATGATCCTACAAGCTTGGCCCAACTAGTTTTGGGTAGTTCCTCTCATTCTTCTTTGCAGTATCTCTCAAGCTCCATCAGGTTGGATGGGGAGCGTTGGTGCACAACCATTTTCAGATCTTTCCAGAGTTGATCGGGTTGGAGTCTAGGCTCTGGCTGAGCCACTCAAGGACATTAACAGAGTTGTCCCGTAGCCACTCCTTTATCTTAACAATTTTGAAATTTTGTTTCTCATGGACTGAGAGTCCTTCAGGTTTGCTGTCATGTGCCTTTTACTGAGGAGTTGTTTCTGTCTGGCCACTTTACCATACAGGCCTGATTGGTGGAGTGCTGAAGAGATGGTTGTTCTTCTCGAAGGTTCTCCTCCCCCCACAGAGAAATTTTTGGAGCCGTTGGTTCCAAACATCTTCCATTTACTAACGAAGGAGGCCACTGTGTACCCTTCCCCAGATCTGTGCCTCAACACAATTCTGTCTCGGAGATCTACAGACAATTCCTTGGACTTCATAGTTTGGTTTGTGCTCTGACATGCACTGTTAACTGTGGGACCTTATATAAACAGGTGTCTGCTTTTCCAAATAATGTCCAATTAACCGAATTTCCCACAGGTGGACTTCAATCCAGTTGTAGAAACATCTCAGGGATGATCAATGGAAACAGTATGAACCAGAGCTCAATTTCGATTCTAAATTTCGATTCTTTCGATTTCGATTTTGAGTGTCATGGCAAAGGCTGTGAATACTTATGTACATGAGATTTCCCCCCCCCCAAAAAACAACCTTCTTTCACATTGTAATTATGGAGTATTGTTTGTAGAATTTTTAGGAAAATAATACAGTTAGTACAGAACAGATGAAGTTAGGTATGCTGATGACCATAAGCTGAGAAAAGTGAACATAACTGGAAAGAATAAATGTAGAAATATTACACAGAAGACTTTCCCCACCCCCACAAGCTCAGGATCTACATACCAATACACTACTGAAAGAGAATTTCATATCTTAGAAAGAAAATGACACCATCCAAACAATATATACAATATTTTTAATTCCTAATATTTTGTCCAACAGGCATTTTTCACTGGTTCAGACATAATAATGAATTAATTAGTTATGCAGAGCCACTGATTTTTAAAAAGATTAACACACAATGACAAAGCACAACAGTTTAGAGCCAGGTGAGACAGCAGATATTTCCCAAAGAAGTTGCAGGTAGAGTATCATTCAGCTTAAGGACCAGCTATTTTGAGCCACTGCAGGGGAAAAGTCTTGAAATCATAATTATGAAAGAAGAGCTTTCTGCATTCCTCCAAAAAGAGGTTAAACCACATTCTTCTTCAGTGTAATTAGATGAGTGGACTATTAGGTCTTTAATGTGTGGGGTGAGTACTTGTAGCTGAGGCCCCTTCCTTTTTGGTGAAGCACAGCTGCCTTACAGGATTTATTTCAAACATTTTCAAGATGCCTTTGACACAATGTCATTTCTCACAGTGGCACACAGTGTTTGCTCTGTTCTTCAGTCAGTCATTCACCACGTTACTCTTGCTTCTTCTGGCATGTGACAATTTCAAAAAAATAACTTTCTCCTCAACTGAACTTTTGACCCAGTGTTACCTCAAAGTGCACCATTTTATTAGGTCTGAGAAAGGAGTTGATGTAAGAGCCAAAGAAACTCATTTCCTCAAAAGTAAAAAGGCACAATAAGTGGCAGAACAAACAGGACCAGCAAGCTTCTTGTTTCAGAATCCACTTTACAGGCATATTCTGGGCTAAACAATAGTGCAGTGTTTCTTCGTGATAATGAGATGAGGTAAATGAGAGGCACAAAGAAGGATAAAAAAGGAAGGGTTGGGGGGGGGGTACATAGAATGGGGCACAGTGAGGGAGGGAAAAGAAAAAAGAAAGGGATGTAAAGGAAAGGTCCCAATAATTTTGTGTGCAACTGGACTAGTAGTTCAGTACATTTCCTACTTTCCTACTATTTCCTGCAGTAAATCAAGGGACGATATTCTCAAATAATTACAGTAATAATATTATATAATATATGTAATATAAGTAATATAACCTCAGTAACATAATTGCAGTACTTCTATGGTATCTGTGTCTCTACACAACACTTGTAACCTAGTTTGTGTATTTACAGTACAAGAAAGTTAACAGTTAACAAAGTTAACATGAGTGTGGTTTGTGTTGAATTATTTACAATTACTAAAGCAAAATAAAGTGTAAAATCAAATCATGTATTTTGGGGGATACTTTTATTTATAGAGGTGCTTCTAATGTTCGTCAACTTTTTAGAATTTGTGCCATTTCTGCAAAAATGTTGATCACATTTTTGTTTAAAAGATGTTGAAACTGATACTTTTTACCATTTCGTGGAAAATATTAGTTCATTTTGAATTTAATGGCAGCAACGCATCTCAAAAAAGTTGGAACAGGGCACTGTTTAACATTGTGTAGCAACGTCTCTTTCTTTGTCTGTAAACATCTGGGAAGTGAAACGACAAGTTTCTGGAGTTTTAGGAGAGGAATGTTGTCCCATTATTGTCTGATGCAGGACTCTAGGTGCTCAATAGTCCTGGACCTATGTGACCGGAATTTTTTTTTTTTTTTTATGATGTGCCAAATGTTTTCTATTGGTGAAAGAACTGGACTGCAGACAGGCCACTTCAGCACTCAGACTGTTCTCCTGCGAAGCCATGCTTTTGTGGTGTATGCAGTATGAGGTTTAGCATCATCTTGCTGAAATACTGTCTGGATGGGAGCATGTTTCTTTAAAAGCTCTATGTACTTTTCAGCATTAATGGTGCCTTTCCAGATGTTTAAGCTGCTGCAGGCACTAGGTACTAATGCACCCCCATACCATAAGAGATGCAGGCTTTTGAACTGTCAGCTGATAACAAGCTGGATGGTCCCTCTCCTCTTTAGTCCACAGGACACGGCATCCATGGTTTTCAAAAAGAATTTCAAATTTTGATTCATCTGACCACAGAACACGTTTCCATTTTGCCTCAGACCATTTTAAATGAGCTTTGGCCCAGAGAACACGGCTGCCTTTCTGGATCATATTCACATATGGCTTCTTCTTTGCATGATACAGCTTTAACTAACATTTGTGGATTGCAGAGTGAACTGTGTTAACGGTGATTTCTGGAAGTGTTCCTGGGCCCATGCAGGGATGTCCAGCAGAGAATCATGCCTGTTTTTAATGCGGTGCAGCCTGAGGGCCCAAAGATCATATGCATCCAGTTTTGACCATCGGCCCTGTGAAGACTTTGATCTATGACTAATCAATGACCAAAATCTTATGTGTAATCCAGTTCAAGAAGGTCTTTTTAACTATTTTGCGTGTTGTACTTAAGTTTTAGGTCTGAACACATGACCCTCGTGCACAGAGATTGCGCAGATAAATGAGAAATAAAGGAGCTAATATTTTCCATAAAATGGTAAAATGCCTCAGTTGCAAACCATTGTGTTCTGTTTTTATTTACGTATTAAACATCGTCCCAACCTATTTAGAATTGTGGTTGTAAACAAATACGTTACACATCCATACTAATGTACCTATATCCTAAAGAACATTCCATTAATTACATACATAAGAACAATTCCAATGTGTCCACCTTATATTTTATACATAAAGTATATTGTATATATATTTTTCCTGTATCTGCACAGCTTCTAGGGGGCTTCTAAGGGTTTACATTAACGTTGTCAATAACATTGTCTCTTTGGTCCAGGTGTCAAGAGAGCACCACCTAAGAATGTAAACAGGAACATTACATTTCATCTCTACAGTTACAGTTACTACTACTACTACTACTACTATACAGTTACTTCCTATGAGTCAGTGTCCCTGACTCTGTGATTATGCAAAGAAAAGGGAGGTGTTATTTGAATTGTAGATCAACTCAACCTTGAAGGTATTACTTTTGTGTTGTTTGATTATCTATTACTGTTTGTTTATTTACAATTTTTTTAATTCTTGAGATAAAAAAAAAATCTCTCTGGGATCAGTCCAAGAAAGGAGTGATAACTGCAGTATCTAGCTTATTTTAATAAAACATAACTAGCTCAGGCTCATTAGGACTGAAAGGGTTACCAAGAGACAGAATCTCTTTAATGTCAGCCTTTGTAAGTCAGTCATGCAGTTCTGATAAATTTCTATTTTTCCGGTCTTACCAAAACAGTAAAACAAGTGCTGATGTTCTATAGCCACAAATGCTGTCATTCCTTCCAGTCACCGCCCACAGGCTCCGCTCAGTGCAGTGACTCACTCCACCAACATATAGAGGAATAAGACCCGATTGTAAATTAAAATATCAGACTGACCACTGCACTAGCTATAATGAGCTACCTTAGAAGACCTAAGGAACATGAGATTATGATGGCTTCTTTGTCTTTCACAGTAGTAAAAGGTATAGGTTTAATTTTTGGATTTTTAGATGGACAAGACATTTGTCATCTTCAATGTCAGGATATTGTAAAAAGTTTAACCATTTTCAGAAGGTTTAACTTATGCCAATGGAAGACATAACTCAACACTCAAAGCACACCCATGAATAAGTGAACAGGCCACAAGGCCAGCATCACTTCTGTTGATTAACATGCAGGTGCTTATGCATGAATCCACACACACACACACACACACACACACACACACACAGTCAGAGCCCTCAGTGTGAATCTCTGCCAGCACAATGCAGCACTGCAGACATGGGTGTGGTCAACTTAAGACCTTTTCATTAGTGTTTCTGAATGAGATGCTTATTTGCAAAAAATGAGATGCAAAAAGTGTCATGTTTTGTGAAACTAAAATGTTGCCTTAGTTAACAAAAACCTATGTACTTTGTATATATTTGCATGTACTGTATAACAGGAGTGCAACAAGTAATTATTCTAACAGTCTATTAATAATTTTATTGACTGTTTGTCAGTAAGGTCAGTTCTGCATTACACAAAGATGTGAATGTGCTTTAACTGATTATTATTCCACGTTACACAAGTGATAGAGGGGGACAGATTTTCTTGTTAGTTTGGAATAATGCAGCGAGTATCTCGTATTAAAAAGGATATATTGGCTAAGACCAACATTTACAAGCCTCCACACTGTGATGATGTAATAGGTTTCATAACAAAACCCCTTTACATGTCACTCTCCCACATCCATGTTTATTTGTTAATGGCTGGGTGGGGATAATGTTAAGTTCAAGTATGACTGTGGACTGTCATACGTTAGACGTTTTTACTGGTCATCATGTTTGAGTTCTAGATGCAGAAGTACCAACCTGGGAAAAAAGGCTTATAGTCGCAAATTTGGTTCTCTATAAGAAGCATTTTTAAAGTGTGAGACACTGGCTTCAGCCCTGCTCTTGGCTGAGCTCAGAAGAGGAATTTCATCTTCAGTCCAAACCCACTTGGGCAGTGGCTGACTTTTCTCACCACTGCACATTAAGCACATAACACTAGGAAGACTAAGCCCAGCATGCATTGACTTTCTAGTTTGTAAACCTAGCTACAATGGCTACAGTAGCCTACAATACAATTACACCACTATGATATTACAGCCTCCAAAATATTGCTCACTGAGTTCAATAAAATCCTGTTTGACGACAGCCGATAAGATGATTATATGGCTGTATCTGACTGCACTGCACACAAACTAACTAAAGCTGAAACAGTGGATTGAAATAAACCTTTGATAATGGATGCATTGATGTCCTATAATTCAATGTCCTTGTGTTGCTGAAAAAAAGACCTGACCAAATTGGACCAAATTTTAACTTCATTACTTTAAACAACACTTGGGTTAGTTAAATTAACATGTAAAGCTTTACAAAAAAGAAACCTCTTTATTAAAAGCAGAGATAAATAATAATGTCCGTATTGAAGCAGGTTTAGTGACATTCCAGTCCGTGCTGTGCTTTGAGAACGAAGGGTTGAGTGACCTGAGTCAATTTGCCTCCCTGTATAGGATGTGTTTGACAAGCACTAAGTAAATGTGCACAGCCATTAAGAAAACAGGCCTATCTTTTAGAGCAAACACTAAACCCACTCACTCCAGAAGACTGTGTCAATATGCAATTTCACATGCAGTGTCAGTAGGCTGCTCGGATAACCTGTCACGGTTAGGTGTGTAATATCTTATTCTTTTTACTTTGAGAGAGCAGAGAGATGAGACTGAGGGAGACCCATTTCGGGGTCAAGATAAATCTAAGGACGTGAAACCATGAAAGAAGCTTTGAAGAGAAATTTCCCCTTTGGTGGAATAGCTAACAACTCATTGAGATTTGAAACATGACATGAAACAATAGGAAATAAAATGTGTCCAGTTGCAAAGTAGTCCCTCTTCAAGACTATATTAGTGGATCTGCAACCTAATCTCTACTACTATAACCGAGCTTTGCTATGCAGCACAGTATTGTTCCAGATGTCAATGAGGTGTGTGACTAAACACAAATCACAAGTTTGCTTTCCACTTTCCAAAGCAGCAAAAGTGAAATGCACACTTGAATTCAAATACACCAACATAACTTGAACCCAGATTTGGTACAAAAATTGAAATCTAAGTCTTTGCATTCTGACTACGTGCATGTGAGTGTATTGACGAGGGTACTTAAATCTGCATTTACCAAAACTGCATCCAGGCTGATGTGAATGTACAGTTAACTTTATTATTTACATTAATTGACTAATGCTGATTTTACAAATTAATAAATTATGCTGTTGAAAAATGTTTTAAATCAAATTTGTATGATTTGTATGATTAAAAATTTTAAAATACCAAAAGAATTCCATTTTAAAATCGCATGACAAAGTCAGCATTCATAACTGATGAAGTTAAACTGGGAATGTTTGGTATTGTTGCTGTAAACCAACTGCCTGTCCACTGAACTCAATTTGCCAAATTGTTTCAGCGTTACAGAACACACACCTGTGTGATTATTGGATGAATCAAGATAGAATCAAGATAGAGAATAATTAGTTACAGTCCTGCAACAAATTAATTAACCAATTAAATATCAAAATGGGCCATAAAATGCAACTATACAGACTTATTTATCACTTCTTATACTGCAGTTACAGGATGCAATATAACCCTATTGTCATTTAGCATGAAGTGACTCAATATTCAAAACTCATAAGAGAAACAAAAGCACAAAGCTGCATGGCAAGAGTGTTATGTTTAAGAGGTAATAATAAACAGAATTCACTGTTCCTTACATGAACTCAGTCAGAAAAATTGCAACAAGCATTACACTGCAAGACAGAGGATTACTCAGCTACAGAAACATAAACCTCACTCTGTTCAAGTATTTATAAGCACAACAGTCAACTTAAACTAACAGTTCAAGGCTGTAGCTAATTGTTATTACAGATCTGGGCTGGGCGCTGCCTTAGCGTTCCCAGTTTCTCAAGATAACTCAGTGAGCCAGCTGTACACAGGATGAGAGCAGATGATTACAGCACAAGTGAAAAATGAGAAGGCTCAATTACATGTTAGGATAGTAGAACAGGTTCTGCAGAAGTTAGAAACAAAAGTGATACAGGTTTGGGATCTTTAAATGTACATTTGTGATCCTGTTGCTTAAGCCCAAGGTATGTTTATATTACACTGAAAGCTTCTAACAGGTTATCATTTAAAATCATGAGCAGACTTGACAGTAGGAAGAATGTTCATGATGACAAATGCTGTGCGTGCTCCCAGTGAGGATATAAACTCCAGTTAACCTCTAACGTCAGCTTAGAGATGAATCTGTGTGCGCGTGTGTGTGTATAGCGTGTGTATAGCTTGTGTATTGTGACCCCTCCGTCATAAATCTTCACCCTCACATATTATTAACGCTGCGTCCACACAGTTTGAGCAAAGCCGGAACAGGTGGTCTTATCAGCAACACGCCCACATGTAGGCCACATGTCCGGCGTTAGCTGGCCAGTGTTAAGCCAACACTGAGCTACACAATACAGCCACGTGAGGGGAGTGACTTAGAGCAATCACTACACTGAAGCTAAGCCACGTGGTCAGGGCAGAAAGGAGGTCAATCCAATAGTTGTTAGGTCTCAGAGACACAAACACCAGTACCATGGTCAATCCTGTGTCAATCCCACAATCCCCCTTCAGGTTCTTAGTTCTATGTTACACACAGATGTGTTAAAACTCACCATGTTACAATATAAAGTAGATTTTTATCACAGAAAATAACCTAAATCAGAAATATTGTAATTATATTTAATAGTCAAAATGAGAATGAATGTTGCATATCTAATCCCAAATACTGAGCTGCCACATTGTGCTGCAGTAAATAAGCTGTTAGCAAATGACTTCAATAAACACATCAGTCATATCCTTAAATGTGCCATGTGGTTTTCTTTACACACCCCCACCAACACCACAATAACAGCAGTCATGTTTACAGACTGCCTGTGTCCACGATAGCTGTCAGTAGCTGGCCTCTTGTGAAGCTGTAGTTCTGGTTGCATTGTTGTGTTGTGCACATGTTATTTCCATCCTCTGCTCCAATTGGATAGTTGCTTTCTGTGTGTTCACAAGCAACAAAGCTTTTACTATCCCAGTAACTTTTCAAAGGTATTAAAAAAGCACAAAGATGCAGCCTGACCCTTTCTCAACTTTCCTGTGTTGTCCATCTGAGCTCCTTTAAATCTGATAAGCTCAGTGATGGGGACACAGCTGGAAATTCAGGTTTCACTCACAATGCATGTCCAAGCCTTTTAAATCTGGATGTTGAAACCCCCAATAGGCAATACACAATCTGAATGTATTTTCTTCAACAGAAAAAAAAACATCTGCAAAATATTTTTGGGAATATTTTAAACATTTTATGGTGCATTACCAACTACTACTTGAATCAAAGAAATAACTTTCAACTCATGGTCTTAAATGATATAAGCCAAAGGTCAGTGTTTACTGAGCAGAAGCAGTGATGTTTGAAATTCAGTGGTTGTTGAAAGCTTTATAACAAAACAGAGCTTATCTCGCTTATTAAATACACCACAACGCCTCTTCACAGCCATTGTTCTGGACAGTTAATGAGTCGTTCACATTATCCATTCAGGCAATGATCGCAAAGCACAATGATTTGTTCTTAGTGTTGCAGTGACAGTTATCTTCTGACTGGGAGGGCCGGTGGAGATTGAAAGATCGCTACTTCAGTAATGGGCCAAGAGAGGAAGAGAGAAATAAAGGTTCAGAGAAGGAGAAAGATGATAACGGCACTTGATAATTGCTTTTCATTTCCTGCAGTGATAATGTATCATGGGTACAAAAGTAAAATCTTATCTTTCCATTTCTTTATCAGGCATACGAAACAACCTCTGCTCAGATAAACAAAATAAATCTGTCTTCTTTCAACTGGGCACCAAAAGATCCAAGACAAACTACTGTAAAATACAGAGTGGAGTACATGGCTGACTGGGATGAGCTTTCCATGAGCGCATTGCTCCAGGGTGACATCCCTCATGTTTTCTGCTGCCTTCCACATGTGTGTTCTTTTCACACAAGGTTTTATTACACCACATCTGGGCTTATGGGAAGCACAAGACAGCCACAAACCCCACACATACACCACATGAGAACCTCACAGCAGAGAGATCACCTTCAAGGACTTTATTGATACCTAAAATCCCAAGGTTGGAAAACCTGCTGTGAGAATGGATAAGAGGAGGAGGAGGAGGATGTGGTGGTTTCAGAGTTTAACTGTTCTTCTCTCAGAACCAAAACCTTAATTACTATTAGGTCTTTAGCAGAAATAATTAACTGAGTATATAAATTCCAGGTTCTTTGTTGAATATAAAAATGACTGAATTGTAAGACTGCAAAGTATAGGATACATTCATCAGAGTTTCTGTTGTTGCAGAAGGAAAGCAGAGGGGATGGAGGGAGACGTGTACATAATAAAAGCATAAAATAGGTCCTGAACATTGACTCTCACTAAAAGAGCATTTCCACTGCATGGTAACGACTCAACTCAAACCCACTCATGTTTTTTTATCTTATACAAAAAAAAAATTAATTAAAAAAATCTCTCTTTAACCACAAACAACCTGCTGTCTTCTGAAATAACAAGCCTACGGTGGTGGTACATGAGGCCTTCATTGTTTGGTTTGTGGAACAATCACAGTTTAGGCACAAAAACGTCTTCGTTATGTTTGGGTTGAAATACGCACTTCAGTATTTGATGAAATTCATAATCACGTATACAATAATAAACACACAGTTAAGATGATTGAACCATTGTGGTTAAAACAATTATGATGGTCTGTTTTATAATGTCTTCATTAGTCTTATTACCTGTCCAAAACCCTAAAAATTTCAGTTTAAAGTTGCATAAGACAAACCAAAAGGTTCAAGCTCTTTGAAGAAGATTTGCTTAAAAACTATTTCAATAATAAATTAGATATTAAAATGATTGTAATTGACAAATGGAGTATACACCTTACTGTTTTAGCTCTATATGACTGTATGTAACTAGAGAGGATACCTGAATATTTCAGGTATGATTGATGGTATTAATAACACAGATGCACCCCACACTACTCAAAAGATACTTTTACATTGAACACAACAAAGCAGTTTCTGTCCATCTCATTTGGCCACGTGGCACACTAATACAGGTGTAGTCAGGGCATGCAGCTGTTTGAGTCTGACAGCACATGCTGGCTGTAGTGTGTGTGTGTGTGTGTGTGTGTGTGTGTGTGTGTGTGTGTGTGTGTGTGTGTGTGTGTGTGTGTGTGTGTGTGTGTGTGAGTGAGTGAGTGAGAGAGATGCTGACAAGGCACCTGCAATCTCTGGCATAAGTTAACTGCCTGTGAGGGGACATCTGTTGCTGAAGACCAACTACTTGACTCAGAAATTGTGATGACAGAGACATGCCACAGCAGGCCCCAGATCCTGTGACAAATTTAGCTTTTTTAAAGTTAAGGAAATGCTACTAAATTACACATTAAACAAGACTTAGCTACACACAACAAAATCCTGGAAT
Source organism: Channa argus (assembly GCF_033026475.1). Lineage (NCBI taxonomy): Eukaryota > Metazoa > Chordata > Actinopteri > Anabantiformes > Channidae > Channa > Channa argus. Next base: position 15,395,101 of record NC_090198.1, read on the forward strand.
GGAGCACAAAAGATCAAAAAAGGAAATAAAGTTCAATTAAAGTTGACATTACCTAAATACTTCCTTCATATTGACCTACGACACTAGCGATTCTCAATCCTGGTCCTCAGGGACCCCTGCTCTACTCGGACCAGGATTTAGAAGCCCTTTGCTACACAAAATAAACTACACTAAGCTAACAAGTCAAACAAATCACTCTAACCCCTTTGAGACTGATGTGGCTCTACCCAATCTCACAGTAACCTCTGACCGCAAGCTGTTACAGTCAGGGTGAGAAGCTGAACCAACAGTGCCCTCCGCTTGATAGGGTTTTCTGTAAAGCTGGGTTGACCAAGCAGGAACAGTATGTACTCCTCTTCCTTGGCCCGTGGAAGGAGTCCTCATGTATACAGTTTCAGAGTTAAATAGGAGCTTGGCACCAGGGCCGAGAGATAAACAAAGAGTGAAAAGCCACAGCTGGAGCAGTTGCCATTTTTCATCCCTCAGCTGAGCAAAATGCCATTAGTTCTTACATTGGTATTTGATCGTCTGCAGTTGTTGCTGGTGAGTTCTCATATAATACATTTGGAACAAATGTCCAACACTTTAAGAATATAGGTGAATGCTTTATTTAAACAGAAGTGTTAAAGTTGCAATAATGTATTCCAATTGTAAAACAAACCTCAGGGTTTGTCAATATGGAAGTATGTGAAAACTAGGGCTACAATGACTAGTTAAGGAACCAAAGGAAGTCTCCACTGCCACTATTTTGATAATCAGTTTGTCACTGATTTTCTCATTTTCCAAACACGAATGAAAAACATAGGATGGTTTCCAGTGACTATGTAAAGTCTTGCTCATTTCAGATGCTGAACTTTGTGACTGCTTCAGAGGAATCGCAGGTTTCTTGGTATTTTCTTGGTCACTAAGTTTTTAAAAAAATGGCTTTTCAAGGCAGATCTGGCCATGTTCTACATACTTCCTTTTTTTTTTTTTTTTTTTTTAAATGGTAGATCTATTACATATTTTCCTAATATACTTAATATATAGATATTTAGTGATCCATTCCCTAACATCTGTTTTTCACTAACTTAACTTTTTCAAAGAGTTGACCAGGCCAGGATAGAGATTTATAAAGATAAATGCTTATGTTAAATGTTTATGCTTTAAACCCATTGACTGCACTTAACTGCGTGACTTCTTACACTAACTGGCTGCATCGGTGATCATTTAGGTGAGTACCTTTAAAGGGTGTTAATCTTTATGCAATTATGGTAAAAAAATAATTTAAATAACAACAGGTGACAGGGGGCATCTGTAGCTCAGTTGGCAGTCATCCACAAACCACAGGGTCAGTGGTTCGATCCCCGGTCCCGTCTATATGTCCAAGTGTCTCTGAACAAGACACTGAACCCCAAACAGCCCATTCCCATCCCCAGCTGTACAGTGTAGGTCAAAGCCCGGTAAAAAATTGGGGAGGGTTGTGTCAGGCGTAAAAACTGTGCCAAAACAGATAATGATCCGCTGTGGCGACCTTGAACTCACAGGATAAGCCGAAAGGACAAAAAAATAAATAAAAAATATCTCAACTGGTGAAAATTTCCAAGAGGGGTAGTATTTTACTATACCCACTGGACATGTTTATGAGTCTGATTGATGGTTGTTACAGCTGTACGCAGTTTAGAAAGGAAATGATGACTAACTGATCATACCGATAACTCATTCAACAAACAAAGTTCAGGTAATCTAAAGTCTTTATTATTTTATACTCTCAAACACAATCACAGGCAGCAGAATTATTAAGCACGTGTGCATGATCTCAGTGGAACAAAACAACTTTCTTAAACTAGGTTTTTGAAAAGGTTTCTGCTATCAACTTTCAACAGGAACACTGATATGATCTAACAATATGAATATGAACAACAACAATATGAACTTCCACAAACTACACCACTTAAAAAGGAAAAAAGTTATGTTAATTTTTCCTGAGAATTTTCTTTCACTGAGAACTTCAAATCATGAAGTAAGGTCTCAACAAGGTTCTGTGGAGATCCACATCCAGAGCTTACTGCAAAACCTTTAGTAATGAACAAGACGATAACATGAGAGACTTTTAAAGGGAGTTTCTTTAACTGTGTTTAATAACAGTACTACTCAGAAAAACAGTGAAGGTTTTTTCAGTTAATAAAACTGACATAACTTAAATTCTGAAGTTACTGAGTGCTTCAACCACTGGTGCCTATGGCAGAACAGCGTTAGCTCGATCATTTGGAACAACCCTCAGCAAACATTTCTAAACATACGGCCCAATATCACATAATCCTCATACCAACAAGTTAAGCTCTTTTCTTCATGCCTAAACTGCTTGTGTAACTCTCTGCATAATAACTTCCCAATAGACACCAGTGCACTATAGATAACCTGGCATTCAAAACTTGCACCTTGCATGTTAGCTAACCAGGGAATGCAGCATATAGGCTGGCCTATTGTACACATCAACACTGTCTAGTCTTACACTTTCTACCCTAGTTTACCCTTACCCTTAATAAATACACACAGCTTAACTGTGTAACTGTACACTCAGCTGAGGGACACTGCACACGAAGAGTATTCAATCATTCCGTGTCACTCTCATTTTGTCTTTCCTTCCACTGCAGCCTGAGGAAACCAACACTTTCAGGGGCAAAGTAAATCTCACTTGACCCCACCCAGTCAAGGGAGATCGCATAGTACACACTAATCCTACCCAGTATTAGTGGGCGCTCTAGGGAGATGTAAATGGGCAAGTGTGTGTGCATTTCTGTGTAAGTGTATTGAAGTAGCAGTGGAGGAGCTGGTGAGAAGTGAAACTGCTGAACTGAGCTGACTCACACTGAGGGTTTCTGTTGGATGGTAACACAACAGGAGCTCCAGTGCTCACTGGGCCAAAAAAGGTCTACAGGTACATTCACAAATTATGCATATGTGAAGGAAAAGACACCCACTAGTAGGTAGGACTAAGTATTCCCATGCATTACAAATTAAGAACGAACAACAGGACACAATCACAAATAAGTACATGTGTGAAAATTATTGTTTTGTCTATGAAAAACAACTGTATCTAAAAATAAACAACAAACTGCTGTATGTCGGAATAATCTGACAAATCTCTCTTTATACTTATCTTGGAAAAAAAGTAAAGTAACCACAAGTAACGTAACTGGTTAAGAGAAAATTTTCATTAACAGATGGTAAGCAAATATTTTTTAGTCATGGTTGCAGCAAGACTCTGCCAATTATGGAGTTTTTTTATCTCATGGTTCATGTATGTAATATTTATTCACTGTGTCGGTTTCCTTTTTTCTTTGTCATGTTTTGCTTTTGGAATACTTTTCTGCCTCTGAAATGACTAAGAACTTGGTGAAGGAGAATCAAAAATAGCTGCAGGCCTTGCAATGACAGTGGAGGCAAATGACCTTCCTGAAAGCTAAATAGCTTATGTTATGGTATGTCTATATTCATATCACCATAAAATACTGACCAGGTCTCATCACTAAGATCATTCATGCCTCTGTGCATGACTGTAAATGTATGTGTGTTTGTATGCACACACACACACACACACACACACACACACACACACACTAAGTGGGTTTATGCATGTCATTTGATGGCAGCAGCAACAGTGCCTACAGAAGACAGCTGAGCTCATATTAAGTTGTTATGTCTATCACATTTTTTTCACCACTGTTGACAATATGATGAAACTAAAACCAATTACTTGTACTAGTGTCAAAACTGACCTCAATTTAAGAACTTTGTTCGGTTCTGTAAAAACATTCATGTTACTGCAAATAAATGAGTCTGGACTACAAAGTATCCTATAAAAATTTTTATACATTATATGCCAGTTTTTCATTATGTTTTTTATGCAGTTGCAAAATGCAACAAAAAATATTAAAGATGGACTGGTTCTGCTAGCGTTTCAAAAAGGAATACTTGCTTTTCTAAGCCTTCTACAATTATATATTGAACATTTGTGGGTTTTTGTATGGAACTAAACAAAAAATTTGAAGATGTCACCTTGGACAAATGTTAGGTTGCCACCTGAAAACATAATATCTCAAGATGTTGACATCTAGATTCAAAGCCTGGGTGGTAGCTAAATACTAGATGATCACTAGCTATTCCAAAAAAACTACACAGGGATAAGTACACCAAGGATCCTTCTCTAACCTTTCCAGGATACATTTATCAGTCTTTAGACCACAGCTTAATTGTGACATATCAACATAGAACTAAGAGATAAAAAGGAAATGTATTATGTAGTACTGTGTGAACTCAGCATTTGTCTCACAGCTGTTGGATGAAAGAGTGTTTTCTGGACTAGCCTATCATTACTAATGAGCAATGTTGGGCAAATGGAGAGCAAGCAAAGAGACACACAACAAAATGGGCCTAAGTTTCACTTGCCAGTTTAAGCTATAGCTCTCTGTCATCCACTGCTATGAAGCCAAGTCAGTCTTCCAAACTAGTACGCACGACTCTGCAAGTTTACTCCTAACCCACCAAGAGCTACTGCAGTGCATGGCATACAGATGTTAAGGAGAAAAGTTGATCATGTTCTGCTTTCAGTTTACTGCGTTTGAAAGAATGAGTAAAAACTGGCAGTTTCATATGGAGACAAAGACAGATTACCCAAACTATTTCAAACTGTAAATTCCAGTGTCCAAGTATAGAGTCACAGGAATTTCAGTTCAATATCAGTCAAATCTGGAACAAAAAGGTGAACAATGTCAGGAATGACAGACAGCAGATAAGCACCAAACTCACATTAGCTGAAAAATGTGTCATATTTTGCATACGTTTGTGTTCATCTCCATGTTACAGGGTTACCTGAAGCCAAAAGGTGTTAAAATCTGTCTTTCCTTTTCAAAGTCCCATCGCAAAATCAAAGCATCTCCAAGCGCCTTAATTCTAAATAAAAATTAGGTTGAACGAAAATGCTCTAACAACATGCATTGATGAAATACGTTTTCTTCACCTTCGAGCTAAGTTTAATTAACTGAAGCAATGGAGTGACAGCACTTGTCAAGATCTTAACACAAGGTGCAGCTGTTGGCAGGATTCCAAAAACAGAAGAACCTCTTATAAGTGATATCCTACATCTCCATATATGCTTTAGGGCCCATGCCTTACAGTCTGAATAATGTCCTCTTTGCTATAGCTTTGTTTACGTAAGGGTGACGGCTCAACACTAGCTTGGCCTTTGATATCAGACAATTCTGAATGATTGGAAATCTCCTCATGTTTTAAAAAAAGTTATATATATTATTTACAATATGTTTTTGCATTATCACATTGTACCTTGGCAAAATCCTGCAGTCTATCATCTTTAAAGTGTGACTAGCTTCAGTTTTTCTGTGCCAAATATATATTTTTTATTTTAAATATATTGTTGTCATAGTTCATCTTGCTGAATTTGAATATTTTTTTTCTCTGTTCAAACTTGTATTTGTCCTCAACCAACTCTGACTCTAGCGACATCACATGAAGCTATTTACCAGACTTGGTGCACCTCCCTGTGGAGCCGCAAAACACATTAATACTACTGTTTTCACACACGAAGAAGACCTGTACAAAGACTATATTTAGTGAATACTCATTTTAGGCACCTGACACATATCCTGAACAGTGCTCTTTTAAATTTTTACTTTTCAAATAAAGGGTCATAACTAAATAGGTTTTTTGTGTTACCTTGCAATGAAATTTAACACACTATTGAAAAAAAAAAGGAATAAACCAAGAAATCTTTAGAATGTGCGATGCTTATGTATGAATGAAGAACTTCAAAAGGACACGAAGATGAAGTATGCCTGTGAGGTAATGTTTGGCTGCCATTCCTCCACTCCCATGTCTCTCTCTCTAGTAGCACAGCAGCTCCAGTCCTGGCATCAATCACCAGGCAGCAGATACACAATCTTACTGTGCAAACAATTAAAGGCTGCTCCTCTGCACTCAAAACTACTCACTCGTGTTGCTGTGTTGTGGATTAACCCGGTACACTTACACATTAACCCTGGAGACACACCAATGAATGGCATTCCTGAGAACTATGTTTGCTAAACCGAGGGCATTGAAACGCGGTGTAAGAGCTACTTGTTGAGCTAGTTACCTTTGAACTTGTTACTAAGATGCCATTTTCAATTGACATTGATGCTACAATTAGTGGAAGAATTAGCCTTTAGATTGTGATAAACAATCTAAACCCATACCATGCACAATTTTGTTGGTAGAAAACATACTTCTATAGTCATGGCTGTTACTACTACGGATTCAGAAATACCACACGAATTATGCATTTCACTGAGTACCATGTTGTTCTGCGAGGTAAATCAAGTGTGAACTGTTGACTGGCAGCATTGTACATACAGTGAAAGAGTATTATGTAACCTTTAGGTATTCAGTTGATGTTGAAGACAAATAAGAACATTGTGCTATTGTGAACTTGTCTTAGACTCTTGACTTATGTGCATTTCAGTAAAAAGTCCCTGAAGAAGAAAAAGAATATGACTGGAATGTCTTGAGTGAAGTGAAAACAACCAGTTTCCTTCACAACCTTTGGCTGGGCCTCCACAATGTCTACCTTGATACAATCTTTCCACTATGCAGAAAAAAAAATGATCATAATCTCAAAAACAAGAAACAAGTACTGCTGAAGGTTGCTTGCAGATAGTGAGCTCTTCAGCGCATTACACATACCCCACACAGTTAAAAGCAGTACCCACAAATCTATATGGGGGCAGACACAATTCTGAGCCAACCATGGAGACAGTTGTGATCAGCGTTTTGTAGCCACGTATGTAACACTCACAGAACATCATGCAGAGTATTGCAGCAGGAAAGAATTCATACAGTCAAACTGTAGAAACTATTAACAAAAAGAAATTACACTTAACATATCAATTATAACTATCCACTTCTAGCTTTATCATGCCAGATCAAGTATTTAAGGACTAAAAGGATTAAAGTTGCACACCTCACAACTCAAAAGACCTGCCTGTCACCGTCTTATAGTTACATGAGATAAATTTTTTCGCCATCAAGCTTTGAGTCACATCTCCTCTTTGGGGAGTCAAGACAGAGGATAGCTCCCAAGTCTCACAGCATTCAAGCCTCAACTTATCGTTTTTGTAACTTAGGTCTGGTTCAAGGCAAAGTCTTCTTTTCTTAATGCGGAACACATTCATAAAACACATTCACATTTTTACTAAAACCCAAAATACCAGTGTTTTTGCTTACCTCTAGTACTGGTCCTGCTCCCACGATGATCTGCTCCACTCCACTGGCAAAGCCCTTCTGGCTGAGAGCAGTCAGATGATGAATGAGAAAGTTTGTGCTTTGCGTCTTCCCAGAGCCGCTCTCACCAGATATAACAATGCACTGGTTCCTCTCTCTCTGCAGCATGGCATGGTAAGCCACATCGGCCACAGCATAAATATGTGGCTCTACATTTCCCAGCGTATGATTATCATATAACTTCACATACTTGGGGTTGTAGATGGGCAGAAACTTGAAGGGGTTAATGACAATCAGGATGCTTCCAACATAAGTGTAGATCTTTTCCTGGAGAAAACGTGAGCGCAGGTTGTCCAGCAGCGAGCGCTCGTTGAGTTCCACAAGGCGGCACAGATCTGCAACATCGCCCTGACATTCAGGCTGTGGCAGCAGTCCACGTTCAACCATGCGCCTGCGCTCTTCTGTGACCTGCAGCCACATCTGGAGGCTCCCGCCATAGTGAATCGAACCATCCAAGTTCTTTTGCCTTAAGAGGAAGCGGTAATCCTCACCGCCAGACAGTGGCCGGTGCTGTAGTGCCACACGGGGCCACAGCATCATTCTCTGCACAGGACAGTCGCTGGGGTTCAGGATCCATTCTTCCCCACCAAACTCCTTCACCTCAGCCAGAACATAACACTTGGTCCGGTCAAGCTGCAGGCGTTCAATGACACGTTCGATGGCCTCAGCAGCTGTGGTGGACTTGTGGGCGCTGATTGGGCAGTAGATGGTGCCCTCAGCCAGAGCCCCTGGGTAGATGCGCACGGTAAACTCTGAGTTCTCAAAGCGCTGTCGCCGACCCAGGGTGCCCATACCACCGATGCCACCAACGCCATCTCGAGCACTCATTGTGGAGCAGGAGGTCCCATTAGCAGCAGCCCGGTACTGCACGTCCTTTTCCTGGGCTGGAAGGGCCACTGGTTCAAGACATTACCACTGTTAAAGAGAGGAATGTAAAAAAAAAGATGATCACTTGCCTGTAGACTTCCAATACTCATATGTTTAAAATATAAGTACAAGCTACATACAGCAGAAAATATACAAACCCAACCCAAGACAGAGTAAGTATAGAACATATTTATTATTGATTTTTAATTTATTATAAAGTGTCAACAAGTACAATTTGTTCCTTTTTAGCTCAAGATAATGTTGAAGCTCAAGATAATATTTCCAAATATTACAGTTTAAAAAAACTCCCAGATAAAAAAACAAAGGCATTTCAATTTTGGCCTCTACAATCATGCAAGATTACCAAAAATGTCGAGGATTATAACATAAAGTAATGTTATGTAATCTACAGAGGGTCCAAATTATTTTGCTGGAGTCTGACATGCATACTCATAACGGATAACGGATAACGGGTAGGTCATGGGGATCTACTGGATTACCATTAACACACATGCACACTCTCAAGCACACAGATAAGCTCTCGCCAACACCAAACCAGCAGCTGCCATCCTCTTTATTGAATACACAATCAAGCCATTCACAAGTTCCCGCTTTAATGCACAGCAGAGACACATCATGGGGTGAGTGAGGGCCATGGATACAGAGAGAGGTGTGTTTAATGACTGCTCTATGATTTCTGTGCCATTATTAGTTTTATTAAACCTATTTTTGAACTTTGAATGTAACAGGGATTTTCATTAAATACCAAGCACACAGCACAGACAGCATATTTCTATTGCTCTTTAGAACCTCTAAAAAACAATGATGAACAATATTTTCAGCACAGGAGTTGATGGAGGTGGGCTAGGGTCCCTTACAAATTCCATGTATGCTTTTCTGCTCAATGAAAAGTCTTCAAACAAAACATCTCTTTGTGCTGAGCTGAGTGATTTGACTGTACTCTCATCACCAGAATCTACAACATATTCCACACAGTGTATGAGGCCCTGTATTGTTAATCAGGTAAAATGATTTGACTCCCACTAGAAGCTTGCTGATAAATGCTGATAAATCAGAAGTTGACTTTATGGTGACTCTTGACTTTGTGTTACCCTACTTTCCAACAGCCAATGCATTAGTTGGTTTGCATAACAGTCTTTTGTATTAAAGTCTTGTGTGTTATCAATTGAAAGGTTTTACATTGTTTAGAGTTTATGTTCATATCAGTTACTCTTCAATGTCAATATGCATGGAGAAAAAAATGATAATATACTTCACCCACCTAAAAAAAAAAAAAAAAAAAAAAAAAAAAAAAAAAAAAAAAAAAAAAAGCATAAGCATTATGACAACATCTTTAAAGAAAAAAAAAAGTGAAAACGGAATATGGAACAGAGACACATATAGCTGGCATGCAAAGTGGAGTACAAATGACTCCAGCAGGAAAATGATACAATGCTGTACCCCTGCCTGGTAATTTCCTGTAGCCCCATATCCAACAGTTATGCCATGTGTCTGCTCAGCAACGTTAATATAAATGTGCCACACAAATACATGCATAGGACTTTTGACACACACCCATAAGAGAGACTGAAAAACACACACATTACATTTTACAAGCACGTAGTACTCAATATCCAGAGGGAGGTATTCACTGATTGATGAATGTACCTGTGTTTTCCTGGTTGTGTAACTGTATTAGGTGCGTTCAAGGGTGTGTTTTGAAGACTGAGTTAGGGCCCTGCGCCTAGAACAGATGGTCAGCTTGCTGCTTAAAGGATAGGGAGGGGGGATTTAGGGTTGTGGCAGTGCTGGCCAGAACAGGGCCATGCAGGCTTCCTTTCTGTTAACCAGAATGTGTAGATAATCAACTAATGAGCGTCTTCAGGAAAAAGCCCAGCAAATCATAACATTAACAATTATCATGCTTCTTGGATTTTAGTAAACCTAGAATGGATAAGACCAGATCTCAACCAGTGAGAAATCCTACCGTTTGGGGAATGGGTTTATGTAACTGTAGATATTAGAACAGAGAAATTTTTAAGCCACTTGGTTAAGTGCCTTTCAGACACATTACTGATTAATTAACAGTTTAAAAGAGTGAACTGCTTAGTTTAAAAAGTGTTTTAATGAGCCATTTTAATCATCGCTCATACACAAACAGATAGAAGAATGCAGATGCTTTTTTTTCTACACCAAAACCCAAAGTGGAACTACCTCCTGGAATTTGTTGTGTTGTCCTTGACATTTTTGCAGATAGGTTTGATTTGGCTTGATGAACTACATAAACAATTGTATTCTCCCTTTTCTACACATAGCCAAGATGCCCTTTCACACCCTGGACTGACGGTATCATTCGTGTTGTGCAGCAATAATCTCTTCAAAAGGAGCAAATATACAGCCTCTCTGCAGAGAAAAAAAATGTGTGAAAGCAACAGGGTGGGCAAAGAGGAACAGGAGACATTTGAAGCATGAGGTCATTCCACCTGGGCACTGTCTGTGTCTGCATGGTAACTTGAATGTCTGATGGAGATACAGACTGAGGTCTGTGCCCTGGAAGAAGAGATAAAGCAGATGGCGCACAGCTGGAGAAAACCTGCAGTGGACTATCCTCATCTGTGTTCTGCTCAAATAACTGAATCAGAAACTCATCTGGTTACATCACTTGAATGGTAAAACATTAGGAAACACAATCTGACCTGGGATCTGTGTTAAGACATAGCAATTCGTGACGGACCCAATGCCAGTTAAGGATTTAACAAGCTGGAATTCCCACACTAATAGAAAAGAAGCACATAAACCGTATTGTCAAAACATTTACGTAGAGCCATTTTTAATAAACAACAACTGTAACAATATTTATTATTCTGGTAGTTTTAAAATAAACATTGATACATACTGATATTGAATTAGAAGGAATACTATCTACATATTTTCTCTTTATTGTCAGGGATTCCTGATTGAAGGTTCCCTCTCATAGGAAACCAAGCAGAGTTTCAACCACGTGAGTCAGACTCTTCAATAGCTGCCATTGTTGCAGAGCAGTGAAGGATCAAGTTTGGTCAGCTTTCTATGATGTGAAGTCATCTTGCTGAAAAGCTGTGTATGTGTGTCACTGTCATCAGGGCTAAGCTGGTTGTTATTATGTCGTAGTGACCCTTTAATATAACTTTAGCAACTGGGAATTTGTATGCATTACACTAAGGTGTGCGAGTTGGTACTTGACTGAACTTTCACAGTCAGCCTTCAGATTTTTGTGGGTTAGTTTGTGAATCTGACAGCTCCATCGTGCAATAGTTAGCTGCCTTGCTTATTGGCTAGTCACAGTACTACACTCCCAGCTTCTCACTGTTGTACATTTAGTTTCCATCACTTTTTGAGTTTGCAATAAAATGCTGCTGTAACGCTGTAGCTCATTATATTATACCGTATATAGGGTTAGGGTGACGGCCCATAAACACATCAAACGCAGCATTCTTGGGCTTTTTATTTTTAAGCCTCCAAACACTATTGTAAAGTTAACCAGTCAAACTCAATACAAAGTATGTTATGGTGTTTTTGGTATTGGGTAACAAAATCGCAACTACTTAGGGAGCATATACTGTATGTGGAGCATGATATGTGGCACACACTTGGCACAGGGAACAGCACTGTAGGCATAAACAGATACAGACAAACCATTCTATAAAGAAAAATCAAGTGCTACGACTGGTCAGATACCTGTATACTGAAAGGGTTAAAAAGAGTGTCTTTCCCACTTCTTGATACTGGCTAAAATGCACAATTTCTTGTGTACAAATTGATAATGGAAGCAGTAATTATTTATTTAAGCATATTTAATTTGTCAAGACCCAAAAACCCTGCAATCTAGCACAGGTTTTTTTTTTTTTTTTTAATGTTAACAGTATTTTTACACTTGTCCACATTAGCGTGGACATGATCACTTCTGGCTCGTTTGTTTAACAAGATCTTGGAGAGTGAGAGGATGCCCGAGTAAGAGGAGAAGCGTACTGGTGCTGATTTATAAGAACAAGAGAGATGTGCAGAGCTGTGGCAACTACAGAGGAATAAAGCTGATGTGCCAAACAATGAAGTTGTGGGAAAGAGTTACAGAAAATGTATGATAGGGTGCCGAGAGAAGAGCTGTGGTATTGAATGAGGAAGTCTGGTGTGGCAGAGAAGTATGTTAGAGTGGTGCAGGACATGTATTAGAGCTGTAAGACAGTGGTAAAGTTTGCCGTAGGTGTGACAGAGGAGTTCAAGGTGGAGGTGGGTCTGCATCAAGGATTGGCTCTGAGCCCCTTCTTGTTTGCTCTGGTGATGGATAGGCTGACAGATGTGGTTAGACAGGAATGTCCAGGAACACGTGGAGGAAAAACTAGAAAGGTGGAGGTCTGCTCTGGAAAGCAGAGGAATGAAGGTTAGCTACAGCGAGACAGAATATACGTGTGTGAATCAAAAGGACCCAAGTGGAGGTTACAGGAAACAGAGGTTAAGAAGGTGCAGGACTTTAAGTACTTAGGGTCAACGGTTCAGAGCAATGGAGACTGTGGAAAATAGGTGGAGAGGACTCTGCAAGCAGGATGGAACGGGTGGAGAAAAACGTCAGGTGTGTTGTGTGATAAAAGAATATCAGCGCGAATGAAAGGGGACATGAGCTGACATGAATGAAAAGCTGGAGGTAGCAAATCTTAAGATGTTGAGGTTCTCTTTGGGAGTGACGAGGATGGACAGGATCAGGAATGAGGACATCAGAGGGACAGCTCATGTTAGCAGTTTTGGAAATAAAGTCAGAGAGGCCAGATTGAGGTGGTTTGGACATGTTCAGAGGAGAGACTGTGAATATATCGGTAAAAGGATGCTGAGGTTGGAGGTGCCAGGCAGGAAGTCTAGAGGAAGACAAAAAGAGGAGATTTATGGATGTAGTGAGGTGGACATGAACTTAGTTGCTGTGAGAGAAAAGGATGCAGAGGACAGTGTTAGATGGAGGCAAATGATTCGTTGTGGCGGGGCCTGAAAGAGAACAGCCGAAAGGAAAAGAAGTGTGGACATGGCCACCATTTGCAGAAGGAATAGCCTCAGCTGTAACACAAAAGGAAGGAGGGGTCAGCTGGTCAATGTGGCAGATGACGTGCCATTCGAGCACCAACATGTTTGACAAACAGACATATATCCATAATTACAGGTAACCCTTCCTCGCACCTAGATGTATGAACGTGTAACACAACCCTTGCTCTGCAGTGTCCAACAGGAATAGTTCACCTTCAGCCTGGAGGCAACACGTAACCCACAGAAAGGCCTTCACCTTCTCAAGCCAAGTAAACTGTGTAACACTGTAGCAGTGAAAACAAAAAGCTGCAGAGTCAGCTAGCACACTGACTGATACAAAAATAATCAGTAGTTGTAAGTTACCTAGTTACAGTTTCTTCAACATGAAGATTTATTGTTTATAGGTCTGGTCCAACTATTATTTTGTCATGATATTGGTGACGGCATTCTCAAATTTTTCTGCCATTAAATTAATAAGCAAATCAATTTAGAAAACAGTCAACAAATTAATCAATAATAAAAAATAACTTTCAGTTGCAGCTCCACAGTCAAAATAACCTGAACAGAATACAGGAAAACAAAGCTCAGAGACCACTATCCACCAGTAGCAATTGTCGTACTGGAGTGCATTATAAGAAGAGGTGGTTCTAATGATTTGGCCACCTAATTTGTTTTAAATTGGGTGGCCAAAACATTAGAACCCGGACTGAGCTAAAAAAAAAATACCTGCTGCATGTTGTGCTAGTAATGATAAATAGAGCAATATACAGTGTGTGTGTGTGTGTGTGTGTGTGTGTGTGTGTGTGTGTGTGTGTGTGTGTGTGTGTGTGAGAGAGATATATATAGATATATATAAAATCTGAAAAGCAGAAATTATACGGAAAAAAAATAAAAAACTAAACAAAACAGCTTGTTGCATTTACTGCCCAAGACAAACAGATAAATCCTTGATATCTAGTTCAGCTTGATTTACAACTGATGAAACATTAGAGAAGAATGAGTCTATGGGAACTTTAGGGAGTGGAGGTGAACAATTTCCCTGCTGAATTAACATGTCCATTAAACCTAGTAGGATGACTTGTTTCAGGGCCTGCAGTGAAACATAGTTATATTGTACTAACTCTACTCCTCTTTGTAACTACTAATGACTGAAGGCAGCGGCTGGGGTGTGAAACTTGAGTTCTGAAATATTCAGAGAGCCAACAACAGTGAGAAAAGAAAACAGAAGAGACACAAAGTGAAACAGGGAGAGGATGATGTTGGTTTCATAAAATCTGTGCTATGTGAAAAAGAGTTTACTAAGAACCAACCTGGTTTAAATTACAAGAGGTCCCTATATTGATTCAGTTAAAAAATAAATAAATAAACGTTTTTCACCATTACAGTGACTGTTTGTGTCTGAGCGAACAATTGACTAGCAGTATCACACACAGCAAGATAATGTCTTAGGTTTACTTTAATGCAAATGATCAATGGGTAGTGTCAACTTGCCAAGATATGCAGCGATGTGCCAGCCAAGAAAGGGACAGGAAAGAAGACAACTGCAAGCTAGTAAACAATGCTGTATATTAAAACATGCAAAAAAAAAAAAAAAAAAAAAGCTTTTCAAATTATTTATGAAAAGGACACGTTTGCTAAACCCCACAGCTGAGTTTGGCGAGTAACAGTGACTGTAAAAAATTACTTTGTTGTTGAAAGCTTTAAAACACGTACTTTACATCAGAGCAAACCATTCTGCAGATGTTAGGTTTGAGATCGCCCTTTAAGGTTTTTTTAGTTTTACATTATTGCTGCAGGGAATAGAAGGTTAACTGGAGAGTGTTGTTTGTAAACCAACTCAAGCATGAAGTGAACCACTGATTGATATTCCAACCAGACACAAATGTGTGGAAATCCGTGACTGTCACTGAAGCCAGGAGAAATACGTTCATACTTCTGAAACTGTACCACATAGTTTGAAAAAAAATATGTAAAGCACACAGGATTTTTAACTATGTAGTGATTTAAAAAAATTAAATACATTTTAATAAATTATCAATTAATTACCAACAACCTGTTAATGTTATGTTTTTGACTATGAAAATTGTGTTAACAAGACACTTGAGTGAGTGAGGACTGAACCAAGTTGGAACAAGTCCAAGCTGGAATAACTGTCCATGGCTGAAGCCCTTAAGGCCCATCTGTGCACACGGCAGAGGATAAGTGGTTGGTCATTTTGAATCGAGCGCCAGGGCCTACACCGACTCCCTCCACATTCCACTGGCCGAACACCAACAGGTGACAAAAAAATATGACGCTAGGGGAACCATGTGTGTTTGCTAAATTAAGAGCCTAACTCTGCTCTTAATTTAGCTGTGCACAACCTATTATTGTTACTGCCTGAAGGAGACTGGAGAGACTGGAGCTAATGAGCATCTTCAGGAAAAAGCCCAGCAAATCATAACATTAACAATTATCCTGCTTCTTGGAATTTAGCAAACCTAGAATTGATCAAGCCAAATCTCAACCGGTGAGAAATCCTACCGTTTGCGGAATGGATTTATGTAATGGTAGATGATAGAACAGAGAACTTTTTAAGCCACTTGGTTATGTGCCTTTCAGACACATTAATGATTAATTAACAGTTTAAAAGAGTGAAGTGCTTAGTTTAACAAGTGTTTTAATGAGCTATTTTAATCATCGCTCATACACAAGCAGATAGAAGAATGCAGATGCTTTTTTTCCACACCTAGACCCAAAGTGGAAGTACCTCCTGGGATTTGTCGTGTTGTCCTTGACATTTTTGCAGATAGGTTAGATTTGGCTTGATGAACTACAAATTCAATTGTATTCTCCTCCTGCACACATACAGCCAAGATACCCTTTCACACCCTGGACTGAAGGTATCATCCGTGTTGTGCAGCAATAATCTCTTCAAAGTAGAAAATATACAGCCTCTCTACAGAGAAAAAAATGTGTAAAAGCAGCAGGGTGGGCAAAGAGGAACATGAGACGTTCATGAGACGTTCATGAGCATGAGGTCATTCCAACTGGGCACTGTCTGTGTCTGCATGGTAACTTGAAGGTCTGATGGAGATACAGACTGAGCCATGCAGGAGGGAGGGAGAATGGAGAGGAAGGAAATTAATACAGAGTACAGCAGGAACGACAAGGACAACCTAGTAAAAAGTTCACTGCATACTACTCTGCGCTCTGAAATCTCTTCCTACTGACACCCTGTTTTATGACAGCACTTAAATGTTACATTGAGCTTTTGAAGAAAAAGGATATTATAGCAAATGTGAATCAAAACAGTTTTAGTCAAAGCTTCAATGTAACTTCACATTTAAAAAAATAAATAAATAGTGCAAGCTCGTAAATAACAGGTAGATTTACTTTAATGGGCCTAAATAAATAAGAGAAATGTGAACATGGTCACACACACACACACACACACACACACACACACACACACTTCTAGTATACATTCATGTCTATGGTGACAATTATGTCAAGTTGAGATTCAGTTTTATTTTCTTACGGTTCAGTGTAAAGCTAAAGATTTTATGTTATAATAAAAAGATACTCCTTGCTCTTATGGTGAGCTTGAGAGCAACTACTAAAATTGCAATGATGGACTAGAGCACTAGAAACAGTGCAAGTAAACAGCACCACACCTCTGTTGTTGCCATGGAGAATTCCACTTCCTGTGTCCACTCCCAGGACAATGACAGCAGCCCAACGAGACAGGAAGTGTAGCTCAGAGGGCTTCAACATAACAAAACCATCATGATGATATTATTATTATTACTATTATTATATCACTGTCATAAGTTTCCAAGTTTTTAAGTGAATAATCTCTTGTTTTTCAAGAGTTGACTAAACTTGAAGTCAATTAAGAAATCATGACAAAAGGAGTTTTGGAAAAATCTGGGATTTAAGATTTCCCATGCAACCAACTTTAGAGGGAAACAATGAAGTCAAATTTGAAGCACAGCTGACTGTCGCGCCACGTACAATTCTATATATATTCCACTGCACTGTTTATGTTCACTTCACACCAGCAGGGGGAGGGAGCAGGTGGGTGACTGAACATCAATGGTTCTAAACCCTATTAACAAAAACAATGTGGCCTCAAATGGGTTAAAAAGGGAAGGTTTTTAAGTAAAAATGAACATTAATGATAACTTAAAGATCCAATGGATCACGATCCGATTCATTTTCTACAATGCAACACAACAAGTCATGTGGCATTCTGGACAATCACACATAGCCACATAGTAGGGACTGGTGTAACTCAACAGTGTGCACAATAATTTAAGTGGAAATCAAATTCTTGCAAATAGTTTTAGCAGCTCTAAACCACAAAAAAAAAAAAAGCCAAAAAAACAAACACAAACTCATCCAATTAAAACAGCAGTGTCTGGCTGCTGATCAATTAAAAGCATTCTCTTTTTATTTTTTTTCAGGGCTAGATATAAACAGCTTTTCTTGTTTGTAGGGTAGGAGGTGAGACAGCCAAGTTGGCTGATACTGACACACCCGATTCAAAACCTGTTGCCTGTCTACAACTCTGTGTCTTAACTGCTGGCCTCTTTCCAACAATTCCAATTCTTCTGCTTTCTCTTTAACAAGCCCTTATTCTGGTTTATACACTTATAACTTCTGACTCCTCTTCATGGTGGGCGATGGATTGATGAATACCGTGGTCTAATCTCTAAGTGTTCTTGTTTGTTTCGGTATTAGTCAGAGCCATAAAACTGAATAATGTGAGCCAATGCTTTAATGGTTTACTGTCATCAGACACCAGTGCTGTGGAAGAGCCTTCCTTCTTATGGTCTCATTAAGCTGTAGGTGGAGAAATTGCTAGGACTCATATTGTGTGACTTTTGAGCATTAGGGTAAATATTGAGTCTGAAAAAAGGCCCTCATTGTTGGACTGACCTCACATTTACATTTTATTGTTTTACAGAGTGGAAAAATGTTTTTCCTTTCAGACTCCATTCTAGCTCTGGAAATATCAATATGACGCTGCAGTCTACATTTAGCCGATGAAACGGGAAAAGTACACCACCCACAGCATAAGAGGCCAGCAAATGAAAGACATATCTTCAACAACTGTAGATTTAAAAAGGCATAAAGTATTTAGGTTTAATAATTCTGGAAATGAAAATCCTATCCTACTTTGTATATGTTGATATCCTTTTAAACATGACACAAAGTTTTAAATAAAGCATCATGGATGTTTTTGACAGCAGTAGAAACATTTAAACAGCAGCGATGTTTTGATTGTGAACAACATGTATAAACATAAACACCACTCAGGTACCAGCAGAAACTTTTCATCCGTAAAAAATCCAGCCTATTTCCAATTTTTCTGTCTCAAATATCAATTTCAGTGAGAGACAGAAAAAAAAAACAAAACTGATCAAAACTCATTGGCTGGTTAGGTGTTAACAAGCAGCAGTAACAGAGAGGCGAAACCGTTGAAGAGGAGGAAGAGCAAGAGGAAGACAGAAGGACTAGGAGGTATCAGTGATCTGGATAATGCACACTCCATTTCCCCCTCAGAAAGGGAGTCTGTTGGGCCAAAGGAACCCAGTCAGACACTCATGGCCTGGGTGAAGACAGTGCTGAGGAGCAGCAAGGACATCAGCACATTTCTTCCAAAAACATGTTTAAAAAAAACAACTATCATATACGAACCAGCAGAGAGGATGTCTGTACACAAGTGTAAAACTTAAACACAAATGGGCACGATGTAGCTGTAACATACACAAAGTGGAATGAATAACAGCTATTAGGAGCTTGTCTGCAAACATACCCTCAGAATCAGAGAGGCTGCAGATGCGAAAAGGACTCCTATCATCTTTCATAGCTGAGCGGACATGAGCAGTAATGACTGCTCACACAGTGCCAATAGCCTTCAACCTCACACTGATAAACAGAGATGTCCACTAATGTGTACAAAGAGACCAACCCCATTTTACTATTTTGGCAACCTGATCAAGCATAGAGACAAAAGACATTAAACATAAAGTTTATTTTCAACCTTAAGGTATGTGTGTGAACTACTCATGGCCAATTAGCTTCAGTGTATTTGATCAAATTAGCTGCCAAACATTCTTTTGTGCAGCTCTGCATAATGACACAGAGAGAAGATTTCTTGCTTAGGGGCATTCAAACGCCTACACTGAGAACTATTTCGAATCACAATGAATCATGGAAAACATGAGTGGGCACCGGTGATCAAAGGAACATGTTCTAATGTAATGTATTACATTTTGGCAACACAGAAGCAAACTAATGGTCGTGAATGGAGAGTTTTACTTTATTGATAGTCTGAACTAACAAGAAAGAAGCCTACTTAACTTCTACAACATACTTGGCGTCACGTTTGCAAGGCAGTATGATCAGTTACAGCCTAATATCACCACTAATTAGGCTGTAACAACACTAATATCAAGTTAAGCAACACCACTAGGGAAACCATCGTGATGTAAAACGGTGCAGTATAGTCAGCAGTCAAATCCTGTCAATAAAAGCCTTGAGTTTGAATAGTGTCCTAAATCTTTTAAATCGTTATAAGCATAACATCAAAATCCGTCAGTGGTGATTTATGGTTTCATGGAAACCAAAAGAGATTATTTTTATGAATGTTTCCAGTTAGGATGCATCTTTGCAATGCTGCCTTAAATTAAATGCTTTAATTCCATTTCAGGCAGGTTACTTTCATACATGGTACACACAGACTGAAAGGTAATACAGAGAAACAACTATAATATGAAAATCTCAAATCACTTAGGCCACAGGAGTAATTCACACCTTAACCAGCAGAAAGTAGTGACAAGTCATCACGACCAATTCAGAGTCTGAATGTTAAACATAAATTTAAGCACATCTGTTTAGTGTATTAGGAAAAAACATGACCTGTAATTACAGGGCAGTGTTACACAGACTCTCCACGTCTCTTCTGAGGATGGGGGGCCGACTGCTGTCTTTCTGCCTGCAGCAGACCGCAGGCCTTTTGAAATCTGAGACTGGTGGTGCAGACAGAGCCAGAGAGACAGCAAGAGCTGCAATGCGATGATAACGCTCATCTAGTTAATTCTCAGTTTATGACATGAAACGCAGAATAGCAGCAAACTTTCATGTTTTAGAAGAGAAATATATCAAATTGTGAGTCATTTGCAATTAATTGACTAGTTATTACAAGCAAAAAACTGTTTACAGAAATATTCTCTGAATCAATGACCTGCAGATTTGATACTTTTTCCTTTCTTTTTTTTACCAATCCACACAGAATTAGCATTACAGATTAAATTCCTCTGTCTCACAATAATGTTTCATTCTCTCAGTCAGAACAGTCCAAACCTGCATCTGAATTCTCATTCAGCTCATTCTGGCTCCACGTCTCCATCTCCAAACCTAGGACTTTACAGGTTTTTAATAGGTAACCAAGCAAAATATTTGCTCAACTGAGGCAGCTTCACTCTTTAAGTTGGTACTTTCAGGGAGAGTGTAGGACTCTGAGTTTGAGGGGACAATGGGGTCCCTTTGATTGTCCCCAGGGTGTCTGTGTCCATAATCGTTCAACCAGCTGACAAAGTCACTAGAGGGAAGGTTGGTCCAGTTTGTAATAAGGGTGAATATAGATGGAGCAAAGTGAAAGGACAGTGACATTACAGTGGAGAATGGGGAGAAACAAAAGGTTGAAACACAATTCTGCGATATTAAAAACAATGGTCTGATGATTTGCTTGTAATCATTCCTTTAAAACTATATAAGGCTGAACTTTCGAAACTAAGAATTAGTGCTACTATAAAGGACAGAAATACTGTCCTAAAAATCCAAAGATAATATTATTATGATGATTAGTTTGACTTCTAGAGAGTCAATGTTCATTCTAACAGACCACATCTCAACTCAAAACACTCAAAGTGCAGATCTTTGCTGAACAGTAGCTACCATAATAAACATACATTTCATGCAAATAGTTAAATGCTATTTTTATGCTCACGAGTTCTTTAGAAAAAAAAACTTGGATTTACACCATGGATCAAATCCACTTGTACCTAAGGTTTAACTTTCCAACTATTTGTAACTTTGAAATGATCTGAAAACTAACAGATAAAAATTAATTAGCTAAATCTGAACAGAAAAATATCTACACATGAAAGTAATTTCACAGCAAAAAAAAGAAAAAATTATCTGATGTTAATACAACATTTGGGAGTGTTGTCAGGTCCATCATTATTTAAATGATTTAGCCTCTAAAACAAATATAATGTTATTTGCTTAAAGCTTTTGATTGACTGAACACACATAATCCAGATAAGCAGCAGTAGGTAGGGTAGAGATAGTAGGAACACAGGCCGAGTAGGGATCCCAGAAGGCCTGAGAACACCTGAACTAGAGCACACCTTAATCTCTGCCTCAATTTAAATTTTATTCAATACTACTGGCTTCACGAAAAGAGGTTACACTTCTGCTCATACAGTAACACCAGGTAATGGTCAGACTTAATCTTAAAGTAGCCTATATGATCTGCTCATTTACTTCACTGATATCTACAGCAGAGATTAGATAGGAAAGGCATTCCAGCTATTAGCAAGCATTTGAAATCAACCATATCAGAGTCTGTTTGTTGTCAGTTACCCACAACTATCTCAGCTCTTCCTCCCCTCTCGCCTCTTTCTGACAGTGTACAGACTACTGTAAACTGCCTAAATTCTTCACAGATAAGAGCAGCACTGTGCTGAGACAAATGCTAAACCTTCTCTCTTCCTGTTCACTTGACTAGCCTACATCCCACAAATAAAAGCACAATAAAGCAGACAAAACACTGTATTTTGTCATTCCATATCCACATGACCTACTTAGGAGCAGATGCTGTGGTGTGAATGTTACTCCTCATTGCAGCACTGCTCTACAAACGGACATTATTGTGTAGCATTACACAACAGCACATACCTGGGGATTAACCATAGGCCATGTCCTGTCTGTACCATAAGGCAGCAGGGGGCCAGGCTCTGTCACAACATACACACAGAGACTTGGAAAATCACAACCCTAGTTTTCAGTTCTCTGCTGCCAAAAGTCTGCAGAAATACGATCACTGACCTCTCGAGGTCATTTTACCTGTATTTGTCATCACGCACATGATCATACTTACAGAAATTGGTCTTGTAAGAACACATACACTTTATGCTGTGGTGGTGCCACATTACACTGAACAGTCTTCCTCCACTGCCTAAATGAACCACACATGTTTCAGCCCCTTACACCAAACACACAAGTTATGATGGAGGTGAGCATTCACCTCAGTGATTAACTTCATTATGTAATTACCATCACATCATTGTTCAGAGCTAATTTATAAAAACTACAGAAACACTTTGATAATCAAACTGCTTTATTTATGTAACACTGACCCTTTCTGTGGTTTTAAGGTTGGCTAACTTGCTACTCAACAAAAATGTTGTTAAGCACTTTCCAACCATATCGGTTCTGTCTGTTGACTCTGGTTCCCATTTAAGGGATTAATCAAATAATACAAAATAAGCTAATTTCACATAAACAAACCTGCACACAGCGCACAATGCACACTCTCTCTCCATCTCACTCTGGCTACTGTTAACACCAGTGAGTTAATGAGGGGAAATGCAAAACGCAGGGAAGCCGAGCCTTTGAGGCCAAAGCCTCGCTCATTTAAAGGCCTACTAAAGAAAGAGGATCTTTGTTTGGTGCAACACAAGCAGGTTCCTCTTTAATGACTGAATGTGCATGTCAATCACTTACGCTATACAATCCCATCATGTGGCCACTATACTTTTCAGGGCACGCCGCACATGACTCGCTTTCTCCCCCAAACACAAGCCACGGTTCAGTTCAGCAGGTAACAGCTCTTGATTTGAGGATGGGGTCACTCCCATTTTCACTTTATAGTAGAGTCTGTGGGAACAATGGTCACAGGAGCTCAGAGGGGCTGTGGAATTGCAAAGAATTAGTCAGAGCACAGAGGGTTGTTATTTCTGTTGTAAGCATCTTCCCAAGGCTAAAATCCTACAGAACTTTAACTCTGAAAAACCAGTGGAGTGAAGCCAGAGACGATGCACATACAGGTACATGACACCATTTTACTACTACTTTTTTTAAAACTATATTAATGAAGTTGAAGCCACACCCATTTCTAATTGGGTGACAGCCAGTACATAATGTAAAAATGTATTGTGCTTCTGTGAGAGAACAATGACTGGATCCCTGGTTGCGTAGCTGTTAAAATGAGCTGCTGACACTGATCAAAATAATGCCGCTTTGCATTTACTGCTAAGGTTTTTCAGGACATGTGCACATTCAACAAAATATCTTCAAAAGTAAAGTTTTCTCCCAAGTATTCAAAGTAGAATAGCTATGGCTGATTATCTTAGTAGTAATCCTGGCACGCTTTCATATATTGAAACAACCGATTCTCTATAAAACTGTACAAAGTACGTCCAGCAAAGACTCAAATCCGAGCTTTCAAATCTACTTAACCACAGCTTCAATCTTTCAGCTAGTGTCAGTGAAAAGGCTCAATACAGACACAGCCCAATGTGATACAAACTGAGGCCAGTCTGTTAGAAATAGCAGGCAGAGGGCCTGTGGGGTATCAGATGTCGACAGGGACCAGTTGCTGGAGTCTTAGCCTGGCCTGCCTCTCATGCTGCAGCAGCTGTGTCTTCTCAGACCTCACATTCCTGCAGGACAGGCCCACTTCACTCTCATCACCTGTGCTGATCTGAGGGGAGGATGAGTTCTCAGGAGAACCTCACAGCTACTTCAATTAAAGCCATTTATTTTTACTTTTTGAAGATATTAAAATGACTGGATGAAAAACTCTTGTAATATGAAGATGCTCTTATGGTCACATTAACCCTATCCTAAAGCTTTAAGAAGTATTATCTGTCAAACAAATACCCAAATGAAAGTGAGGAAAAAGATCCTGGTGGTTTATGGAAAAGAACCAAGAACCAAGATCAAGGGCTGTAAAATCTGTCTAAGGTCGACTCTGTCCACTCACAGAATGAGACGTACACTTATGATTCAGCAGCTTCTTCACCCCATTAGACCTTCCCATACACTTATAACCACTTTGCAGTCAGTATTGCCTTCTCTGCATTATTATCAGGACTGTCAGACCTCTACTAAAGCCAGCACCACATAAAGAACATACAAATGCAGTATCTATCATGGCTTGTTTTTCCCTCAATAGAGTATTATTGTAATATCAACCTCCTATTAGAGGGCAAAGCAACCAGTTAACTAATTCTAAATAAACATCTAAAAAACACATGGAAAAGTCCAAACTGGACAGAAAGGTCAGGTAGCCCTGCAGAGAGTCATACTGACAGGTAAATGGATGGGACCCAACGCACACACAATGATCTGATGGGGTGGGCAGGTGGGATGGAAACAATGTCTGATATGCTGGGCTGAAAAAGGGAATGAGTGACAGGCAGAATCAGGTGACAGTGCACAAAAAGGAAACAGAAGCTGGGATACATTTTGATTCTCAAGACATGTTGGTGATGAACAGGGGAACAAACTGAACACACGGGAGGGAGTAGAGGGAACAGGGTGAGACACTTCTACCCAGAATCTGGAGATTGGGTTAGAGTTAGCAAGGGAGCATGCAGCTCTATTTAGAGGCTAAATTTATTTAAAATTGCATTGCTTTGCAATGCCTCTAAAGAAAAAAAAACTCTCTGTTCTAAGTATCCTTTCATATTCTATAAAGCACTGCCCGTGATACACTGGCATCACTGTATATTGAACAGCTTGACACAGTGCGTCCCACAGGAGGAAGCCCAGGTGAAAACAAAACTGACATGTCTAATTTTTCAGTCCATAGATGCAAACTGGGCGACGTTGAATGTCTCAGGCAAAATACAAGAAAACCTGATGACATAAAAGCTAAAACGCTTTATTAGTCCATATTGCAACACTTTAATCCCCATGCGTGCAATGACTGGACTCTAAGGTGACCGTGTAGTTGCTCTGAAATACGTACAAAACACACATGTGGGGGGAATCTACAAAGCCCAGTTGACCGTGTCGTGTGCACTTTAGAGACGGCCCCTAACTTTAGCTTGCCGTCCTCCCTGAAGACTCCCAGCTCGTCCAAACATTTCAAACCACGCTTCAACACCGGTCGGTGAGGTAAAACAAACCCTCACCTGTGCAGCATCGGCCAAACTGCGTTCTGAGGCGAACAACCACCGGTGAGGACTGGATGTCACTCAGAAGTTACTGAGCATTAACCTCTAAGCCAAATGTGTAAAGATTCAGTGTCCAACTGTCCACAGCACAGCAGTAAAGTACAGCCACTTTAAAGTGTGCTGCAAATGAGTGGAGATTAAAAATCACACATTTCTTGCATTGACAAAGTGATTCACGGATTCACTGGCTGCTTCCAGCCCCAGAGCCCTGTTCTTCACGGAGTGGGGGAGCTCACCACACCGCAGGGTCCGACTACTACACATCAGTCTTACCTCCAGAAGTGAACGCTGAAGTAAAGCCGAGTTTTCCGTCTCCTCTCAGGATGGTTTGCAGCACTTGTAGCCACGCAAAACGCCTAAGTCTCTATATAGTTCCTTGCATTTCCACTGAATTAATTCGTTTTCTTCTCTCATCCACCGCTCGCCTCTAAACAACTTAGTCGAAAGTCAAATCAGCGCTGAAAACTTGCGCATTTTTCCATCCAAGCGTGTTTGAATGTCAGTGCGAAGCTCTCCTCGGCAGATCAGGGTCGGTCGCTGAAAACTCCTCTTCGCCTTGTTAATCAGTGCGGTCACTCTCAAGCGCGCAGCCGGGCGCGTTCACGCTGACAATTCAGAGGGAGGACGGAGCACAATGACAGGAAGTGAGCAGCAAATAACACGGGAGCGCTGAGCGAGCATCGCACGTCTGTCTGTCTGTGATGGTTAAACCAAATCTGGGCACTAAATCTTTTTACTACACTACATTTAACTGGCAGATAACTTCTAGATACTTCACCAATGCAAATTATGCATACAAAAAATTGGGATACATTAGTTAAAGTCAAATTTCACTGAAAATAAAACCTAATTGATTAATATGTGATTCTTAATTTGAATCACTTTTATATACGCCAATTAAAATTGGCATAGTTCCAGCTTTACACGTTAAGATCTGCTGCTTTTCCTTTTAATTATGTATTGTCAAGATGATGAAATTAGTCAGTGTTATTAGATATTTTATAAACTAATCAAGCCATAGATTAATCAAGAAAATGAGCAGCAGTTCCATGCATAATGACAATAATCATTATGCACGTAATCTACAACTGTAAAACCTTGCTTGGAAATTAACATTTCTTTGAGTACTTTTACATTTGATACTTGAATAACATTTTCTTGTTTATATCTCTGTAATTTAGTTTAGGTAACATTGTAAATGCAGAACTTTAATGTATGATGTACTTGGTTAGAGTATTCTTAGGGTGTGACATATCTTCTACATAAATGATCTTGGTAGGATACTTCCAACAGTTGTACGGACTGGGTTTTTATTTTTATTTCTTTTTTTTTTTTTTGGTCCTTTCGGCTTACGGACTGTGCCATGTAATAAATGAGACTACTCCCCTTCCAGTAAACGTCCTGCGCAGGTACCCGGATGTAATCAGCCAATCACAGCGGAGACGGTTTGTCACTTCCCTACTGTCGCAAAATGTTTACGGTCTTCAGTGTGTAGCGGTTTACGATAGTCATTGCAATGAGGGACCAGACTCCACTTTACGTGGTATTATTTCTTTGAATGTGTCTTTTGCAGGTATGGACATTGAATCAATAGCCTCTGTTGTTCGAAAGGCGAACACGATTGGTTATCAGAGTCGTTTAGCTTCGTGTGATGGTGAAAGTGGCGCTTAGCTAACATAGCCTAACGCAAGACTGTTTCAACTAAGCGCATTGCAGTGATGTGCATGGCCGCAGTGGTTTCACTTGACAGCGGTTCCCTGTAGATATGGCCGATCAAACGCTATTGTAAATGTGTGAAAATTAATACTCTCCTAATTCGAAAATCCAGGTTAATGTTAGCTCGAATCGATGGGGAAATAAGTACTCAAATCCTTTAGTTCGAACAAGCCCTGCATTAAGAATGGTGCTTATCACATGTATGTAAGTATATTCAATGTACTTCTAGTATTAAAAGTACAAGTACTCAACGCACAAAAATGTTCTCTATTACTGGTGCATTAAGTTAATGTGTAGACAGCATTTTAGTATTGTTATGAAGAGAAGCTATTTGACAGTTGGAGCTATAAAAAATCTAGAATATATTTATCCTTATTAGGCATTATCTGCCCATTATATATATAATAATATAATAATCAGTGGATGGGTTCATTGTTTATATGAATAGTTCTTACCTTAAAGTAATTAGACCAGTATTAAAAGGATCAAAAAGGAACTTAAAGCCGCTGCATAGATTTTAAGTTTAAGGCCATAGAACCAGATGGACTTAACATTCACTCATTTTTATAACTACAGTTAACAGCGCAAAGTGTCTCTGTTTAAGACAACCCAGTGCTATACATTTTACTGCTGCACAAGACAGTGATTTTCATCAGTAATTAGTAGTAATTTCTTCCACATCATTTAGTGTATAAATTAACAATACAGCTGCAGAGGTGTTAACAGCTCATCACATTTTCTAACAGCCTATGATGACACCTTCCAATTGCTTGTTTTTGTCTCACTAATGATCCAAGATTATTACACTGGCTATGTAATGATCAACTGCTCATTACAGAACTGCAGTAGAGCTGTCTGAAACATTTGTTTTAATTATTGATTAATTACATTCATTCTTAATTACCTAATTAGTCAGTCTTTAAAATGTAAACTAGGAAATTAGAATAGTTTCACATCACACCCAATGTTTCTTTTGTACAGCCAAAACCCCAAAAGACATTTT
The DNA here is from genome assembly GCF_033026475.1 of Channa argus. Classification (NCBI taxonomy): domain Eukaryota; kingdom Metazoa; phylum Chordata; class Actinopteri; order Anabantiformes; family Channidae; genus Channa; species Channa argus. The sequence continues at coordinate 15,423,289 of NC_090198.1, forward strand.
GGAATTATAAAATGTTTTTTCTCTATAATGACAGAAATAATAAATAAAGAAATTCAGAATAGTATATTCATTTCCTGACCAATATTTCACTGGAGCACCACAACTGTCGTGTATTTTCAGACTGACACTCTGACTGTGTTGGAGGATGGACCCTGTAGTGTTGAGCTACCAGGACAGCCTGTTGCGGCGCTCTGATGTGTCCTTACTGGAAGGACCTTATTGGCTTAATGACCAAGTCATTGGTTTTGCCTTTGAGTACTTTGCTGCAGAGCGCTTTGGAGCCCTGGGGGAGACAATCATCTTTATCAGCCCAGAGGTCACCCAGTTCATCAAGTGTGCCTCTTGTCCTGATGAGTTAGCTCTATTTCTGGAGCCACTGGATCTTGCTTCTCGTCGCTGGGTCTTCCTAGCCGTTAACGATAACTCCAACCAAACAGCTGGAGGATCCCATTGGAGCCTTTTGTTGTACCATCATAACTCCAACCACTTTGCCCACTATGACTCTCAAGATGGAAGCAATTCACTGCACGCAAGGCGCATTGCCAGCAAGCTAGAGCCTTTCTTGGGGGCAGGGAGAAAGGCTCTGTTTGTGGAGGAGCCTTGCCCATCACAGCAGAACAGCTATGACTGCGGCATGTATGTTATCTGTATCGCCGAGGCCTTGTGTGAGAAGGTCAGGGTGGAGGGCTCACCGCGTCTTCCTGTTCAAATTATCACCCCAGCCTACATCACCCAAAAGAGGGCTGAATGGTGCAGACTGATCCAGAGTCTAGCTCAGAGTGACCTCTGCTGCTCTCTGTCTTTTCCTTAGCACATTGGTTGACCTTCACTATATGCAGAACAGCTATCAGCCCCCACATATCTACTGCTGGAGCATCTGAATGACCTCCTTAAATACAATATAATTATATAAGAAATATATTGGAATTAAACTATCATAACACATAATAGAGAGACGTTTAAAAAAGTAATGTTTGGAATCTTTAAGGATTCATTGGATAATTGGTGTCATGTTTAATCTGCTGTATATGCAGCATACAGTATGTAAACAAGAACACCAGCATGCCTGTAAAAGGAAATTTCCTCCCTTGTACATATTTAGCGAGGATGGAGAGTAAGAAAGACATTTCTTTCCTCAGTTTATTTAGTTTGGAGCGAATATAGGAATATTTACACTGATTATTGCTCAGGGTCATTTTAAATGAACTAGAATTGACAATAAGAATGTGCATCTTAACTTTGGCTCCTACTTCATGTCACTTTGTTCTGATCCAGTATTCAATTTCTTTCTCAGTTTGAACTAGTGTTAGACCTACAACATCTCAGTTTTGAATCTGTTCAAAGAAGATTACTGTACAATGGGAAGACATGCAATGTTTACTACAAGTGGTGGAATTATGTTATGTTTTACAAAACGCAAGTATCAAAGCTATTGTGATCTAATATATTTTACTGTTGTCACATTTTTGTTGACAAAATGCTAAATTTGCTTTGTGGTTTTATTTTGGTCTTGTTGTTGAGCCAAATCCTTCATGTAAATACATTTTATAACATCGTCAGTATCAGTAACTGAATATAAATTACATCTTAATTTTCTGGCATCACAATAATCAAAATCACGGGCATTGTGAGTTCAGTTTTAAATCGGATACCAAACTACTATCTCATTCTCATATGTTAGAAAGTATTTCATTATCGAAATGCGATTAAATTTTACATGTACATCTATGAACTATACTCTGGTGAGTATTTAAAATGTCTTAAACAAATGTTACAACAACTGCCTGAAATAAAATATACAATAATTGAATAAAGCTGTAAACAAAAAATCGGAATAAATTGAATTCAAACATAGCTGTAAGAAGCAGACAACACATTCAAAGTAAACTTTTAAGTACTACTCAGCTTTTGTTTGACTCCCCACGTTGTGAAAAAGTCAGTACACAAAATGTATTATACCTTGCCCTGCGGTGCAATAGCTTATTGTTCAAACATCTTATTGTTGTGGTTTGAAAGAAAGGAACATAATACTCACAAGAGGGGAATGCGCCAAGCTGAGACACATTAGAGGCAAAGGGTAAACTTCATTGTCTTCTACATGCAAGAAATGTGCAGCAGTTAAGTCTCAAAGTTGAGTGAGACAGAGCCTTTCACTGCACAAGTTTGAAAAATAATTGTTCATTAATAAAAGGGAACAACTTCCATTTCAAGAAACATGTTCCAACAATCCACAAATACACTTTTCACAGGGCTTTCAATTAAAAAAGCTCAAGAATAGGCCAAACTATTCTTTATTTACAACTTCATCATTCAAAGTCAGACTTTGTACTTTGATTCAGTTATGAGTGAGTATTACTATGTCACTTGGATTTAGAGGATTAGATACACAGCAAAATAATGCTGACTGCGTCTGCACCTGAGGTGGGATGGACAAAGCTGATTCACAGAAATGCTCTGTGATTTCAGGAAGAAGTAGCACCACTGAATAATGAACAATTGTCCTTTCTTGTACTGTGTAACTGCTTACCTAAAAAGCTTGAGTAGTCACTTTTTAACAGTTTAGATAAGTATGTGTTCCATACTCCTCTGCCTCTCCAAGTCATTTGACCAAGTACAGTGTCTAATTGTGCATATTAATTAATAATTGTCTGGAAGAAAAAGAGCACAGCCTGCAGATCTGGCCGGTTGCCCTGTACTGCTTCACATTGCTCAGACTGTTTCCTCCCTCTGCTGTCTGTCCTCTGGAACCCGGTGCTTGTCTACATCCCAAAGGCATGTTTCACCCAGAGTAACCAGTCAGACCAGACACCGGGGTTGACTATTGTCACCATAAAATGCTGCAAAGCTGAGGCGTACATTAACCTGGTAGCCCACTGCATTGGAAGGACAAAGGACCCCGAGACGGGCACATTAATGTAGAAAAAATTAGCTTCTAAATATCTAAGTCAACTCTATGAGTTTTCTGTTTATTGTGACCTCAGGTCTTTTTTCTTTTTTACACCCACAAAAAGCACCAAGGTTTTGTGACGTAATTTAAAGGAATTGTACACAGGGCCACATTGTTTTGCACTGCATAACCTAAACTGAGATGGATCAACTTAAATCCTACAAAATCCTCTAACAAGCCCATTGCTCTTTTGGCAAATTATGCAGAGTTTTCTGAGACATTAAACAAAGCTTCTTAGTGCTGGTGTTTTTTTTTCCTGGTGTAAGTCAACAGCAGTCTTACTGACAATCACTGCTGTACATTGAACGAAGGCCATTCTTTAGCTCAAGTACTCAGTTTTAAGTCTTCTGCTTCTCACTGCGGTAACAGGTGCACAGCGAGCTAAACACACATCCAATGAATGTTGAAGATAACTGTTATCCATGCTTGTCTGTCTTATACATGTAACTGGAGTTGTTACGTAGGTCAGTCACTGTATCAGGGCTCCTCTACTGTCCCTGCAGGAAAAAGGTGAATAATTAGAAACCTTAAATCCAATAGAGACACAACAGACAAAGTCTGTCTGGTTAATGTGTGCACAGTAAACTGTGTTGATTTTGGATCAGACTCAATTTAGGAAAAAACTGTAACCTGGGAATTACCAATATTGATAAGCCTATCCCAGTTTGACATTTACATCAGGTAGTGACTGCTTAGCTTAGTAGAACACACCTGTCACACCTTTCATTTTAATGGCAGTGTCACTGTCTGCTACAATACCTGAATTTCCCCAACACCCAAATCAAGCTAAGTGTTACAAGTGTTACCTTAAATACTGAAAAGAAGGGCTCTTAGCCTAGCTCTTCAAAAGGGGACACAATCCACCTAGCAGCACCTCTGCACAGTGGTTTGTCATTTCTGTGTTTTTGTACACACATTATAAAAATTGATGTGTATTAATTAGTGAGCTTGAGCGGCGGTAATGGGAGGGTTTGTTCAGAGTAGAAATCCGAATAAGTGTATTTCGCACAAAACTATTATTTGAAGTCTTTGGATTCTAATGCATTAGGACAACTAGCATTCTGTCTCTATCTGACAAGTGTACATATATAAATGCAGTTTTCTCAGTTTGACCACACAAGTGTCTTCTCTAAACATACTTTATCCAGTTTCACTTGGTGAACTCTTGCAACCAAAGCCACCGATGCTGTGGAAAGTGTACACACACTGACTTATGAGGGACCACAGATCTTTCAGTGGTGGACTTGCTGGGTTGATTGCTGGAATGAAAATGGAAAGAAATCCACAGAGCTGATGAAGTGCACATGCTAATCCAGAAAGAAGGAGGCCGAGACAGAAGAAGAGATGAGAGTGAAGAAGAAAATGAAAAGGTACAGTTGATTTAATTCCATGGTGACGTTCACACAGATCACAGTTAACACAACCATGAAGAATGTCTATGGCTGTTTTTCCTCTACATCATGGACCATAGTACGACCTAGGAAACTGACACTACTGCCAAATTTAACCAAACTTTCCAACAGGAGAGTTTGTCCAACAAACAATGGTTATTGCTTTATGGAAAAATTCTCTCTTATATAGGCTCAGACTGTATATTACACAATTGATGTTTGGTGCATTCCAGGAGTTATTTTGTGCTGAAATGTTGTAATATATTATTTTGGCACACACTTGTTTCCCAGTCTTCCCAGAATGACTTTCAAACAGCTCTCTAGAGAAAGGGTGTGAACGCGTTGCTCTCAGTCAATGGTGGGCATGTGGACATAAATACAGAGAAGCTTTCCGACTTGTTTGTGAACACTTGGGTGTGTCGGTCACAGCCAGGCTTCGTTAATCAAAAACACAGTTCAACATGTGGCTGCGTTGCATTGTGGCCCTTTGAGGTTGTCTGGCCAAAGATAAATGAATTGTTTAATCAGAGTTTTACCAACGTTTGATGCAGATGTTTTTACAATCAGTTGTAGCTTACAGTGATGTAATGGTTTATCGTTGGTTGGTTTCCCATGCAAATAAGAATAAATACACCTTTTTTTAGCAAGTCAATTTTCACAGTCAATATAGTTTTTTTTTGGATCTCAGACAAAAGTGAAACTGAATAGCTTGATGAAATGTGCACCAAGATAATACTTGATTATGTCACACATTTTTCTCTCACCATTTAAATGTAATTGTTGAATATCACTAAATGAAATGTTAAATGCCATTAGGCTGTTCTCTAATACCAAAACAACCCAATAATTGTTTATACCCAAGGGTAATATATTTCCATAAGATACCTGTTTTAATAATAATATATAATCTGGATATTTGGTTCTAAAATACCCTCAGATAGGAATACTCATACTGGGTATTAGAGGGAAACATGAAACCTCTTACTTCATAAACGGATTAACTCTAATGCACTTGGATTCAGACGTGGACACATTTAATGCACCACAGCGGTAATGTGTTCTTGGAAAACCTCCAGAAATGATTTTATTGTGCGTAATACTGTCCATTACCGTACAGTTACAGTCAGTACTCTCCTTCACACCAGAGAGGTCAAAGGGCATCTGGAGAGCATACCAGGACAGACAATACAGGTCCCTGGAGGTCTGGACAAGGAAAGAGCTTGTCTGGCCATCTGCTTTTATCTGCCCCCATTACTTAACAGTTGAGTGACTCCAACAAACAATACCCTATTAGAAGTAAAAGTCCTGCCTTTAACATTTCTTTTAAGTCGAAGTTGGCAAATATTGGCAAGCTCTTAAATAAGAGTCAGCGAACTCCAGGCCTCAAGATAGTTGGAAACAAGCTGGGCTGAGGGTCTCGAGGCCCAGGGTTTGCTACCCGTCTCCTAAATAGTTTTCAGAGTATTTAGGAGACAGACACACACACACACACACCTGTGATTGTAGCAAGTTAAATCCATCCACACAAATGCACACAGCCAAGTAAAGCACAGACACACTTTCACCCTGTTACATTGAGTTTAAATATATGGTATAATATTGGAATATTATTACTGATGCATATATTTTCAGACTTTATTGTTGTAGTTAGTCAAGATGGACAAATTTTCAACTCATTAAATAAATGTTGTAAAGTACAGTAGAAAAATACATTTGTATATATATCATATATCATACTTACTTACAATACTTACAGTAGAGGATTGTGTATTATTTGTAAATGTGTCACATTCCCTTGTGGCATACAGATGTTAGCTAAGCTATAAACAAAAGCGAAACACAAATTGATGAAGAGTTACAAATTCAGGATGGTAATGATCTGAGACCCGATTTTTAGAATCAATAGTTGATGTATTTCCCAGATAAATTGTTAAAGTAGTGAAAAGAAACGTATCTGTGGTTAGGTGGATTAAACAATATTCTGTTCTGCCAATAGGAGCAAACTGCTGTATCAACAGTAGTAGTCTCCCATAACTGATCCAAATGTGATTCTTCAAAACATCCACCAAAGGTAAAATCGACACTTGAATGATAGACTTTGGTTTCAGCAACCTAGTGGACATTTTTTAATGTCTCAGTTTCAAAGTCTTCTTTCCTTCATGGTCATAGGTGGAGGGTTTAGACTAGGACAGAACTGTAGTGAACCATTACCAGTTTATATTTTAGGCCACATTATCATGTGTGATGCACATAGAAATGTGTTCTTTTGTACTGCTTAATACTTACACAGGCCTTTGACTCCTCAAACTCACTAACTGATCTGTAGGGGAGTCAGTACAAAAATCGTGTTGTGCACCAAGACTTTGTTGACCTTTTATTTTTCTATTTCACCCCCTTTTTCTAATGTTTCCAAAGACTTGAGTTGGGTTTAAAATGATGCTCGGAGATCTATAATATGTCCACGGATGAAGTCCCCGTCATTAAAACTTGGCCAATATAATATCACATAACTTACTTACACATACTAACACATAACAATGTAGAGCTGAAACTGACCCAGAGTAAACTGTGGAACAAGGTAAATTAATTTCAAGTTAGTTAAGGGGGGAAGCAGTGTGTTAAGGAGTTTTAATGATCCATCTTTTCATCCAAGTATTTACACACTGGACTATGTGTGGCTCTGTATAAAAACAAAACAGTTATTTATGCCTGTGGACTGACTCTGTTTACCATTATTTTAAAAATCTGGGCTACAGATGTCCTTTGAAACCAGACTATTTGTCAAGAAAAGGGACTAATCCAGAAAATTAGATCCAGAACTGTCTTTCTCCTGCATCTCCCTCTGTTAGCCTGAGTAATGTAGTTTACGTTCTTTCAAAAGTAATGATCACAGTTTAACTCACACACAGTACACTATTTACTAATGGAAGCACAGCATGTCATACACTTACTGTAAGAGACATTACTAACTTGAAAAGATTGGAACATTCAAACCCTATCAGATAATATCAAACATGAATTTATGTAAATGTGTCTATTTCTTGACTAAAGTCAGGACTTGTTTTTGTAGCTGTTTTGGTTGACATTAGAAAATACAAGTTTTTAACTGCAACATCTGGAAGTAAAGCAATGCTCCTGGTGTACAGCCAGGAGCTCCATATGTCATTTATTGAGCACTGAGCTCTTCTGACATTGTTTTGTTTCCATGTTATAGGTTGGGTTGAGTTGCAGAGGCGTCTAAAATTTATCTTGCTGTTGGAGTCAAGCATTTAAAGTTCCTGTATGTAGGCTTATCATAATGATAAAAATAATCTGAAAGCCACAAAAATTTTTTGTTGACCTACATTCTGCTGCAAATATAATTTATAGGGATTTCACAAACTTGTCCAGGAGTACATTTCACCCATCTTTGTAAAGTCAGTCAAACATCTTTGCACAATGATACGAGAACCCTTTGTATGAAGTGTATGAAAGAAAAATACCCTGGCAATAGTTTCACACAGCAGAGAAGAACAAAAACCAATGCAAAATCTTTTAATTTAACCACCTCCTTCACATTATAGTTGTGTTAGGGGTGGTGTTAATGCACCAGTTGAATGACAAGTAACTTATTATCTTTTATCAAGCAAAAAAAAAAACATACATATTTTAAAAAGTGCATTGTTGCAGCTTGACTCATTGTTCCCACTGTTAGGCCAGATCTCACAGAACATTTGGTTTAGTCCACTTCTCATCAGTCAGAATATATATGATTTTAGACTCACCTGAAATATCTTTACTATGAGTGTTTTCAAGTAATTAGTGTGTTGAATTATAGCTTACCTTTAACCTTCCCATACCAACCTCAACCCTATTCTCCATCACCACTACTAAACTTCATCACTGCTACAAACAACTGTGATTAAAGATCAAATGTCTGTGAGAGGGCAGGCCATGGTAGACAATCATACCTGTAGGTAAAACTGACTTTGTCTTCAGAAATAAATAATTTGTTTGCATAGTTTGGAAGTGATCAGTGAACAGGAAGTTATTCCCCAAGGGGGAAGGTCCGTAAGATGCCTACAGCTGGATCACTCCGTCATATGTTGCAGGTGGAGCATGGTGGAGCTGTTCTGGGCTCTGGGCTGATCCTTGGAATTTTCAGGAGGACGTCATCGACTCCAAAAATGACGAGAGTAAATAGCAGCCTAACTGATGCATAACTTGAAGAGCAGTGGTTACCTGAATGAGAAGACAGCAGCCACGTTAGACGTCTCTCACAAATAAATTGATACAAAATCATTGTCAGAAATCATTTTTTTTATTCATCCTTAATAACACTCATGCCAGCGCACACACGCACAATAGATACATGTATTTATTTAGATGGAACCATAATAACTAGGATTGTCTGGGGTCTATTCCAGCTTTCAGTGGGGCTGAAGTAGCTGACACCCTGTACACAGAGACAGACAACCATTTACACTCACATTCACACCTACAGGCAATTTACAGAAACTAATAAATGACCTAACTGCATGTCACTGGACCGTGGGAGGAACGCACACAAGCATGGTGAGTACATGCAAACTCCACAAATAGAAAGGCCACAGCTGGCAGGTGGATTCAAACCAAGAACCTTCTAGCTGTGAGGTGGCAGCAGTAAACACTTCCCCACCGAGCCACCCTCATAAAATACACCATATACAAACATTACTCACTTAGTTACAACTCTGGCTTTTCTGTTTCACACTTCTGGTGTATTTTGTCTCCTACAGTATGTCTGCATCTTATTAATGTCCTTGGTTTTTGGTATATTACTGTGTTGTGCACAAGACAAAAATTGGCTGATTTACAAATATACTTTAATGTACAGAAGATATAGTGTAGAGCTGGTGCAGTGATACCTCTCTCTCAGGGGCAGACTTGGGTTACTGAGAAAGGAGAGCTGCTGCTCCAGACTGCACACACGAAAGGCCAGATAGCACGATGACAGGATGAGGAGAATAATGCTGACAAGAAAGGAGGAGACACAGAATTACTATATTTCAGGATCATTTTGACATTAGACACTGGAGTTCTGTGCTGTAATGTCCTGTGAAGAACACTAGGAGGCGATGTTTCCCTTCGTGACAACATATGGCAAACCTGTCTATAAGACAAATCTTTGAGCAACACAATTTTAATTTGTAAAACAGGAGTAGCAGTATTTTTGGAGTAAAAACTTACACAAAGCTACTTGTCATTGCATGCTTCATATTACTGCTGAAGTAAGCAGTGATACAGCAACTGGTTTCCGGAGATCACTAATCAATAATCTGAAAACTCAAAACTAAAAAGCAATCTTGCAGTGTTTGTAAGGCTTCTTTTTTTTTACTAACTATTTAAAAGAAAGCAATGGTAGTGTGATTACATCACAATGTGAGGTATACAAATACAATGTGACATTTAATTAGATAATATTACAAATACTATAATCATTTACTAAATATGATTTCACGCTTGGCCTTAACATGCACAAGGTTTTCTAAGGTATTGTACTTAATTTAAGCCTAAACGAACCTGTACATGGACTTTTCATTGTAATTTATATGGTTTAGAATGTGTGAGATAATACTGTGGATTTTTTCTTTCCCTCAGCGGTCAGTGTCAGCAGCATGACAAATCTTCAGGAACAGGTACAGAGGGAGTGCTTTCTCTCTTAAGGACACTTAAGCACAGCAACATCTCAGCCTCTGAGTGAAGGACAGTGTCCCGGATCAGTGTCTCCCTGCTATGGTGGAGGGCAGGTGGAGGGCATGGAGAGCACGATGCTCACTAACGCACATAATTTGTTGCATTATGATCAATCTGAATAATAAAGTCTCATAGGAGGTAACTGCTCTTTAAAAAATACAAATTAAAAAGTTCTTTAATAGCTCAGTTCCCCTGTGTTCAGTCTGAACTTCATGTTAATGCTCACAGGTTTTGTGTAGGTGTGAGTCAGCTGATAAAGGAACTGAAGGTGGTGGTGTTGCTGTCTGTTTGCCTCACTGTATACTCACAGCAGGGTGAAGAACTTTAGCAGCTGGTACTCCATCTGGCCCAGCTCTGCCACTGGCTCTGATAAAAGACCTCTGTCTGTCTGCAGAGCTCGCTCTGTAGCATGTACACGCACAAACACACACACACAAACACACAAAAAAACAAAAACCATTAACAGTGCTTGGCTTCACTGTACTACATATTTTACTTTTAATAGTGCTGCCACCTTTTATTGTACATCTGAATGCATTTGGAGTCAAAAAGACAGACAGTGCTCTCACACAGTTACTGGTGTAGTAATATGTTCCTGTAATTGTAAAAAAGTCATTTATTTTATGGACATTAAAGACAGATATACTTTGTTATGAATAATTACCATATAATAATACTTTATGTCGAAGTATCTTTGGGCAAAACACTGAACCCCCAACAGCCCATTCCCATCCCCAGCTGGGCAGTGCTGGCCCAAACCCGTTAGAAATTGGGGAGGGTTGCATCAGGAAGGGCATGAAAAAATTGAAAAATCTGCCAAATCAACATGCTGACAATGATCCTTATCTGCAGATGTTACATGTGTGTTTCTTGTATATTATAATAGAGGTACTGATTTGTGTTATGCATGTTAAGCTGGTTCATGTTATGTTCAGCAGGCAGACATTTATTACTTACATTACTTCTCAGCTTTCCACTTCACATGTGAGCTGTGACGCTTGTCAACACGAAACATAAACTGTCCTCAGACAAATTTGACAGCAGACGTTGTTTGTGATAATCTTTACTTCATGATCTTTAATTTATCTCCATTGTCCCAAAGCTTTTTAATACAAGCCTCCACATGATCGAATCACTTTATGTGCAGTTGCATTAGAGAAATGTTGTCGTCCAGAAGCAGGTCCTCTCACCTTAGCATACACACAAAATTTAAATGATACTTGATAACACACATAATCCAAACATCTTAATTCTCTATGAGTGTCTCGTGGTATACAGTGAATATGATGCGATCTCAACAAACATAAACACTACAATTGTTTAATACTTTTGAAGATGTAACACTGCTTGTGTTTTAAGTTTGCTGACTTCTTATTTCATCTGATCTTGGCCAGAATACAAACTGGCACTTATTATCTATAAAACTCTTCATGAATTAGCTCCTCCTTAATTGGAAGGACTCTATAAATCTTTTATTGCCACATATACTATATACTATACACTGCATATTAGCTATTTTGCTTTGGTTTTGTTGAATTATATGATATTTACTGTAAAACAAAATGTTTGTTTACATTAAGATTGTGTTGTTTCCTAATTGTCTTTTTTACTGACACACTGATGTCAAGCTCATGGGAACCTTGCCTACATTTTGGTGGACAAAATTTAAAAAGCAGTTCTAATAAGAAACAGTAAGTGTGTATTGTCAGTGCACAGTACAGATGGTTTTATCACCTTCCAGAAGCTGTTCTGACTTGAAGGGTGTGTCTGCAGCACTCAGGCCACTGGTGGAGTTCCCCAGGAGGTCAGGAAGGGAGGAGGACACAGACACCACTGAGGGTTTCCTTCTCCACTTTAACACTGATGGGAATTCATCAACCACCGGGAATTCATCTGGAGTTGGAAAGTCATCCTGTGGCACACAGAAAAGAAGACCATGTAACATAGCAGCTGCAGCTCGCTAGTAGTTTGTTCATCTAAAGTTGAATTGGCAACATATCTCCTATTTCAATGGCTCCAAATGGTATTGGCTTATAATCCCTGATGTTTACATGTAACTTCACATCACAATGATCGTTCTCAGATGGTTTAATTAAAATTGTAGATTATAAAAAATCTTTTAGCTGGTCATGACAGACTGGAGCTGATTTATCATTAAATCATTTCAGTGAACACTCAACAAACACTTTCAAAGCATCTACTGGGACCAAATAGTAATGAGTGGCCTTTTATAAAAAAGGTTAAAAATTACAAGGGCTTCTTTCATCAGTTTACTAATGAATACTACAGCCCATTAACTAAACCAATCTGGGGTCTTTGCTAAGTCTGGAGAGTGTTTTAATTTTGTTATGGTAATAGTGTAGTTATAAATGTTAGGTATCCTAATAAACAATAGGATAAATATGTGTTTTATCAATAAATATATTTCTCACTTTCTAATAAGCTGCACATCTGCAGTTACAAAATGCAAATGCAATGTTAGTAAATAGATTTTGGTTCAGGTAAGTGGTAAAAAAAAATCAATTCACAGGGATTAAAACGATTATAAAGTGTCACTAATTAGACAGTGACACTGTAGTTTTGTGGGCCGAGATTTCTACTGCACCCTACAGGACTCTACATGAAAGCTACGCTGTAATGAGACAGTCAGCAAGTAAAAAAATTCTGGACATTCTGGATAAACAGTTATTTCTAACTATGATCATAAACCGTGAATATATTAATAACATTTCCCGCACCCAACTTAGTACTCTGGCAAAAAGGACAAACAATCTTGTTCCTAAATACAGTGTAGATCACAGCATGATCAACCACAGCTTAATTATTTCTTAACATAAAAGCTGTTTGGAGGCAGAGCAGCCTGTGGTGCACACAGAAACAACGAGACTTCACAGAGCTCTTTGATAACATCTTGCCAACTCTAATTCTGACTAATTCACTGCAAGGCTGCAGCTGTAACAAAATGATCTATTGATCCTGTCTGTGATAGAAGGTAAGTCAACCTTCAGGTCAGATGCTGCTGTAAAATGCACTTAACTGAGAAATGTTAAAATCCTTTAAATTCTAGCTGATCACCAGATGTTCCACCCAATTTAGTCTTTACACTGTTATGATTTTATGGTGCTTTACAAACGGTTCTTTCAGTGAAGGATGACTGGCCACTAACCAGTGTTAAGGTTGGCTCCTCCATGAACTGCTTCAAGCTCAAACTCTTCCCATTGACCTGGAGATGGAAAGCAATGACATTCTTTAGCTGACATGTACACCACGCAGCCAGACGGAATATTGTGCACATACTGCATGTACTATGTGTCCTCTGACCTGCAGGTGTGTGCAGATCCTTCGGAGGACATCATACACGCTGTCTCTTGATAGCAGAGATACAAATACATACTGCGGGAATAAAAAACACAAAGAGTGATGCAGCAATATTACCAATGTTAATATTTTTAAATCCCTAGACTGAGTGATTCTTACAGTTTCTTTTATGTAACACAGAAAATGGGGTTTTTGTTCACTCAACCTGAAACATTACAGACAGTAATGTTGGATGTAAAATGTGAAATACCTGCACCTGTGTATAATGATACCATGAGTGCCTGCAGCAGTTCAGTGAAATAAATGCTCTGCTGCTCATGCTGAACTTGTAATCAGTGCATTAAAAGCTGGGGTGATATGTGAACATGTAAATGAAGCATAGCTTAACATCAACATTACTGAGCAGAAAGTTAACAGAAATCATTCAGGATGAACAACATTCACTGAAAAGCTCTAATCTTTTGCATAAAGCGGAGATTTTCCTAATTACATATTTGTTCTGGTTTATTCTTTTGTGAAATTATAGGATTTATAGGTCAGTGACAGCTTAAGCAAATGTCATTCTGAGCTTGATGGAAAAACAGCCTGTGAATCTATGTTTGAGCATCTGAAACACTGTTATTATGTGAGTACTATTAGCTGTTTTTGTCCATTTAATCTGTCACGACACAGTCGTGTTAGTAAATGGGGTGAAAAATACAAATGATCCTGATCTTACAATCTGTTACAGACACAAGCTGTTAACGTTTTACCTCCTCAAACATATGCAGTTTAGTTGTACTGGACAGAGACATGTCAACGCAAGGCAGACAAATATGGAGATAGTACAGTATGAAACATTATATCCATTTATCTCACACGCCTTGATAAAGGGGACTCGGGGGTACTGCTCGGACCTGATGTCCTCACCAGTTGATCAGAAACTGCTGTGTGCAAAATGGGTTGGTTGTGTGTTATTTCAATTCAGAAGTGACTGTTTTGATCATTTCCAGCAACATGTCAACCATAGAACTATTTATTGACAGTCCTTTGGACGAATGCAGTGTAAAGTAATATTGTACACTGCTGGGTGTTGCCTACTGTAAGTGAGTGAACATGAAACATGAAAATATAAATAGAGCGCGAGGACGAATGTGTCCAACACATGCAGTTCGAGGACTTCTGTGCAGAAATCTTTCTTTCAGACATTTCTTGTATCTAATGCAAACCCAGCAGACCTCTGTCCTTCTTTTAACAATAAACCAACTAATTCTTTATATGAACAACTAATGATTTGGGTTGAATGATGTCAGTCGGATGAGTTGCAGTACACGTTTAATGTGCACACCGTATACGTTTCTGGTTTGGTATAGGAGCACTTAAAAGCACATTACTGCACAATCTTACTGCTGTGTAACCAGCTGTTTTGTGTGTGTAAACTGGCCTGCATGAAGCTGAACTGTGTGTTACAGCTAGAAATGTGCAGAAAACTGTATAATCTGCTTTTTCTCATTAAGCAAACAGATCTGTAAAAAAGACTAAAATTTCTATTTCACGTTTGGGCACCCAACCCAGTGCAATGAAAAATACACAATTTAAGCTCAATTTTTTGCCATGTTTATTACCTCATAGTGAATGTGAAGTAAGAGGTTTTGAGAAATTTAAAAAAAAACGTATGCACAAGCTAAATACTGTTATAATAGTCCAGCTCTTTTCTGTCCTGCATGCGCATTGAACACCAATAATTATTTTGAGGGAACAAAAATGTGATAACCTGTGTGCAACAATACAACACATCTCTATGTCAATGCTAATTGGTAGCAAAAGATAAATTATCTAGCTTCCTTAATGCTGCTTCCTGCCTGTCACTATTCATGGGTTGCTGATGCCAGAACAGAAGCTAAAAGGAACGTTATGTCTTCAAAAACGTCCCCTGGTGACAGGACACTGTTTGATGTGACAGAAAGTGAAGTGGCCCCTCTGAATATCGATGTAATTGTGGAAAAACCCTTTACTCTCTTGTGCTACCGAACTGGGACTCGACTCAGCTTCTATCTATACCATATAGGTGTTGCTTTTTCCATTACACCTCGCCTGGAAAATACAGCCATGCTGTGCTAATCAGCAGAGTGGTATTTCGCTTCACAGAGATGGATGGAAGTGTTTACCTTCTGGCTGGTGTCTGTGGTAATAGCCAAGCCATTGGGCACAAGGCCCGCTGTTTTGTGCTTCTTCACCAGCCTCACAGAAACGACAGGAATAGCCACCTAGGGAAGATAGATAATGGCACAAAAAGGCTAAATGCAAAGTAAGACAAAACATTCATATGATGTGAGTAAATCATGGCAGGGAATACACATGCTGAAATACACCCAGGAAAAACCCCTCGATAAAATCAAAAGTGAACACGAAACGTCTCTTACGTCAGAATGTGAGGAATGCAGACCAAATAAGTAGCTTATTGTCACTCAGATGTCAGAGGAGGTTTGGTTTCAAGGAAATGAAGGAAAAGGAACAATTCACAATACATCAAAGACAAAATCCTACGACTGGTAAAGGTTAGAATTTCAGTGAAACTGCTTGTTTGATACGTCGCAGAAATGGAGAGAAAGATATGTTTATATGTTTTTGAATTAGGACTAGATGTTAGCCCACAATGATCTTTCAAGGTGTCCAATCACCTTGTCAGACTGTGACTGGGTGTTGATGTTTGTCAGTAAGTTTGAGTTTATTAAGGCACCTGTCAGTCAGTCGTACCTTGATGTCTTTGCCGAAGAGGTTGGCATAGAAACACAGCCAGTTTCTGGAAATGTAGAGCCGCCCTTGTAGAAGGATATCTCTGAGAAGAGCACAGGAGTAAACTGAGAAGAGAAAAGACAAAACCACCACAGCTGTAAATTGAAAATACAAACAAAACAACAAAAAACACAAAGTAAAAGTTTAATGAAACAATTTCCCAGAGCCCTTCTACTTGCCCCTCTGGTATTTTTGGGAAATTCAAAACTAAGTAATCATCTCGCAAGTTTTGCATCATAGGTTTCATTTTGATAGGCTGAACATGGCTTATGGCAAGGTAGATTGAATCTGTGTCAAATCTCCTCAGTGTCAAAAGGGGAGCTGAAACAGAAACGATGAAGTCAGTTGTATCAGAAACACAATTTAAGTGTTTCTCAGCTCAAGCAAGAAGAATCAAAGCTGGCTCCAAGTCAGACATATAAAATAAAAAGGCTGAATAAAAGCAGTTACACCCTTACAAAGACAATGGTTTTACAACACAGACAGATGTGAACTGTTACCAGTATTTGAAGGCTGAAGGTAACTGCTGACACGTTCACATATTAGAGATTATTTATCATTTCCAAGAAACAGTCACTTTTCAGCGTCTCTTTCTGCAGTATAAACTTTTCAAGTTAAGAAATCCTAGAATGCTAGACATGCATTTGCAATGAGACAACTTTGTAGATCAGTCATCACATTTTTGGTGCAAATAATGGCTTATTACTTATTATTTTTCTGACTAATCAAAAAGCATATATATATATATATCGCCAATGGCGACATCTGAGAATGTTTTATTAAAGATGTTTAATTTAAAAACCAGACAGAAACAGAAAAAAGGAACAAAAGAAAAGCTAGGCTCTGGAACGTTTGTCTGTTTTCATTGATTTTGCTTGATAAATGATTTAAGGTTTAGTGAATTATCAAAACTGCTGAATATGAATTTTTCTTTATTAATCAGCTGGTGAATTGACTATAGAGACAAACAAAAAGGCTAACATCAGTATTGTTACTATACATTTACAGGTTGCAAGAAAAGACAGAAGAGAACTAAAAAACTCTAATGAATAAAAATAGACAAGCACATAACAGGCACATAAAAGCTTTCCTCTTGTCAAAAAGGACACTCTACCTTTCATGAGGATCTCATCCTTGGGCACACACGGGAACAGTTTGTGGTACTGCGAGTTGTACTTGCTGACAGTCTGTGCAGAGGGACAGGGCAGAGTCATGAGCAACTCCTTGGCAGACCGGCCTGTCTGCACAGTACCAGCATCACCGGCACCACCGGCCACTCCGGCTCCGCTTGCCGCAGACACCACCCTCTCTCTCAAAGGACGCGAGCTCTGCACCAGGCTCAGCACGTTGGCACCATAAACACACACACACTCGCGCACATCCAAGGCCTGGAGCAAGCTGCTGCAAGACACACACTGTTCCCTGTCACCGGTCAGTACAGGGCTGAGAAGAACCACTGTCTCTGTACAACTACCTCTAGGTTACATGCATGTACAAGTGTGCACGCACACATAACAAACAAACACACACACACACTACTACTACAGAGTTAGAGCAACAACTCCTCAGTTTACAGCCACTGAGCCCCTTCTCAGAAACTACAAGGCTCTCTTTCTCTGTCTCACATACACCAGTGACTCTACACTCTGCTGCACCCAGCTGACACCCTCCCTCTCCTTTCTCCTTTGCACACATACGTACACACTGCCCTTGGTCATTTCAGCAAAAGCAAACAACAAAAAAACAACAACACAAACCCTTGTACACAGTTACCCCTCACTACTCTCACTGAACACCTAAAAATTCTCACTCTTGAAGGAAAGTCGTAGATTTCTCTCCCTGAAACCACAAGAGATCTCTTTCATTCCCCACTCTCCTCCCACAGCTCAAATACTCATCCAGCTCTTGATATTTCTATCACCAAACCTTCCCTGTTTTCTGTCCTGTTCTGTCCCTCGTCTATCTTCCCTTAGACTCTTATCTGCTCAGTGTGCTGTTGTCTGCCACTCCTGGTTGTGTCTTTCTATTAATAGCTCATGCTAGAGCAGCTCCTGTCTACAGGAATGGGGCATTGGATAGTAGGTTACCTTAATGAAGACGATAATTTTGAAATCATGGGACAACTTTGCAGCTTGATGACAATGCATTAAATTCTGGCAAGTTTCGATGATTAGTTGTGTAATTATCTGGTTTTGTATAAACTGTCAAATGACAACTAAAAGAACTAGATATAAAGAATGTAGGGAGGAAAAACACAGCAGTCAAAGAAAAAAAGAAAACTGGTGTGCATGCAACCAAAGTCAGAGTCCAAAAAAAGTACAAAATGGCTAATTACACCCCTAAATCTGGAGTCCTGGAGAACAATATTAAGAGACAAGCAGAACAAATTCCTGCAGCAGATGGCGTGAACCCCCCAAAGAGCACTAATCTTGACGTCATGGGGTCAGTCTGGGATTATATGAAGAGACAAGAGACACTGAGGTTAAATCCACAGGAGAACTGTGGCAAGATAACTGGAACAACCAACCTACCAAATGCCATCAAAAACCCTCAGTAAAAGCTGAGTATAATTAGTGTCTAGTTAAAGGGCACAGGGGCCACACACCAAATACGGACACAATATAGTTGATTTAAAATATTTTTTATGGCATTATTTTTTTTAAGTTGCCGTCACTTTATTTTTAGTGCGCAAACCCACTGCAAAGTATTGTATATTTTAGAATAATAATATGTCAATAAATATGTTGAATTTAAAAGTAATGCCCTGTTATATGAGGATAAATAAGAAGCATCCAGTCAACATTTTAATACATTTATAATGGAACTGTGTTATGTTTCCTGGTGTTAGTTTGCAGTATTGTTAGGTTATCATCACAAGATACACTAAAGACAAATAAAACAAAGATTCAGTTGGCATCAGTATAAAATGATATTTGATCAGTGTTTGCATTCACAGTCTTGACACAGATCTGAAATATATTTCAGTACCACAGGATGACAATTTGGCATATGTGATGCTTTCAAGTCCAGGTATCTCTTTTACTGAGAACTAAACATTTTTTTGAAAGATGACTGCAACTAGTTGCAAAATTTGCAAGACAGAGTGTCCAAACTCACCGAGCCTCTGTAACATTTCTTCACGTCTTCATAGGACAAGTCTTCAATCAGTTGAAACCTGTGATAATAAAAAATGAGAAAACACAATCAGATTTAAAATTCTTAACATGCATGTTTACCTCTCAGTAGTAAAATGTAGCGCTCTCAATGTACTACTGTGGACAAAACATCTTAATATACAAAGTTGACTTTATAGAGGTGCATTTAAAGGCTCCTCAGTGCATTACCTGGATGACAAAATGCAAAAACTGTATTTTACAGGAAGGCAAATGTAGTACTTTTGTGGTTTGCTGGTGTGCACTGTGTGTTTGGATGTCTACGATATAAGAAAATTCAAGCTGGGTCCAAGCTTCCACATGACAAGTTAATAATCAGTGTGTGCATGACTGCAGGGAGAGAAAGGCTGTCACAAAACATTGTGTTGTCGAAATACAAATAGTGACTGTGCCTGGAGATTA
Source organism: Channa argus (assembly GCF_033026475.1). Taxonomy (NCBI): domain Eukaryota; kingdom Metazoa; phylum Chordata; class Actinopteri; order Anabantiformes; family Channidae; genus Channa; species Channa argus. The sequence goes on from NC_090198.1 coordinate 15,443,010, forward strand.
TCATAGTTGTTCTTCTTATAGTCAGACAGCATGACCATACATTGTTGACATCAAGCTCGCCTCAGGAGGAATAGTTGAGGCAGTGCAGTCAAATTCACAGCATGATTGTCACATCCAATGCTAATTCACACAGAATACAGATACAATATGCAGTACAATGAGCCTTTTAAGTAACATGTCATTGAAATGAACTGCTGTTCCAGTTAAAATGCTTTAAAGAAGAAGATAGGTGTGGCAAGATCTTTCTATGGGACAAGTGTCTGACAGAGACCTCCCTTTCTTCCTGCATCTATATGTAAGTGCCAGGTGATTGACAGCGGGGAGAGAGCTGTGTAGTGCAACACTGATACGAAAACACTCCTGCTCAAAAAGATGCTGATAAAACAGAAGCACTCTCAGAGCCAAATTGCAGGTGTGTGTGTGTATGTGTACTGTGATGGATTATCTTACTTGTAGAAAGTCATTTTCTATGTGAGAAAAAAAGAAGGTCATAAATATGAGTCGTGTTATCTTCAACCATGCTGGTCCAACAAGAATAATGTTAATGAGAATAAATGCTGGATGTGAGGCAACTAAAAACAAACCTATATTCTGACACATCTTTCCATGTTGTACTTACCTATAACCTATTACGGCATTAAAATGCTGCCAATAACTTTACTTTTTGTTTCATTGTGGTATTGCTACTTTTATTTACACAGAAGCTCACAGTATATCACTACGAGACTGGGCTCTACGATAAAAGGAGCAAGAATACAGTAAAAGAGTTTCTTTACATTTTAAATCCAAACGGTTGATAAAAGAAAGCTATAGTAAATAATAAAGATTATATCAGTGGATAAAGTTTGCATCCCTCTTAACTAACCCTCTAACTTAATTAAAGTGGGTAAATCTCCAGGGGCAGTCACATACTGTATGCTGAGAGAAACAAAAACAATAGGATAAGGAAAAAACCCTTCAGAAGACCTCAAAATAAAATCAGTAAGTTTTTTCTAAAACTAGCAAGGGATATACTAAATATTTCAAAGCATTTAGCGATACCAGAATAGCATTATCCAGAAATAGAAGAAAAATGGACACACCAATACTTCCAAGAAGTGGAAGACCAAGAAAAAGAACTTGACAACTACATAAGAATCCAAAACAAACAACAACGGACCTGACAAAGTCCTTAGAGGCAACTGGAATAAAAGTCCCCACTCCTGTGGGGAGAAAAGTGTGGCGGAAGCAATCGCTTACTTCTTGATATAAGGCAGCAAACTTAGAGTATGTAAACTGGAATGGCATGTGAACAAACCAAAAGAGTCCTGGAACAAGATTATGTGTTTGGATGAGAGCAAAGTTGAATTCAGTAGTCTTAAGTCACACAGGTATGTGTGGTGAGTGAACAAAATGCTTATGAGGAAGGAACACACTTCGTGGTGGAGGCTCAGTGATGTTTTAGGGGTGTATGTCTGCATCAGGCACTGGAGCTCTGCATAAAGTGGAAGGAAGAATGGATGCAGCCCAATATCAAAACAAGACAATGATCCAAAGTAGAAAACAGGAATTAATTAGATGAACATTTAATCATTCCCAGTCTCCAGACCTCTCTAATATCACTGGTACCTGTGGATAGATTTGAATAAGGCTGTAGATGGCAGTCAACCAAGTAATCCGGTTGACTTGGGACAATTATGCCATGAAGAATCGACTAAAAGTAGACCTGAACGGACACAAAGGCAAAGGAAGGACAGACAAAACATTTTATACAAAAACATGCAAACTTTAGTTAAAATATAATTTCATTGTCTTGAGCATTTTTGTTAGTTTGAATGCTGAAGAAACATTTATACTGGCTGAATGAGGATGAAATAATACGCTAAGAAAATGATAAGCTGGCACAAAATTGAAAAATTACTCTTAGGTTAGTAACATGTTTAGATGTTAACATAGGTCTAGAAATGCACTGCACTTTTGCAGCTACAATGTAGGTGAAATAATAAAATAAAAAACAAATTTTCTTTCATCCTCGCTAATTATTTCAGAAGAACATTTCTTGCATATCAGTTTACCAACATGGCAGTGCTCTGATAACATTTGGACTCTCCTTTCAAATCACCCTATGTGAAAATACACTTGACTGGTGCCTTTATGACAGAGGGACTGTTAGTGTCCCAGCCCTGGTGAGTGAGTCTCCTCTAGGTAAGAAGATAGTGTGACCCCTGTCTGAAACAACCGTCTCTGATTCTGCTGCTTCTTTCCATCGTTCTCCTCCCAACTGACCTGGGCTGATTTTCTTGGTGACAGGAAGATAATTATGTCAGGGAGGTTCAGATTCAAAGTATAAATGCACAGTAAAGTGGTCACTGTTCAAATCTGAGAGTGTAAAAACTATACACTAAATGGACTACTTTACACTTTAATCGTTTAAAACATCTAATGGTGAGAAATTGAATGATCAGAAATTATTTTCTAATGTAATCTAAATCATTTAATCTTAAATAATATTTCCTGTGTTAGCTGATTAGACAGAGCATTTCATTATTATACAATTTTAACCAAACACACCCACTAAAAGATAGGCTAATATAAAATTAAGTTATAGTTAGGCCTTATTTAATGTTTAAGACAGCAAGTGCTATGCATAACAACTACAGAGCTCAAAAGTGAGCAGAGTCAATCTGCTCATGAAATTCCTATGATGTGGATCAGAGCTCCAGAAAATGAAAGTATAATCCCAGCATGGGAGGGAAGCAACATGAAGGAGGAAACAATACTGAGTCGATCAAAGGTTTAAATTGATTAGGTAAGTTAAAAAGGCTGCAGGCACAGGTTGTATGTGTATGTGCATGTAGGTGTAATATTTAACTGTTGTCCTTCTAATGTATGCAAGTACTATGTAAACTCAGCATGTCGGTGCAAAAAGTTCCTTGGCTGATCAAGTCAGTAACAAAAACAGCACACAGAACATACCACACAATAATTAGTGTCGTTTCCTTTTTTTGCCAAATCACTGTTGCTAAGCTTGACAATTAATGTGAACACGTTAGACTATAGTGGAATATAGACTATACAGTCTAACATTATGGATCTTCCATGGTTGTGATATTGTGATACTGTATATCATGCAGATGCTGTATATAATGTATATAGAGCTAAACTGAAAGCCTCATTATGTGGGTGTAGCATTGTTGTATTTATTCCATTAATAATTCTGATGTCTACTGTTGTTTTAAAACCATTTTCTCCTTCTTTTGCAGGGAGTGAGATACAGAGATCCATGACTCAGGCTGGAAAAGCTCCAAATGGGGTCACATTGTCAGAGAGCAGAGGGGTAAGATAGAAACTATGGCTGGTGTGTGTGTGTGTGTGTGTGTGTGTGTGTGTGTATATATATAAACACTGTTGTTTACAGCAGAGTAGTAAAGGTGTGACAGCACTGCCAGCTCTCCTGCTGGATCTGTCAGAAAAATGCAGACACTTTAAATGATGCACCATTTTACATCATATCTGTACATCATACAGATATTCTCCAAACAGCAGTAAGAAAATCCTCTCTGCACCCACCCTGACAGCTGTAACTTTTAAAAATTATATATATATATATCCAAAACATGTACGTGACATGTATTTAAAGATGAGAATTAATGGCATGAGTAATAATAATAATGAGTAACAATTTTAATGCAATTGGCCTGAGTCAAGAATGTGTTTAATGTTTTTTTAAACATTTACTTAGTCTCTGTGGCTTGACCTAGATGTACATTTATTTATTTTTTGTGGAAAATCCTCATCCTAGAACAGACATGCTATAATCTTGTGATGATATTAGAAACAATAGTGCATGTGTGTGCTGCTCTTCCAGCCTGCTGGTTGTCATCTATAAATAGGTTTCTCAGTGGTTCTGCTACCCAGGTGGAGAGAACAGAGTGATTATTAAAAGCACAGGCTGCTCAAAACCCCCCCCTTCGCACTCTCCATCTGTCTCTACCTTTACACATGATCCAGGTCCTAATCAATACTGCTGGTGCATCTAGATGAATGTATAAAGAAAACTCCCATAGGCAATTCCCATTATAGTGTAAGGAGAACGGTGAATGTGGTGTGTAAAGATAATTTTTTTCTTTTTTTTCTTCTTCAAAGCTGTACTGGGGTAGTACAGCCTTGTTTACACCAGTACTATCACATTAATGAAAAATGATTTAACAGTGACATTTGGCTTCACCAAATGTCACTGTTGAATCGTGTAAGTTTGTTTTAAATAGTACTGAACTGCTCTGAAATTATTTTCACACCACCCGGAAGAAACACTACATTTTACAGCTTAAGTAAAAACATGCCAATGTAAACGTTTTTTTTTTATCTATCAGTTTTCCATTAACCAGGAGGCTCTGTTGATTGACACATTATTTCAGAAGTAGATTTTTGTAAATCAAGCTAAAACCCATGCATCAGCTTCTGCCCCTGTGAGCAAAACATTGCCTGCTGCAAGTGTGTGTGTGTGTACGTGTATGTGTGTGTGTGTACGCATGCGCCTTTGTCCATGTATCTCAGTGCCCTTGGCTGTGAGGCTGAATAATGAAACTAATTACAAGCTCAAAGAATCCTAAATTGAATCTTAAATTAGAAAGCGAACACCTCCCATCGGTGGTCAGACTAGCAGTTGATTCCCAGACAATAATTTAGCTGAAGAAAATGTCAGTGAGAGCACTGAGAGAAGTAGATTCACCATGAGACTTCAAAGTATCTGGGAGGAAAGACAGGAATGATGAAAGACGTAAAAGATTTTTCCCCTGGGTATGTCAGACTCACAGATCAAAGTTCTCATGTGAAACCAGGCTTTAATAAAAAAAAAAAAAAAGAAATACTGTTATCATTCCCCATTTGTACAGGCAACTGTCACACACTGAGTGAGCACCTGTGGCTTCATCTCAAACTACAAAGGTTAACAGAGTTATCTCTCTACAGACACAGAGAACACATAAAAGGCTATATTGTTAGGCATTATCCAAGGTTTTACTGATATCCGGATGGCGGCACCTGCAATTTCAGTAGTAACTTCCATTTCCTTATAATAAGTTCAACCAAAAATACTGTCTGTGAGGAAAGACCACATTTCCTATAAATACATAATATCATTGGAAACAGCTCAAATGTGTAGCAAAGATATTTTAATTAAGACTGGTGCTGGTAAAAATACTTCAGCCTATTATTCTGGAAAAACAACATAGAAATTCACCTGTATGTTGAACCCAATGATTCTGTGTAATGTGAAAGCAGCCACTGGAAGGAACAAACCCAAAGGGAATTATCATCTGTTTTCCTCATAGCTTTATGGCACATTCATTTCTGCTCAGGTCTTAGCCCCTGTCCCTAACATGTATAAACAGTCATTTAAATCAAAATTGATTCTGAGAAACAAGTAAGCTTAAGAAAACTGTAGTGCATCAACAAAATATTTTTTGTGGATGTGTAAAGTCTTGACTTTTTGATGAGCCAGTGATTTGTGGTGGTTTTGGTTTCTTTTTATTTGGATTTTTTCTGCCCCCTAGTGGCCAAAAAGCAATTACTTCAGTTTGCTGCCTATGTAAACATATTCACAATTGTACACAGCAACACATGAGCTAAAGTCAGGCACTGCAAGTTTAGACTGATGTGTGTAAAGTTCCACGGATTCAGTGAGTGTACTGACATACATTGTGCTCCAGTGCTAAATCCCATCCCAGAACAGACTCCTAGGGATTACACTGCTCCGCCCTCAAATCTGTTTTATATAACACACACACGTCTGATTAACACTGCGTGTGTTCAACAACAAATACGTTTAAATTGATTTTAAGTGTTTATTATAGCATAACTACAGTAATTTACATTTTGCAAACATATATATTTTGTCCACAGGCCTTTGGGGGAATATAAAACATGTCACAGTTTGTGCAATCTTTGTGTGTGTGAGTGTGTGTGTGTGTGTGTGTGTGTGCGCGTGCGTGCATGGGGTGTGTGCTTAACCATTGCCTGATATCAAATACTGCTCAAATAAAAAGCACAGAATTAGTGCTGAAAAATAACCCATGACCATGCACAGCTGGAGCCTGGAGAGCCAGCGAGTGTTGCAGAACAGTGCACATTAATGTGTGTGTGTGAGAGATTTGCCTGAAGTGGCCGTGTGTGTCGTCGTCCTTGGGGGGGTCCAGGTCCTGAGTTGAGAGCAGGCCTGTTTCTTCGCTCTGCTCCTGCTGCTCAGTCATGCTCCTGCCCCTGAATACACAAACACACAGCTCTGTGTTAACAGCAGGCACCTCTCTGCCTGACCTTCATGTACACTTGTAAAAAATGATGTTTGTTTTTGTCTGCAGGTCTGGCTACAGAGAGGAAAAAAAGATATATGAAGCAAACAAGTGGACTTTGCCTGTAAAATCAACACAGCAAAGAAGTAACAATCAAAGTCTAATTCTGCTGGCTTACACTACATATAAAATCTCCACTCAGCAAAATAAAGCTGTGTTCCTGTGTTTGTGCAAACGGTCGGCGTCTGCTCTCACCCAGATGTTCACAAATAGAGCACGTCAGCACCTGTGCAGATGGCTGACCTGATGTGCTGCTGTGAGCTGACTCAAACATTTTTTAAAATACATTTCACACTTCTTAGCACCAAAATGTCTCTGAAATTGAAATTATCCACTACAATACCAAAGGAGGAAGATGAAGACTTGACCTAAATGGTGTAAGGTGAGATGTTTTCTAGCAAAGACTTACAGTAGGTGTCTACCTGTGTGTTCTGATTGATAATGAGTAGAACAAAGCATGATAAGCACACTAATATAAAAATGCTTAGCTCATGCTCAACGAAGGAACAAATTCACTAAAACTCTGAGTGAACCAAATCACAGCTTCGTGTTCACTGTGATGGATTACATTGCTCAGGTCATTTTAACGGCTCGTTGACTCTCTTTTGCATATAGTTTGAAATGGATGGGAGCCAACTGCTTCCTGTGGGAAGGAAAACAAGCTCTGCAATTTCCATCTGGCCACAAAACGTATGCAAAACACATACTAGTGATGTGGATGGCTTTACATTTTCAATGTGATGGGGAGCAGCCATCTGCCTTGACCAGTTGGGGTGAGTGGTTCAAGAAAAGAAAAAGAAAAGAGGAGCAATAAGAACTAATGGCAAAACATTAAGCTTGTTTGTGGGGTCAGTAACTATGAATTGGGAACACGCAGCTCCAAAGACGTGAATAACTGCAGAAACTTCGAGGTATCCTATGCATGAACATATCTATGGTGACATAAATGTATGGTAGAAAGAGGAGAGAAGAGGAGAGGAAGTTCAAATCTATGGTAGCATAACTAAGAGCGAGCCAGCTTTAATGATATGTTTTACTAAAAAGAAGGTTTTTAAGCCTAATCTTGAAAGTAGAATGAGTGTCTGCCTCCTGAATCTGGACTGAGAGTCGGTTCCCCAGGAGAGGAGCTTGATAGCTAAAGGCTCTGCCTCAAATTCTACTTTTGGAAACTCTGGGAACAACAAGTAGGCCTGCACTCTGAGACTGAAGTATTGGGATGGTATAGTACTACAAGGTCTTTGTGATATTCATATGTAAAGAGCAGGGTTTTAAATTCTAGATTTTATGGGAAGCCAATGGAGAGAAGCTAATGATAAAGAAATACAACCTCTCTTGGCAATTCCAAGTCTACCTTTGCTGCGGAATTTTGGATTAATTATTGGCTTTTTTGGGTTGTTATTGGGACAATAGTAGGGGAACTACAGTTGTTTAGTCTAGAAGAAACTAATTCTTGGACTGGTTTTCCAGCATCACTTTGAGACACGATGCTCCTAATTTTGTCATTATGCTGCAGGTGGGAGAAGGCTGTTCTAAAGATTGGTTTAATGTGTGAGTTAAAGGAGATTTCCTGGTCATAAATAAGTCCAAGGTTTCTCACAGCAATACTGGTCAGTAGTTTATGCCGTCTGGGTGCTTCGTCTGCGTTTCGCCCATATACAGCATAATTGTCCGATGCCATTTTAGTGCACACACATTCTGGTGTACACTGGACCAGAAGAAAGATCCTGACTGTACTCATCAGAATGATGTTATTATATAGGAACTTTCTGCAGCTGTTACCCACTATGTTTTGCTAATACTGAGACATTTATTATTACTAGTTTTTAAATACTAGTTCTATTTTTCACTCTCCCTAAAGAGCAACACATGGTGTTTATGTCCTGTTGTCTCAGAGTGGTGTACGCACTGTCAGTTTAAGGCTAATAACAGAAATATGCAAAAATCATACAAATTTATAATCGTATCTTGATGCAGTTTCTTCGTGAACACAATACGTAAATATATTCTTAATCAACTCCTCTTTTATGTTTTCTTCCAGCTGATATAACGAGAAGAAAAAAGTGGGTATCATTTATTTATTTATTTTCATTTTGCCATCATATTCGACCATCTATTGTTCCTCCTTTTCTCACCTGCATGTTGAATTTTTCTTTTTCAGATGCACACAGATGCACACACAAACACACACCTGCCCTGTTCATTATTTTCCTCTGGGAGAGGGGCAGTTGTTACCAGCTGCTCTGGTCTAATTACAGGTGCTGATGGAAAAAAGCTCCTACATGTAGTTCCCTGTGTATTACCTCTAATTGGCCTGAAGCTTTACATCGGGTACTGAGGTTTTTTGTTTTTAAAAAAAGAAATTTACTGAAATAATGTTACAATCAATTATGATACATAAAGGTAAAGCAAGAGGAAAACAATATATAAGGCTTTACATTCATTACTAATGAAATACAAAAGGAAATGGCAACAATAAAGACATCAGGCAGTGACCTGTTCAAAGAACTCTGATTGGTTATCTGTGAGGGAGGTGAAGATCCTCTGGTAACAAATATGGAGGCGATGTTCGCCTTAGGCTTAAGAAATTAAGGAATAGTATCTGATCCCAAATATAGGCCTACAGGCAAATTTAAGTCCTGCTGGAGTTCAGTTATAAAAAATACAAAGAGGGACTTGTAGTTGGCTCTGGAAGTAATGGGTGGGTTGCAGTACTAAGATTCCACTGATCAAGATATTTCATATAACAAGTTACTTAGACTGTTATTGCTCATAAGATATGAGGAAAAATGCTTAAGATTGTATCTTCTGAAATAAAAAATTCCTAAATCGACTTTATTTGTGTCATAATTTGTCAATGACAGCTGGGACTGGCTCCAGAACCCCCTCGACCTTTAACATAATGGATGGATGTTACTACCAAGACAATGTAAATAGAAAGTTTTTTGTGTTATTCTTTAAAATCTTTCCAGGTAGGCCTTTATTATATGTGAGAGATAAAGATATTTCAAAAGCCATTTAATATCTTTATTTAATATCACACCAGCACTGGTGTGTGTTTTCTGACCAATAAGGATGTTTCAGTAATGAAATTGAAAAGTTTTATTTAGTCAGCTGGGGGTTTCCTAGAACTGAAATCACACAAATAAACTATGAATGTTGCCCTACCTACAACACGACCTGTTACCTTTCATTCCTAAACTTGTCCCAAACAGATTTAATCCTGCCAGTCTGGGTGAGTGAACGGATGACATTTAGTCACAAGTTTTCATCTAGACCACCACTGCCCCAGCTACATAAACACACAAGACAACATCTCTAGATGATGTTAGAACACGAGTATGTCATTTGTGATTGTGTGTATTCACAAATAAAAATGCAAACATACGATAAGCACCAAATCACTTTTGAGAACCTTTGGGCTATGGGGGACCCAGGGTAGTTTGCTGTTCTCCACGACAACACATCCTTGAGGGATGACTAGTGGTTAAGCTAAGGAGGAGGGTTTGGTCCTGACTGGGAGGTGAAAAGGAGCAGTTCCATCACTACGCTGTTGTAGAGTACGGGTGTGTGAGAGGAAGTGGGGTGAAATCTTATTCTCTATCTCAGTGGATGGTTCAATAATCCGTTTCAGCAGCAGCGGCTCATCTGAACAGTCCTGTGGTTACAGGTTCCATATTTGCCTTATAGCAGTGCTGAATGCTACACAAAAAAAACAAACATATATACAGCATCCAATAAATGTACATGTTGAACTTCAAATACACTGCATTCACGATCCTGCAAAACTCCTTCTTGGTCTTCTGGGAATCTGTCCTGCTCTGGTCTACTTGAATATTAATTAAAAGACCTCCACCTGTCCATCTCTGCTCCTCCATGTCCTTCTTTGACTCTGATGACAAACATTATGTACTGTCACAATCCTCTAATCCAATAAACTGTAATCTTGTTAAGGTTTCTACAGTAGCCACTGCATCCTGTCAATCGTTTCCTTGTAGCTCCCCTACACCAAGTTCTTGTTGTAGTTGTCAAAATCTAAAGTTGAATGCCACCTTCTAACTTAGTGTATACAAAGAGCACAAGCTGCAACTCTCTCTCCCCCTTATTGATCACACGTTCACGCAGGAAACCTCTGAGACCAAGACAGGAGGCAGACAGAATTGAAACTAAATGGGTCTAAAGCAAAGTTTAGTTTGAAAAGCTAAAGGTCACTTGACCCTCACTTGAGGGTTAACCCAACATTGTGCTTAAAGGAATAAATTGACCATTTTTTGCACTTAATGTAAATGTATTTAAATGTAAATTTTCATACCTTTGTGTGAACCACCACTGACTGTATTTCCTTTCCTATTAAAATGATCATTCCTGGGTTTTTCTGGCGTTTTTTGTTTGTACATTGACTCTATTTGCTCTTGCACAGACACACAGGCTATGACATTGCAATAGAGGTGCAGCCAAATAGTCACATTTTTCATTTTGTGTAACCACTTAATAAATATGAGGTCATGTAAAGTTTAGTAAAGCATATTAATCTATAGCAATTGTGTTTTTTGATAAACGTTACTTTTGATAATCAAAAGTACAAAGAAATGTGTGTGTGTGTGTGTGTGTGTGTGTGTGTGTGTGTGTGTGTGTGTGTGTGTGTGTGTGTGTGTGTGTGTGTGTGTGTGTCAAGAAGCGCCAAATTAGTATCGGATCAGAAGCGATTCTTCAAAATAAGAGCTCAAAGGTACAGCAGAATCATAACAACCAAAACGAGAAAAGCTGCAATAAATACTTTACAGTACTCTACATGTATATAGTCTATATGTTAAATTATAAATCCATATCATGGTAACATTTGATTTGTTGACCGAAAAAATAACCAAGTCCCATGTTCTTTGTAATTTGGTATCTTTCCCGGAAACTCCACGCTTCCTCTCTCTACCTTGACGTCTGTTCCTACCTGTAGCTCACGCGCTGCAGCGACTTTTTCCGCTGTGTTGTCGCCTTATAGCTGTAAGACTTCCCCTCAGATCTGCGCTTTATTCCTCGGTGTTATCATTTCATCTTCTTTAAACACACACACACACAAAAACCTAAGGAAACCACTCAGCTGGACAGAAAGCATGGAGCAGAGGTAGCTGTGCTCTCCGCTCCGCAGAGGTGGGCTGATCTCACCTCCAGCCCCGTGTGAGCCGTTTACGCTCTGCCACGGATTAAACAGCGACTAGTTTCTTTCCACTCACGCCCAGAATAACGTAACGACGGCTCATCAATTACAAACACAAACACCAAAGCTTTTTGCAATTTGATTTGAACACTGAGGCCAAACCGAGCTACAACAATACAGCCAATAGTTCACGCCACCTTACTGTTATTATGATGATGATGATGATTATTATCTTCTATAGGTGTAGACAAATACTAAAATTATTACGGCAATTTCCTAGTATTTTCAATGGTTCATAATATAGATTCATTACTTAAAAAGTACTTTGTCCGGCTTTATTAGATTTACTTTTACACATATAATATACTACATGCATAAAACAACTATTTTGACCGCAAATTAGATTTAAAAAAAGTTCAATCTGTTCTCAGTCTCTTTGGTTTGGGAAAAATGTCCAATAGGCTACAGGAACAGAGGTCAACTTAGAAGTAAGTAAGTTCATTCATTGTTATATTAATAAATTATTAATAATATTAATATATTAATTTTAAAACATTTCTAGTAATTTCGCGAAAAGAAAAGCCACTTTCCTTCTCGTTGTAAAGTGGACAGATGTTGCAAAGTACAAAAAGATTAAAAAGCATAAACCAAACAAATACTTATGGAACCAATAATAATGCAAAAAACAACTCTTGCTTCAGTTTGAGTACTAAGAGTGTCGCCTCTCTAAAGCTTTCAGCCATCCATGCTTCAAGCTGTCAGTGTTACAGCTACTTTATGGTCTCAGGGTTAAACTTGGAAGCACTTCTTGAGGAGAATCTTTGTTAGGATAAGTTGGTATATTGTGGTGCAGAAAATACTGTGACACCCGCAAGTCTGTATAAATTTATGTGTAGCTACAAAAGGTGACTTTTTTCCTGTAGGTTCACAATGTCAATTAGCAGCATTTGTCATTTATCAATCAAAGACTTTTTGCTTTGTCCAATGGTGGCTGAATCATGTCTCCAAAGTGCTGGTTAACCACACTGCCCAACTACTTAATATGTAAAATAGAATAGACATTGAAAATTGTGATAAAATGTCCTCATTAACTAACAAAGAATGTGTGACACATGCAGAAGACAAATACTGCTAGCTGGCATGTTCTCCATCATGGCCATTCTTGCAATTGTGCAATTTAATCAAATTCACTCAGAGGTTTTTAATTTTTTTGTAAGTGTTTTGTTGTCCTGATGCACAGAAACAAAAACCTTTATTGCAACCTCTGGTGGCTGGTGGTTAAAAATTCAATTGGTGTCACTTTATCAATAACATAAAGAGGTCTTTAAGTCTCATCTTTCTGAATATACACAATGAATGTAAAAAATGAGACGTCGTACTGATATATATCACTTTTGACCCAGTTAAAACATCCTCCTCTGACACCTGGATTCACCTTGGAGGTGTAATTCATGACAAGTACTTTAAATTTTCAGTACTTTCAGCAAAGTCATGGCGTAGTGGTGCTGACTGACCTGGCTCTGTTGGCTGCTATCCTCTGACTGCAGTTACCATGAGAGTAGCGGTAATGGGAGACCTGATAGTAGCTTTCCTGGCCTTGGGTCTCGTCGGCAGGCAGGGCCTTAGGGCTGGCTGCGTAGATAGTGCATCCCATGAACACCTCCTAGAAGTTGCCCTCAATGTCCTACAGTTAGTGGAGAGAAGCGTCCTCAAGGTTTCCTTTCTCTGAGTGGTCTGTCCTGTCCTGATGCCAGCCAGCTGCTCTGTGGAAAAGCCATTGGCTCAGCACTTTGCTATCTTAACCCCTCCTTCCCTCTGAAGCTCCCCTTCAGCCAACCTCGTTCTCCCTCTCTCTCTGGCCCTCCTCCATTTGCAGAGCTGAGAGCAGAGAGGATAATCAGATTTCACATTTACACTCAACAAAATCATCCCCAGCGTAATCGCTCCCTGTCACTGATGTTGTGTTATGCTAATGCACAAAGCGTACTCTCAGTTCAGGCGCATTAGGAGCAGTTAAAAATATCTTAAACCCCTGGTAGAAGACAATGCATGAAGTTGTAACAATACGTATTTAAAGTGTTGAAGAGACTGACAGCCGGTAAAACATACAGCAACTAATGATTATTCTATGTACAATGTCATTTCAACCTATTACTGTGATTGACTAGTCAAAGGTTCTCACCAAAAGGTGAAGTTAAAATGGATTACTTTCTCACAACAGTCCCAAACTCAGACACAATATTCAATTAAAATTATACAGAGATGTAAAAAGCAGCAGTCACATTAAGGAAATGTTGGCCATTTCTACATGATTTCAGACTTATAGGGTTCTAGTGTCAATTGGCACATTCATTATTCCACACCATAATGGCCAAAAACATCCAAGTGAAGTCATAATATGCAAAACACATTTTAGAGGTGCAGAGATGTTATGTTGTGCAGAGGTGCAAGTGTTTTACTTGTCAGCAAGCATTTATGCCCTTCAGTCTTGTCGTATTGTGTTGTACATTTTATTTTTAACAATAAAACTGCCATCAATCTACACTCTGTGACCAGTGAGGTTTACTCTAACCAAACCGAGCCAAATTCCTCTCCTGACAGAAAGAGAACCTCAGCAACACTTCATCAGTTCAGCGTTTACGGTGAAGTGACTGGGAGGAAGCCAGTTTGAATGAAAGGCATATAGGAAAACCTTCCCAGAGCCTCTGAAACAATGATAAAAGCAAGACTATGGTCCAATGAGACCAAAACTGAACTCTTTAGGCGGATTTTCAAGCTCTAGGTCTGGCAAGCACTAGGCACTGTTCATCTCGTTTCTAATACCATCTCTATGGTGAAGCTTGGTGGTGGCAGCATCATGCTAAGAAGTTGCATCTTGGTGACAGGGGCACGGAGAGTAGTCAGGATTAAAGGAAGAATGAACGCAGTCAAAGACAGCGAAGACCTTGTAGAAAAACATTTGAGTTTAACAATGACCAAAAGCAAACAGCCAAGGCAACACAGGGGTAGTTTCAGATAGTCTCTACTTAAGCCGCTCAAATAAAGCCAAACCCCACCGAACATCTGTGGACAGGCCTGAAGATGGCACTTCACAGACACTTCCTGTCAGGAAGAAGTGGATAAACTGCCTAAATCCAGGTGGGAGAAGCCCATGTAGTTATCAAATGGGACTATATCAAGTCCAAATCTTTTAAAATTAGAGATTTCAATATTTTGTTTATTTACAAAAAAATGTCTTTAAACATATTGTCACTTTCTCATTTTGTGTTCAAGTATAGGTTAATAGGGTAAATGGTAGTTTTATGTATTTCAAATTTAATCTATGATCCTGAATTTACAAGAGAAACATGTTCAGAATATGAACTTTTATTCCCACGGACACAAACTTAGCAGTTAAAATCCACATTTTAGTCAGACTGGACAAACAATAGTCTCTTTAGAGATACTGCTCTCCTGTGGCCAAAAACCACAGGGCAGTTTTGAAATCTTAAAGATCTTAAGATTCTTTTCTATAATTATCTCTTTGATTCCTTCAAGAAAGTATCATTATATTAGAATTATTATTTTAAAAGCTGTCTTTGGCAATATTAACTGGTAGAATGGATAATCTTTGTAGACACACTGAATCCTTTTCATAGTAGCGTTTTCAAAGGACAAAATACTGTAAGTGTTACTTTACCTCCACGGCGCCAACAAAGCAGGAGGCATAGAGCAGGTCCCAGGACAGGTTGTCTCATAAAAAGATTTATTTTTTCCAGCCCAAATTTACAAAGGCAAGTTACAGAGTATTGTATAAAAAGAACCATGGTAATGTACACTTTACACAAACTCCTGAAGGGAAGGAGAAAGGAGGAGAGGGAGAAGAATTCTGAATTTCTCAGACAGAAAAAAAATGAAGACATTGTAAACATCCTTTCAAGCACCTGATTTGGTACTCTGGGGTGGGGGTGGGGGGGTTGTGTGACAGTAGGTGGGTCAGAAAAGGACAAACAAGCAAGTGTTTCTGTGTTTTCACAGAAGAATGTTCAACTAGGCACCAATTGAGACAACTGCTGGCCAATAAATATACTCTTCACCATGAAACAAATACAGTCCTGCAAAATACAAGAGCCAAGCACTTTCCAATATGTTGATAGCAAACATTACTTTTCTGCCTTTACACTTTAGTATATATGATTTTCACTGGGCTTTGCTTACTACTGAGATAACATTACTACTCTCAGAGAGAGAACAAATGCACTTGTCACAACCATTGTCTGATAAAACTATATGTATGCATTCTGCTGGTACTAAAACCCACTGACTTTAATGACAACATCACAGCTGCCTAGGTTACCCTTACATATTAACTACCAGTCAAACACCACCACATTCAGCTTAGTCATGTCAGCCATTCTTCCTTAAGATGCGGAAAAAGAGAAACCATCTTGCAAAAATCGTGGGACGAGACACTGGCAACTTATTAACTTGGAATGTCCAAGAACCTCAAAATGAAGAGCCGTGGTTTCAAAAACCTTAGCTGTGTCTCAACAAAGAAATAATGTCCAACTTTAGAGGGTGTTAGACATGAGATAAACAGGTGGCCTATGCACTTGAATCACCCTTGACCACTGATGGTGCAAAAATGAGGAAAAAGCACAACAATGGAACATTAGAAGTTACTGTAAACCAAATATTAATAAAATGAGTCAGTGACAACATGGTCAATAATGTACTCCATTTATAATGCTCTAGAGGAGTGTAAAGAAAACCCACAACAGCAATGTGTGGCATAACACAATTGCCATTTTTCTATCCTGAGCCTGTTTGTCTGAATTAAGCAGAAAATGTGCCCATTAAGAGAAGCCCCCTCAAATCAATGCACATGGTATATGGATAGAATTTCACCTACAACCCCTGAGGATAAGAGAACTGTAATTTAAAGCCAAGAGGGACATCGGGTAGAAGAGGCCATGCTGACAGTCATTTTTTGTGTGGTTTTTAGAATTAACCAGGGTTGCTTGAATTTGGCACCACCAGTTTGAGATCTTAAGGAAAAGCTCAAGCTCTTGCTTTCTATTTAAGTTTACTACAGTATATACGTCTGATCATGAGTTTTTGGGGTCATTTCATGCACTAAGGTTTATTGGGGTAGGAGTTGACCTTAGAATACAGGCAGCAACAAAGAAAAATAGTGTCTGAGGTATCAGACTAATTGAACCAAGTTTTTGAACCAAAATCAGAGCCATGTCAAGAACTGTCCAAAGTGAAGGTGTTTTATGGTGAATCCACACAAGCAAGCGAAGATATTTGTTGTGCCAAAAAGCCCCAAAATCAAACAGATTTACTATTTTATTTTCACCTTTCTGACTGACTTGTCAGACAGACGTGACGGAGTTGCTGTGGAATCACTGAAAAAAAAAAAAAAATTGGACATGTTGATAATGATCCAGGGGTCTGGAGCCAATCTACTGCATGTTGGGAAGAATGGAGACGTGAACCAAGCTTGCAATGTTCTGAGAAGGGTGATATCGGGGGGGGGGGGGGGGGGAGTTTAAAAAATCTGCAGCAAGATAAACAAAGCTGATGTGAAGAAGCAGCACACTGGGACATCTAGGGATGCAGCAGCAAACGCTGTGAAGGCTGAAAAGCTATTTAACAGTGACAATTTTACAACTGTTGCGTGCTGGGATAAATATAAACATTTACGCACATTAAAGTAGGCTAAAAGTCTATATTACAGCAGAAAAATACATAAGTTGAGTTAAATTTCACATTGTTTACAGAAAACAAACTTGATGGAGTTAAACAAAAAACAATCTTACAGTAAAACGCCAGAAAAATGCCAAATGCAGTGATGAAAATGCCCCGTGAATTCATCGCTTGCTAATGTGGCTTCACCAGTGAGTGGGTGTAAAGATAGACGTGATTCCTTTCATAGTGAGGGAACACATTATGGAGGGGACTAATACCAGCGTCTGACACATTCAAAGATGAACACAATGATATGGAGTAGAACTAAAGTATTGCTGAGAAACGAAAACATGAGTAGTGTTTATTCTCCACTGAGGTGTACGCGGTCCCTTCGCAAAACATGACGACATCATCCCTGAAACAAGAACTGAAGGTTTGAAGAGGATGGGAATCAACAATGACAATGGAAAATGAAGAACTTCAGTCTCAGGCTCTTAAGTCTCTGATAAAAGCAGCTGCTGCCATATTCCCTCTCCCCATGAAATACAGCCAAACATTTGTCAAGTTAAGGATATACTGTTGTTTCATGGCATACAGGAAGCCAAAGAAAGAGTTGAAATCATTTCAGTATGATTCACTTTTTTGTCCGTTTTTAATTTAGTTCGACTCCACTTGCCCATCACCCACCCAACTCCCCCAAATCCCCTGCCAATTTCTTTCTGCGTGCGACAAAAAAATTAAAAATAAAATAAAAGCAATGCAGTCAAGGTATTAAAATAAACAAAAAAAGCTGTTCTGGCAGTCCCAATAGTCTCTTTTTGCATTGTATTTGTTGACAGTGCAAAGACTAGATAATCAGCGGGTTGATGTTTCCTCTGCGTGGTTGGGCAGAGTGATGGCTTTGAACCTGGGTTTTTAATCAGTTCCGTTACAGTCCAAGGTTTGGAGAATCTGGGGTCATTTAAGAGGGGAGAAAAAAATAATGACAATCTGCCTAGTCATGGAGCAGAACAACAAAAAATATAGATAGAAACACCATTCAACTGATGTCTAAAAGGTAACGCCCAGGAGATGTTCTCATGTGAGCCAGTCACATGAATCTTTGCAGAGTTGAGGTGTGACGGTCAGGTTTCCCTGTGAAAGATACAAATGAAAGTGGTTTATTCACAGTACCACCACATCACTCATACATTTATTAAAGCAACAGAAAGAGATTTAGCAAAATACCACAGAATCAGGCAGTGGTGGAAAAAAGCATTATATCTGAAAACACTTGTGAAGTATTTGTACTTGTACTTTACCTTCTCTTCAATTTGGACCAATTCAGCTTACTTTTTGCTCAAATAGACTGATTTGACAAATGAACTAAAATATGATTAATTTTATATACAAATGTTAAAAATATTTTTTTTTTTACTTTGGCAAACTACAAGATTACAAGAAAACTATCTTAACATATAAATACATGCATAAGAGTAATACAATAATACAGCATGTCTGGAAGGCTACTGTGTACTTTGAGTTTGGATACTTTAGAGACAGTCTGCTGACAATACTGCTGTAGCTTCACTGGAATGGGAATCATTTGAATACTTGTTCCAGTAATGTTGTACCGTATTAAACCTGCAGCTTCCTTTCATAAAAGATGTAATATTCATGCTGTTTGTATTCAAAGTGGCTGGGGAATTAAATTTTTGGTGTAAATGACATCAAATTACAGAGAGAGGAGTTTGTTATTTAGCCTTTGATGACATAAACACTCAGGACAAAATTAACAAATGGCAGCCAGTAGAATGGATACAATTCAATAGCACCACAAACTGCATCTTCCAAAATAATTAGACAGTTTTTACAATACAACTGAACATTTCGCCTTCATGAAGGAACAATTTCTTACAAGACAGTATATCACTGAAAGGGATAAAAGGGTAACACGCACATATTTATCAAATTCCTACATTGTAATTTCAAAGAGCTCCCACTAGATGTCAGTACAGGCTGCAGAGTTTTTGTGTCTAGGCAGGCATGTGTTTCATCAAAACTGTGATCCACTTGTCCTCAGAGGACCTACTTAGAATGGATGAGCTGAGGGGCTAAATGCTGCAGTGCATATTGTAGTAGATTGCAGCAGAATAGCAAGAGCTTTGTTTGTTCAGGATTTTCGTTTAAAGAGGGTGCTGCCCTTAATTCTGCATCATAAAGTGCAAGGCATGGCTTGTTCTTTTCAAGTGCAGCATTTGATTTTAACAAGACATGAAACTTCTGTGCTGCTGCTCATAACTCATCACATACATTGTTTATGAGAAGCACAATGTCACTTGCATTTAACTGGTTCACAAACACTGCTGTTATTTATGTGTCTCAATAATATTTTGTTTCACATTCAGCCTTTTGCCTGTCTCTGCTCCTAAGGGGGTCTTACCGTTCTCACCTCCGAGGTGGCGGGTAGAGGGAGGGGGTTGCTGCTTGTGGACTGGCAACAATAGCTGATGAAGAGAGACCTATGGTAGGTTGAAAAATGTATGGCTATCAATAATATTTCCTATTTTACTTGTAAATTTATTTCGCTGACTATACAATCATCTAACAGTCTGCATCTTATTACAGTATGTTCTGACTGTGGGGCTTGTAAGTAAGTAACTGACAGTAATATGCTTTACTTGTTTAGTGTGTATTTAGACATCTAAGAACACTATAGCAATGGCGGAGACAGGACAAACTGAGGACACTCACCTGTGGCATAAGACAGGTCATATTGCCCTGAGAGCAGGGGGTATCCTAGGTGGTGGTGAGAGGGCATGATGCGCTGGGAGGGGGAGGAGCGCGGTCGGTCCACGTCTCTCTCTCTTTCCCTGTCACGCTCCCTTTCCCGATCTCTGTCTCCAGCAGTCCCTCTATCCTGCTCCCTGTCCCTGTCGTGGGGTGGCTTTTCACCTACTGTAGGAGATTTGCTCTTGTATTGGCTGGCGTGCTGATGCAGGATATCCAGGGCTTTGGAGTCCGCTGCCGCTTTGGTGACAGTAGGGCTAGCACGAGATTTGTCGCTGCCTTCCTCACCTCCAGCTATTTTCGTGCCATATGGAGAAAAGGGATAAGCTCCAGGCAGGTAAGAACCTACGAGTAATGAAGAAAATTCAAAGTTCCAATTTAGGCTTCAATGGAATACAAATGTGATAACTGATGATGTATTATTCTTCAATACTTTTCACAACAATCAAACTTCATTGTCCACTGTCAACAAAATTGATTTTAGGTGATCATCTGGAGAAAAGTTCACTGTTCACATAACAGGACTATATCCTGGTACTAACAGTTTACTAACTGTTTAAATACAGCAGATTGTCTTTACATAGGCTCATTCTGCTCTTGAAACGAAAACACACACTGCTGGTAATGTGGTTCACCACAATGGGCCTGGCTGCAAAATGCTCCGTGTTCATTTCGTTTAGAAGGGAATTCATGTGCTCACATGGAGGTTGTGTTTAAGATATCAATAGTGCTGTTGCTCTGTATGTTGGCAAATTACCAAATGTTGATGAGATAAACACACAGCCATATATCACCCATCAATTACGCAAGTGGACTATGTTCTTTAAGCAACATACATCAGAAATTTGAGGATCAAAACTTACTACTTTCAGATTTATTTATAAAACATGTTACCAACTCATTAAATATTTTTGAAAAACAAAGTAACAAAAATTCTTGATGAATGGAATGAGCTTGTCCATTATATGGAACTTAAAACAACTGTAAGAAATGTAGTTTAATGAAAAAACAGTCCTTTATTAGTCTGAACTGTCCTTCCAGATTACGCCCATGTACGTATTCTGTGCCGTTTTACACTTTTTTTTATACATTACTGCAACTTTTAGCAATAACACTGATGAGATCCTGATGAGACTGGTACATGCAGTTTAAAACTGCAATAGCCCAAAAAGAAATACATAATATAAACCAAGAGCCAGTAAATTCTTTAAGCCATGCTGAGAGCATTTCCATCTAAACTCTGCATACAAGTCAAAACATTGGTAGGGAGATTCATTATCACTTTTAGTAAATGTCTGTGGTACAATAGTTACCACTGGCTCTAAAAAGATTTTTCAAATGAACCACCCATTTGCTTGAGAACGTCACTAGGGAAATCAAGGGTTTAAGAATTATTAATCTAATGTCATACCTGGGTAGTTCGGCATCATGACTGAGGGCAAACCCCTGTATCCAGGGTGGTTGGTCTCATAACCTTGTCCATAAGGGTAACTATGCATGTAGGGCAGGTAGCCTTGGTGCTGCGCTAGTGTTGATGAGAACTGCATGTGAGGATTAGAACGAGAGTCTTTGCTCATAGCCCGGTGGTCCTCAGAAGTTATTCGGGGATCACTGGCCTCTTTGACATCCTCTTTGGCCCCAATTTGACTGTCTTTGGGCCTAGGCCTGTCATCCTTTAATTTACGATCACGTTCCCGTTCTCTATCCCTTTCATCTTTCCATCGAGGTTGTTGTTGCTGGTGTTCATCTTCTGCTTGGGGCTTTTGGCTCTCAGAGTACTGAAGTCAGAAATAAGGTCAAAATGAGCGCAAATAACATCTCCATACTCAAATAACATTCTCACAACAGATTTACAAACATATATTATAACACTGTTGTACTGTTTTCCACTTTACCTGTCGGTACCACATGGTCTGCTCCATCGCTGCCTGACCTCTTGACTCCAGTGCCTGCTTAGAGTCTTCCTTTCCGTGGTGGCCCACTTCTGTCAGCTTCATCTTTAGCCCCTCAGCTTGCTGGGACTTGGAATCTTCCCCTTTAATGCCTCCCATGGATTTGGAAGAGGCCTCAGAGGGAGATTCCCTAGATTTGGTTGGGGGTTGTGATGTCTTTCCAAGCTCTGACTGACTTGGAGCTTTAGAGAGGCTTGGTGGCATTGGGCTCTTTTGTTTCCAGTCCTCCTTTATGGAAGCTTCTCGTTCTTTTATGGCTGCATCTGACTTCTTCTCAGCACGATGCTGTTCAGCCATCTGTCGCTGGCGCTCCTCGAATTGTTGCCTGTAGGCTGGGTTGGTGTTAATCAAGTGGTTATGGTAGGCTTGATCATGATGGTAGGCATATGGGGGGACATAAGCATACTGGTTGTAGTAAAGAGGTTGCATGTACATGTTGGACCTCGGCTGGATGACTGATGGTTGCTGTTGCTGCTGGCCAGGAACACAGTCTGGTTTGCGGTCTTCATGAATCTCAACTTTTGCCTTCTCGTCAGCTTGGTCCTGATCATCATCCCTTTTGATTTTAGCTTGAACTTCAGCCACTGCCGTGCCTGGATTGGGTCCACTGGGACTGGGGTTGACATAATTGGGTGAATAATATGTGTCATAGGTGGTATAATATGGGGACTCTTTGTTGCTTGTCTGGTTTTGAAAAAGTGCTTTTTTTACACTGTCCCTGATGGCTTGGTCCTCTGTCCTGACCTTGACACCTTCTAGTTTTCCTTCACCATCCTCACCAGCATCTGAAATGTCTGAATATGCTGGGCTATTAGTTTTGACTGAAGAATTGTCAGCACCGTTCTGGTTCACCATGTGAAGTGGTGTCAGAGGCTGTGGCATCCCACTGCCATCTATCCGACTAGCTACACCAATAGATGGGCTAGGGGCATTGTCAGAGAAGCTGTATATCTTGTCAGCCTCAGCCTTGATACTGGCCAAGCGACTCTGATGAGGATCCGAGGAACCATTGAGGAGTCCTTCCCCCTTATTTCCTTGATCACAAGGTTCAGGGTAGGCAAGCTTTCCTTCCTCCCCTTTTCCTCCCTTTCCTGGGGGCTTGGGGCTGTCAGCCTCCTTTCCAACATCTTTTTTCTTCTTGTCTTTCTTCTTCTTGTCTTTGGAGTTACTTGAGGGAGGATCTCCAATGGCAGGCGGTTTAGGCTGTGTACCTTTCATCTGAGGACTCTTGGGGATACCTTGTATCATTGGGGTAAGCCCTGGGGAAGAATTTGGGTTTCCAGAAGGAAAAGAGTACATCGGCTGGGATGCTGTAGAGCCGGGACCGATGGGGCGTGGGGACTTCATGTTTTTCTGGGCCATTTTATCGGCTTTTGTGCCAGTGCTAGTCTTTTTCGACTTGTCCGATCCTTTCTTATCATCTATACCATCGTTACTGGCCTCATCAGTAAGACATGGCCCATCCTCACACCCGTCCATTGGTGTACCTCCTATTTCTGGATCAGTATCAGCAGTTTTCTTTTTACTCTGTTTTGAACCAAATTTCCCAGGAGATGGGGAAGGACTTTGAGCATCAAAGTTTCTGCCTTTGGGAGTAACTGAACGTGCTGGAGACAAACATCCTTTCTGAGAGATAGATGCTCCATTACAGTTCCCTTGTTCAGGATGGAGAGTTGAGTCCTCTCCATATTCACTGTCTCCATCTAAGTCCAACTTTATGTCATCATCATTGTGGGCACGTGCTTGGTGGTACTTGAGACCATTGATGTGCTTGTACTTCTTGTTGCAGTTAGGGTGTGGGCAGTCAATAAGAACTGGGGAGGGGCAGCTACGATCTAGTGGAGGTGGAAGTTGCTCAGTCTTAATGGCAGGGAGAGGCAGACCTGTTGGTCCCACCACTCCACTGTTGGAATTTGTCCGCATACGTTTGCTGCCTTTGGTGTCCTCTGAGCTGGAATTGGGTTCCATGTCTGAGGCTGGCTTGGCCTTGCGTTTTCCAGTTGAAGAGGGACTGGCCTTGATGTCTTCTGCGTTACTGTTGGGTGGTGAGCGTCGCTCTGATGGTGTCTGGCTTCCCCTCCTCCCCTTGCTGTTAGAGGCAGCACGTGTCTTGTTGTTGGTCGTGCCCTTGTTGTCAGATGAGTTGCTGTTCTCGTTGATAGGCGTGTTGCTATTTGGTCTCATTCGTTTACCTCGACCACGGCCATTCCTCATCTCCAGATCACTTGTAGGGGATTCACAAAACCTGCACCAGGGTTGAAGATCACATGTGGAACTTTACTGGTTAACATGAATATCACTGGTTGATTTCAATGAAACTCATTAAAGTTTTACCTCAAATGCTGAAATAATGCCAAATTCCAATGCCAAATAAAACTAATAAATTTAAAAAAATTAATCTTAGAAGGAAGTAAAGTACGTA
This sequence comes from Channa argus, assembly GCF_033026475.1. Lineage (NCBI taxonomy): Eukaryota > Metazoa > Chordata > Actinopteri > Anabantiformes > Channidae > Channa > Channa argus. The sequence continues at coordinate 15,467,304 of NC_090198.1, forward strand.
AATCAAAAAACATTTAAGAGTTTTTCCCTTTTATGTCACACACGACGTCATTTTTGTAGTAAACTGTTTAAGTGTAATTAAGGCGTGACCAGACATCTTAGATTAAACTGCTACTTGGCAAACCCCAGTTACCCAGATGCATTCTTAAGTAACCACACACACCATCAGGATAAAAAAAATAAAATAAAAAATTCCAATTGTAATGTGTTCAAGAGGTCTTAATGGCCATGTTTTTGTTTGTATGTACTTTTACTGGAAATCTAATAAAATGGTATTTACAGTATTGGCATGTCAGATAGCATGGCACAGCTCTACAGAGTCGTGAGAAATTCAGAAATTTATAAGAGAAGTCACATGCAATACACATTATTAACTGGAGCTTTCAACAAAAAAATGGCAATAATATAAACTTTTGCATACTATTTTTCTGCCTGTAATCCCAATCATTTGAATCTGATATTTTGTGCAGTATGAGTGAGTTAAATAACTATGCAAGAACTTTAAACAAAGCCATGATTTTTTTTTTAAATAAAAAAATAAGTAAACATCATTCATAGCAGTGAACATTGTAGCTTCTGTGTAATCAAAACAGTTATTCAAAATACCAGTTTGGCCTTCGCTCTCCACAACAGTAATGTAATTATCTTTCTGCACAGCAGTGAAGGTTAGCAATCTGTGACAAAGAGAGACACTGTGTTGGTATGACTCACGGCTTCCTCCACAAGTCTCCCTAAACAATTTCAGAACCAGCAGGGGATGTGAATACATCCGTAGTCTAACAGTGGTAGTGGAATTTAGACTCATTACAAGTCCAAGTTCATATTCAGTTGGTTGAAAGCGTTTTGAATTATTCATGGTGTGTCCCTAATGTAGTTGTGCTGCAAAGTGTGATTATTTCGGCGCAAATACAACCCAATAAACTTCACTTACAATGCAAACCTCACTACATATTGTTGTGATTTAGTACGATACAGTAGTATGATTCTTCCATTCATTGCTTTCCTTTAGATTTTCTTTTCCAATTGCACTTGGACATTGCACAAGCATGCCTCTCAAACTTAGACATATTTTCAGAACAGTGCAGGTGTTTTTTATTTAAAAGCAAATGCTTAAAAATGTATTTTCCACAAGCTGTGTATTTTGCATAACAACTGTAAATTCCAATAAAATTTAAATACCTTGAGCTACCACCTACATAACACTGATTTAAGAAAATGCACCCTTTGTGATAGGGAATATTTTACAAAAGCTATTAGTCCAGTAATTGGATTCTGCAATCTGGCTTGTTAGAGTAGCTTTCTATTTCCACTACAACCTCCCGGGACATCAGCTGTTTGCCAATGAATCCCATTTCCCCAGGCTTGAGATAAAGACTAACATAGAAAGTCCAGCTGAACACAGGCAAGCCTATGCATTAGGGTATAAATCCTTGAGCTGATGCTACTGTAGCAGATTCATGTCACACAGAATATGAATATGTACCAAAAAAGAACCCAACTGAAGCTTGGATAAAGCGACTGCATCAATGATTCATGGAAATCGGGAACTTTCTTCTACCTTGACATTTGTGAATGTGAAACAGTAATTTCTTCATGAAGTCTAGGCAAAATCTGTGAATGAAGCCTTTTTTAACAATACCAAGCACTTTTATTTAAACAAACATTATATACACAACATATTTGAATATTACTACACCCTGCTGTTTTTCTCTGGTTTAAACAAAAATAGATTCTTACCTTGGGGGAGCCCAGTCATGCCGTGTACAGTCCAACAGGGTGCCCACATACGTCTTGTTTCGCCAAGTAACGTTGACTACAAGCATCCCTGTAGGACAAAGAATAAAAGAGGCCATTTATTTTGTATTTACTACGACAAAAAGTCTCTTTAGACAGAAACATTTTCTGTTTTCTGTAAACAAAGGTACTATATTAGAGTGAGATTAATGTATAACAGTCTGCGATACACGAGAAAAGTATACATTACGGCTGCTTCATCATGTGTTGATCTGGCCTCATTCCTATGTGAAGTCACATAGGAATGACTTTTTACTTTCTAAACTACTTTAAACAAACTTAACAGTCAGTACATTGTGGAGCCTCTATTAAATACTAGCACCACTGGAGGTCTCATCAAGAAAGATCATACTACTGGCAAACACTAGAACATCTTTTCCACGTAAATAAGCTCTCTCACCGTACTGGAGATTTTCCTGTAGGAGCATCTTTTTGGTGCAAATATGTAACGCAGTCCTCTGTCTGACTTTGCAGCCCAGACATTTTCTACAGATCTACTACCACAGCTTCATGAAAACAAGCAACAAGCTTCTTGGTTAAGTCATTTCAACACAAACAGTTGAGTTTGACAGACTGTAACTCAGTTTGCAAGAAACTCTCCTGAATAATGTTGCATTCTGCCACTCTCAGTAGCTTCTGTGTTGCCATTTGCCTAGTGAGAATTTTGCAGCTCTCTGTGTGAACTAAACAGTCTGAGTGGTGGTAAGTATAATACCTGACCTTGCAATCAATATCTAAAATTATTTCAAGAAGATCACACAACAATATGTTTGTTTCTACACCCAGATACTCTTAATTTCCAAACAGCTTGCATAATATCCAAAAAACAGCTAAAAGGGCCATTTTAAATGGACAGCATGGTAGAGACAGATTATGATCATTTGCAGATTTTAAATTCAAAAGGAAACCATCAACAAAAAAGCTTCACAGGATCAGGAGTAATGACAATGCACAAAAACATTCTTCATTTATTACACCCAGCATCCCCTCACTACCCAGTGTTGACCTCAACTTGCCACTTCAGCACTGCAGAGAAACTGAAGGCTGCAGTGAGCTAACTTATCTAATGGTACAGGAATGCTGGCTGGCAGCTTCCATCCTTCCAAGCATTTTTTTGGCTTAGGAAACCTCTCCTGCTCACCCCACTTTCCCCTTCTCCTTCAACAACATTCTCATTTCCTCTTTTCAATGGTATAACCATCCTTGGCTTACAATCGTTTCCCCTACCACACACAAGTCTAAGTTCAGACCTACTTTTTCTCCTGTTGCCTCTGGCATAAAGCAATTGAGTGTATAAGGCATTTATATATGTTTACAGGAACCTGCTGACACCTGGTCACAACTATCTGCCTTTACATTACAGTAAACAGGAGTGCTTGATCAAAGCTACATCCAATTGTAAAGGGTTTTGTGTGCAAGATAGTAATGACGTCCTTGAGTTCAGATTTCTGTCACATCAAGTGTCCAGACCTTTTTTAGAATGCCTTCAACAGCACACCCCCTGAGGTCTCTAAACACCCCCATCACAAAATGGCTGTGGCAGCTGGTCATGACAGGATGTAAATCAAAGGGGACAAATGACTAGCCTTTCATGATGTGCAGGATACAGTCTTCCCTGCTTTCTCAAGTAATGAGTTAGAAAATTATATTATTAGTTGTAATTCCTAAATAACATTTCTAAACTAGCACTTATTCTGACATGGTCGTAGTTCAACCCAAGTCAACACTGGTTTGGGCTTAGTGAACTTAGCAAATTAAGGTTTCGATTTGCTAGAATTCTTGTACACAAACTATATAAACTACGTACAATTTTTTTAAGCCACTGCAAGATTTTTCATCATTATTCAGGTCTGAATTTTGGCTTCAAGGAATTTGTCTAGTTTGTCTCATACTTGTTCTGAAGAAATGGTCCTCTTCCCTCAACTAATATCGGCTGGAAGGTGGCTAAAAGTGATCAAGTCATAATCAATCTTACCGAGCATGTATACTGCCAACAAAACACTGACTAATTTGCTAGAAATATTTCATGTGGTATTTTAATTTTTAAGCACCCAATAAAATGCAATTACTCAAAGATGCTGGATGTAGAGGTTAGGGTTGGGTATCCTTTGAGTCTTATCAACTCAAATTCTAGTTTTTCTTAGCAAATTCAGTTCTCATCGATTCCTTCTTTCAATTCCAAAATGAGTATTTAAAAAATTAAATTTAAATTTAAACGAGGTCAGATATTTATATAACAAAATATATTTAGTCACTGTTTCGCATTCTAGTACAGTTTTTTTTTTTGTCCTTCCAGGCTTATCTTGTGAGTTCAGGGTTGCCACAGCGGTTGATTTGGCCCAGTTTTTATGCCCTTCCTTATGGAACCCTCCCATTTTTATCCAGGCTTGGGACTGGCACCACCAGGCCCCTTCAGTGGAAAAGATTAACATCTTTTGACAAATATCTTTGAAGCAAATAATGAAATTATTGTAGTCTAATTCTTAGAACTTATTTTTATTACATTGCAGCTCTTTTCCATCATGAATACTTGGCAATGAATACAATTAAACCACAAGACATAACACTTCTGCTGGTATAACTGTATTTTCTCTGTTAGAGTATGATCAAGTATATTTTGGATCAAATCTATTTATCGACATATATTTGTGTTGGACCCGACTATGTTCGGGTTATCTTCTGATTTCTGAAAGCAAATTAAGGCAAGTCAGATTCCTGTAAATTTTTCGTTATAGATCAGGTCCAGGTTTTTGGACCCATAGCATCCTCTAATTGGAAATGTACTAATGTGCGTGTGTGTGTGGGCTTTGTTGTGGCAACCCTCCCATGTTTTAAAGTCATGGGACTCTATAATACTATCAGAGTCGCCTTTGGCTTCTAGGTCACCTGCAGATGTGGCAATCTGAGGTGAATACTAATGAAGTAGTTCAGTGAATATCACATGTGACACCTCAAGGACATTTAAAGTTGCTTCCTAACCTAAATGATGCATGGAATTACAGAAATGGTTAAATGGTTAAAGAAATAGTACCACACTTTAATTTCATGCTGTTTAAGCCTTCCCATTGGTATAGGTTGTATATCTTACGTTAGCTGAAAACGCCATACAAACTTATTATATCATACTCCTCTTCCATTGATAAATAACAAGGCTTTTCATTGCTGACTCTAAGGTTGGATCAAATTTTAAAATTCAGTTTCCAGACCACCAATATGATTTTACATGTTTCTTCTTGTCCTAATTATATTATAGAGATACTAATTAGTTCTAAGTAAACAATTAGTTTTATGTCAACTAATTGTACCTTACTATTTATACACAAGTACAGATTTAATTTCAAAACAAAATAAATACATATATTGTCTTGTAAAAGTAGACATGCACAGTAAAGCACAAGTCCCCACTTTTCCATCACTGTTTTCAAGTTATTATTTTCAAATGAGGAGTTGTCTTCTTGTTTTTCTGGTGAGCAAAAACACGGTGGTTATTCACCCCTGCTCCCAGTGGTGATGTAAGGAGACTACTCAGTTTGTAGCACAAGACAAAGCAATGCATTTTGTGAAGATTTTGAATTTTTCACGATCAAGGTTTAGTTACAGTTTTTTAAAAAATCGTTTCTAGGATGAAACTGTACTACTTCTAATGCTGTTAAAGCAAATATCTCAACATCATGTGTGTCTAATTATGAAAAACCTTCACGAAAAGCCCCAAACAAATTTTCCTGTGGCAGAAAGCAAATTATACAAGGAACCCAGATGACTTCGATGCATGACCAATTTGTTTACAAACACAGCGAGTTAAATATTTTGTTTGTGTAAGACACAGTCTCTCTCTTTTCACTTGACTTGTTGATATGAGTTCAGAAGATTACAAATAAAACTTGCTCTTTGGAACTGCAGTTCAATTGAGTTTTGTTTGCTTTGGGAGGGTTGAAGGGTGAAGAAATAGGGTTGGAGTGATTTAGAGCAAGCCTACTTCCGAGGACCCTAACCCATCCCCCTTTAGTGACGGTTTCTTTCGGGTCACCCAGGACAGCTAAGTGAAGTCTACATTAATGGGGGGAATTGGCCTGTGGGGTTACTACTCCTTTCCTATAAATGTTGTCTAACAGCAAATGGCAGCACCAAACTCCACAGTGCACATTTTAGGATTTCTTGGACAAGTGGGTATTTTTCGGGTGACAATTAAGCCACGAGTAGGTTGTGTGCTGCATGGGTGACTGCCCCCGTCTCCTCTATTCCTAACACATTACATTAGGCTGCAATGTGGTCAAAATATCAGATTCTCTGCCACTGGTGAGGGTCATGGGTTCATTGTCTGACCTCTGCTTTTCTCCAAGTCAACAAGAATTTAGTGGGGTTAATGGCATTTTCACTGACTGACCCTGTCAAATCGGTTAGATCATTTCTGTGTAATGATCGGGTGTCACATGATCATATAGATGTTCTTACAAATATCAAATTATGGTTTCTGATTATGTAGAAATGCGACAAAGATTTTGTTTTACAACAAAGTTATTCAACAGTTATAAAAAAAAACACACAAAACATATAAAAAGAATTACCAGCAATCATCAACCATTCTACACAGTCAAATTCTAATGCAAATACTGAAAGATTTCACAACCTGCTTTACAAAACATATGCTCATCTTCCTTTCCTCTACACTACAAACAACTAACACAGTTGCATGTAGACAAAAAGGTGAGAACAATCTGAAAAAGTGTGTCAGTATTTATTACAGAGACAAGATAAACGGTAGCCTGGTGCTGCCATGAGCAATAACTTTAACAATGACAAATGAAGCGTTTGCACATTCAAGTGTCTGAGCATGTTTCCAACCCAGTTTTAGGAGTTTTTCTGTACTAATGGTGTATGAAATAAAGCTGAGCTTGTACGATTATATGGCAGTGTTATAGCTGAAAGTTCTAAGACTGAACTCATCTTAAATCCTGGGCAAACAGGAATTTAGGTTGATTTATATGACCCACTGATAGCTGTAGACATAGTAATTGTATAGTAGAATATAGCCCTTATTGTTTTAAGTGCTATGTTTATTTGCAAGTAATAGTGAAAGTACATTATAAAGCTGAAACAATTAACCAAATATCTGATTGATCAGAATACAATTTATTCACAACTATTTTGATTTAAAAGGTAACTATAGATGGATTTTTTTGCCAGTGCTGCTGCCTCAACCAATCAGTAGTGGAGTGCCACCTTACCTTTGTCCTATCTTCATCAAATTTGAACCAACCACAAACTTTTTAGCCAGTCTTTACAAGATGGCAGTGCCATTCCCTGACAGTCAACACAGCGTGTAGGAGATGTCTCCTACAGACAATGAATTCTCATTTGAAGTCAGTTGCATGGCAAGATCATATATGAAACGAATCTAGGACCACATACTAATACTGTTGTTTTAATACTTGTTTTGAATAGCAAAGCTTACTGGACAGAAATAAATTGTGTATCTTGTGTTTTTCCACAAGTACTCAATAGGCTTTCCAATGGTAGCAAACGTAGCTCTACAAGAGAGATTCAAACTGTTTATGCTTTGCTCAGATTCTGAAAGCAGCTACACCAATTGTTTGTAATTTTAAACTTAGCTTATTTCTAACATAATGAAGATTAGTGTTTACTAAGGGGTGTGGCCCTTTCTTTCTTACATTACTAATTTTAACAACAAATATCCATGCATATCCTGTTTAGGGTCACAAGGGTGTTGGAGCCTATCCCAGCTGTCACTGGGCAAGAGGCAGGGTACACCCTGTACAAATCACCAACCTATCTCAGGGCCAACACAGAAATACATACACAGACAACCTTTCACACCCACATTCACACAGGCAATTTAGCAACTAACCTAACATGCATGTCTCTGGACTGTGGGAGGAAACCAGAGCACCTAGTGGAAACCCATGCAAGCACAGGGAGAGCATGCAATCTCCACACAAAAAAGCCACAGCCAGGAAGTGAATGTGTATAGGTGTGAGGTGGCAACACTAACCACTACAACGTGCTGCCCAATAATCAATATTTTTGTAAAAAATAGCATTAATGCCATTAAATAGCAAACATTAATTTTAATAATACTTTTAATCTAACAATTGTTTAGGGTATCTTTTTCTGGTTCTTACTCCCCATTATGAATTACACAACTGCAACAAGGGAATAGTAAAATATTTCATCTTAGATTCAATTTTAAAGCCTTTACATTATCCATGTCTAAAAATGTCAGGCATTATTCCAGTTGATAAGAGGTAAAAGTGCAAAGTCACTCAGTCACTAGAATAACAGCTTCTGAGAAGGTCAATTCTCTTATACCACTGAGAGGCAAAGAAAGAAAGCATTAGTATGCTTTCCATGTAGTTCCAGCATTATCAGCCACATGCAGCAGTTTGTCTCTCCAGACACACACGCACGCACAAAACTCAGTACATGTTTAATCTTACAATGTACTAAACAGCAGCTGCAACACATGCAAAAATATATATTTTGTGTATTTACTAACCTTACATCCATTTGTCCTGTATATAATTTGTACTAATAATTTGCAGTATGGCAAGAAACAGTTTCCATATATGTTGACTTGTTAAATCCACACTGTTAGTAGTCTTGTTACACTATTGATTAGAAAAAGACTTAGTGCCTCATGTCAAAGTGAAAACATCTCTATAAAGTGGTCTGAATTAATTAAAAAACAAAACAAAACTGAAAATAGGTGATAAGTAGTCACCCCCGCTTCAAGTCAGTATTTAGTAGATACACCTTAGACAGCAATTACAGCATTAAGTGTGCATGGATTGGTCTCAATCAGCTTCACAAGTCTGGACTTTGCAAACTTTCCCTCTCAAGCTCTGTCTGCACAGGAACTGGGAGTGAACAGTCCTTTTCAAGCCCAATCACAACCTCTCAATTGCATTGATCGGAGCTCCGACTTGGCCACCCTATAACGTGAAAATTCTTTTCATACCATTTATGTTTAGCTCTGACTGTATGCTTGGGGTCACTGTATTGCTGGAAAACGTATCTTCTCCTGGTTTCAGTTCTTTTGCAGATTACTCATCTTCCTTTACAAGCCTGCTGCAGAGATACATCCCCACAGAAGTATGCTGCCACCACCATGCTTCATGGTGGATATGGTGGGTTTGTAATGTTAAGTGCATGCTTTTCACCAAATACAGAATCTAATTGGCAAAATGGACAACTTGGTTTTATCAAAATAGTACAGCTCACTTAACTACTTCTCAAATGCTGAATAAAGTAAGTCTCTATAAACCTTTTACACCTCAAAGTGGTCTTCACCATTCTTTCTGAGGAATCCTATCAAAGTCAGACTGGACAGAACGTATCTGTGACCTGCAACCTTTAGATTTCTCCACAGATATGCATGAGGTTTAGTTTTAGCAGCCAGGTTCTCAAAGCCAGTGCAGAACTTTTTGTCTCATCAAAGCAGAAAACCTTTCAAGAACACCCAGAGTTCTTTAAATGCTGTTTGAAAAACTCCTTTAAAAGTGCATCCCTATTCTTTGGTTTTCTTTGTCCATGTGAAACAGTCTGTGGTCAGCGTCAGTGCCATTCTATCAGATGCTGTCTGGCTGTGTTTGGAGCACACCAAAATGATGCACTGCCATTTTTGTTCCTTCAAAGGAGGAGAATATGTGATTGTGTGAAGCTCAATTCCAGCCTCTCATTCATCAGCAGCCCCAGAACCTTTTACCACATAGAGATAAATGATTTAAAAATAGTCATATTAAAGGCAGCAGATACCCCAAAGGTGCCATAACTGTAAAATAACTCTCTGCATCAACAAATAACTGATGTTTAATATCAGCCTACATCAATTCAATGCTTTATCAGTTTTCTACTCTCTCATGCTGTAAAATCACACCATCAAAACTGCTGTAAAGCATTTTCAAAATAAAACATGAAAATGCAGAAAAACTGCAAATAGAGCAGGATCTGGAGGTACTGGATTAATTTGCCTCTAATCTGTTCCACTGGGGGGAAAAAAAGGGCAGTAAACCGATTGATGAGTGTTGAGGTGCGTGGTTGTTTTTTTTTTAGCAGCCTGGTATCATTTGCTCGCAATTTACTCAATGTAGAGGGTGTATGGACACCGGTAAATTCAGTGTGCTCATTGCGCATCGATGTGCGCAGGACACTACCACTGCAGATAATGAGATAAATATACTGTTATGACAAGATAACCACACAAAAAAAGACGACAGCATCCATTTTGAACATTTACTTTGTTATTATTAAGTTTTAAATGTTGGGCAAAATGGAAATCAATTAAAAATGAAATTTGTTTGAGTATGAATACTTTCAGAAGCCATTTTACATATTAGGTTTCTTGCTCAGTATTACTTCAACCATATATTTAAGGAAACCGGTTCATTTTTACAACATGCTGCTGTAGAGTTGTTTTTCCTGACAACTTCCACTCTTGGACAGTGAAGACTGTATAAGGTAAAAAGTGCCTTAGTGTGGTGGAAAATAAATGTAGCCAAGGACCTGGCAAATGAAAATCTGCAGAGAACTAGCTAGAGAAAGAAAAACATGCATCACTTTATTTTTTTATTTTCAACATGTCCACTTCTGTTAAAGGAATTTGGTCTTTTGTGATTGATTTTTCATTCCCTCCTCTTCTTGCTCATTGGCCTGGCAAAGAGCTACAGGCTTTCTGATGATGCTCAGTGTTGTTTCAAGGGTCAGAGAAACAGAGAAAAAAGAAAAATAAATATCTTAAATGTTTATTAAGTAATAATTATTTCAGTACAATGATGTAAAGTATGTTGCAGGGGAGGCTCGTGTGTGAGTGTGAGGTTGGGGGGACAGTGGCATTGAGCTGCAGTGTTTGGCCAAAGGGGCCCCCTCTATGTTCCCTCTACCCTTGAGCAGGAGCAAAGCCATTCTGGGCTGTGTTTCAAGAGCAATAAACTTCTCCAGCATTTTAGAGATGACATTTGGAGGTATCAGCATGTTAAGCCTGGGAGGGGTTGGCCCATTGCTCTGCTGACATGACCCTGGGAGATGCAACTGCCTTGTCTGTGCCGAATGGATCTGTGTCAGTGCTGGGTCTTAAAATACCACACACAATCCCCCGCCCGCCTGCCTATGTTCCACTTGCCTCCAGACTGACTAAATGACAAAGACTCATTTTCCCATTACCACGTTATCTATTTAAATCATACACAGGCTAAAATGCATCAAACTTTCTGTTTAAAAGCTTTAAGGCTCGTTAAATTCAGGCTCCTCTTTAAATTTTCGCAGTATCCACATTAAGCCAAAAATGCTACCACATCTGTGCTCCAGTTAACCACGATGAAAAATGTGTTCGACCATATCAGCCAAGATTCTTGTCAGCTCTGACCAAAGGAGCAGTTTCTATGATCACATTTTGTGAGGTGACACTTGCTTCCCCCTCATCGGTTTCTTTCTCTGGCACTTTGAGAGTCGGGTGAGGCACAGACAATTACTGGGAGCCTGTTGTTTATTTACTCCCACAAGGCCGAAAGGCGGAGGTGATGAAGCAGCTGTTGGTTGGCATGCTAAATGAAACGCGCGCACACACAGTGCATGCCTAAAGAGCTCTGTATGAGACTTGTCATGCAGAGAAGTGGGGGACTGCTCAACTTCACTGCTAATCACAATGCCTCTGCTATGTCTTTGGGGCCTTTGTTTGTTGCTCTTCCTTGGTACAGTGCCTGCATTTGCTTGATTTCCTCATTTGGTTCTCATTTGTTCAGTAGCCCCATATTGAGAGAAGTCTGCATTCATAGGTCTCTTAGGGAAAAACAACAGAATGGCAACGCAGTTTGACATAGGCAGCATCTAGGTCACTTTCATTTGAAGATAGCCAGTGGGTTGTTAGGAGCTTGTACTATTAAAATGATGTAGAAGAAATACACATCTCTGTGTTGTTTAATGTAGTGTGCAAAATGTAATACAAAGGAGGCTAAGGAGAAGTGCCCCCTTAGAAATTTGGTCCAGATTACCTCATCTATTTCCAGCTACTATGATGACTGTTTATATGACACCTAAAACTGAAAATTACATAGTTACCTGGGGTAGAGAAAAACGTTTCAGCCACAGCAGTGTTTCTCCTACAACAAGAAACTACAGCTGATTCCAACAGCTATAATAAACTGATAGAACAGAAAACAACATAGGAATAAGGGTGTATTTTAACACAGACGAATGTATAACAGACAACTGAGGGCAATCTCATTGTTACATCCTCACTGTTGCTTCATCCTTTATCACATGATTTTTATTTTCCCCAGATTGCCGTTACCCGATAAAGGTTTTGTCTGAGACTAAAAAACTAAAACAGGCGTCAAAGATAGAAAAGGGGATTAAATACTGAAAACACTGTTGGTCTCCTCAGTGCTGATGTTCATACCAACCCATGCGCTACACCTGCTAAGTGCTCCCATTCCCACAACATAATCCTACCTTCCCTCTCCACCACATGACTTTTAAAACCTCTCAAAAGCTCCCACCAGCCTCTTCCCTACTGAGCCAGATAGTGTAGAATCAGAAGAAAACACAGCTCCATCAGGCCAAACCACTACCTATTTCAGCCAAAATAGCAGCTTTGAGAGAGTGAGTGCAGGCAAAGGACAGACTTGGATGGGAAAAGGAAGGGGGGCAGGGTAAGGGAGAGGGTCAATCACTCTGTGGGATGCAGAGAATGAGGGAGCACAAACATAGTACTGGTGTTGGCAATGAGCCATGTTTGTGTCACTAACAGAAGTAGCCTTGTCTCTCTTTCCCCCTGACCCAACCCCTGCTTTGCACTAGCTCTCTCTCAGTTTGCTTGGAAACAGAGTCAAGGGGTGACTGGCTGAATGCTCGGTAACAGAAAAGAGCTGCAATAGAGACCAGAACAGGGGTGAATCAGACAGACCAGGGCTGCTGGTGGGGGAAAAAAAAAAAAAAAAAAAGAAAGAAAAAAATCAAAAGAGGGACAGAAAAGGGGGGCAACCACTCAATAGCAGGGAGTGTGCTTTGGGAATGTTGATGAGGCAGGGACCTTTTCTGGTCTGTTCCTCTAACAGAACCAACAAGCTGCACTGTGGATGTGTGGGCGATTTGTACTCAGCATGCCCGCAGAGAGACTGAGCACGAGCTGCTTTGAAGAACTGTTTGTATTATTTCACATGCACAACCCAAAAAATGAGGGCAGTTTTTCAGACCCAGCAGAACTTGATAGTGCTAGAGATACATCTTAAAATTAAATAAGCTTGATGCAGTTTTGATCAAAGTGAAAAAACCAAGAGTGTCTAAGATTTCACTTGGACCGCACTGCAGGAAAGAAGCCAACTCTATTCTCAACTGGCAGGCTGGCAAAAAGTGTTTTGCATTATGAGGTACGCTGAGGTTGTTGAAAGCACACATCTCTATGAAACAAACTCCAGTCTGCATAGTTCAGAGCAAAAAACAAATCAAGGCCACATAAGAACCTCCTGCTGACTACTCCTCTTGTTACCGTCACTAAGTCCTTAGACATTCAGGGCATATCTACTTATTTTTTAGCAGGCAAAATATTTATGGTTACGACAGCAAGCAATAATTTTTTTTAAATGACAGAGGCTTTGCTAAAGCCTTGAAAAGCCAACACTTCTTTGATGTTTTAATACAACACACTGGCAAAGTGTGGCTAGAACTATCAATATGTATGTAGCTTGTTTCCTTGAAGTCCAAGACTGATTTGTTTTGCATAGATGTTACAACATGGAGTTTTAAACCACTTCACTTACCATCCTCAGTTTCCTGCCACACAATGCCTTCGAGATTAACACTGGTACCAGGCTCACAGGGCCCCAAGCACTCTGGTTCGGTAGCCAGGGCCACATCAGATGTGTTCACTGCCACAGAGCGTGTACGCACCATTATCTGCTCACACGGTGAGGCAATCTCACTGTTGCCTGCGGTGGACAGGAGGTGGAGGGGGGGAGGGGCTGGTGTGGAGACAGGAGATTCCATCTGTGAAGAAAGAAGTGGGGATGAAAGGGAAAGAAACATGTGAGACACTCCAGAAACACTGTATAAACATGTACCGAGCAGATGCTAAGATACAGCCAACGGACACCACAATCAGAGGAAGTCAAGGTGCTAAGCTCATGGACGACATCCTCCGACTTCAGTGGCATAGAGGGTGTAGTACACAGTGCTACTACTATATCTTTGGTTGACCTTAGATGTGATTAGCATGTAGGAAAGATGGGAAGATGTGAACTGTTCTGACTGCCTCTGTGGAAGGACATAATTAGTTATGCAGGGTTGGTCAAACAATCCCTCCCCCAACTTTCCAGCTTTGCATGCACTAGACTGAGATTCATGATACCAAATCATCTCGCAGACTGATCACTCATTAATTCCCTGAATTAAAGGGCTAGTTGTGGTTGGGAGCAGGTCTGTGAGGGTCAGTAATTGATTCCACCTGTTCTGACATACTGTGACAGCAATGAAGAGACAGTGAGTCTACATGGAAAATGAAAAGGACAGGGAGGAAAGGAGATGATGAGAGCAACTGAGGGAAAGCATTAGAGAGAACTGGAGGTAGAAAAGTGCGTAGGTGGAAAAGAGAAAGAGGAAGACTGATGGCGATTTAGGGAAGGCAGTGACACCAGGCTTAGTCCTTTTTTTTCAAGGCAGTTGACATTAAAGCGCACACAATAATTAGCACTGTACTGCAGGAGGAATACCATGCTGCAGCCAACACCATGCATCTAATAATTGGGTATAAACCACTTAGTGCTCAGGAACATGCTGCCAATGTTGGATCCAATTAGACTTAGATGACAAAATAACAACTGACATATTGGCTATTAAACCCATATACCCTTTCAATAATTAGTTCTAATCTACTTACTTTTCTAAACTGAGTATGATGTGATGAACAAAAACTACTTATCACTGCAGATAGTGAAGTAAGTACTTAATTTTGAAACATCTTGGGATGGAAATGGTGGTCTATAGCTTGTTTGGAAGGTCTGCCACTTAAGTCCAGACTGAAACATCTCAAATACTGTACAACTTTACTTCATGATATTAAGAGGATGAATCCTAATGACTTTGCAGACGTCAGCTCCAGTGAGACCAACAGCTGTGGCAGCACATAATTTACATTGTTGTTGCTGTTAGGGTTTAGTTCAAAGCATCCATCTGCTTAAGTACAGATTTTCAGAGCCACTAGCACAGTAAACACCTGGTTTCAAGTATTTTTGCCTTTTAGCCTGTAAAGTTGATGAATGTTAAAAGAATGGGGGTTGACAAGCAAAACACATTAGGATGCTCTTTTACAGCTAAATTATAATAAGTAAATTTATGTCCAATTATCTCCTCTTTTTTTTAGAACTAAGCATTTGGAGTTTTGTAATGATTGCAATCTTGCAAGACTATGGCACTTTGAAGTATTTAGAATCATTGTAAATGCAGGCTGACAAAGACTGTTATAATCTACCAAATGAAAATGCCACTGCCAGTGGTTTGAATTAAAAAAAAAGATTAGCATTTTAATTCCAGTTTAAAAATGAAAAACAGAATTAAAGGACACTGAAGATTTACTTTTACAAAACATGATTCCATGTTATTCTGGTTATATTTCACTCAATGTGAACACATTTTTTATTGTGTCTTAATGATGACAGATCATAATTTATACATTTATTAATTTGAAACCATAACAGCTATAAATTATTTTGTGTTTTATAATGTGTTTTATGAGTAAATCATTTATTCATAATGATGTGAGTACTTTAAAAACCAAACATTAGTCCCCAATGAAATTTAATATTAGCTCAAGACTCATCCCAGAAACTTCATATTTCATGGTTTACTGAAACGAGCATGGTTGGCCCATTTCTCCTGGTGCTCAGAGGAAGAGCAAATTAATGTGTGCAGAGAGCGACAGAGTAAGGCCTAACAACATCGTAATCACTGTGTGTCAGTTTTTGATGCATGACGTGGAGAGGCTGGTGTCCGACTGAGTGAACGAGAGGGGACAGGTAATCACCCAAGCTGTCACCATACACTGACTGCATTTACATGCACTTAAGTAACCGGGAACTCTGAAAAATAGGCTCTCTCAGATAATCAGGAACAGTGTTTACATGACTTAAGATACCTGGTTACTGGAAATCCGAGTATTAATGCAGTAGAAAAGTAACCTGATTTCTCCTCCACCAGGGACTTAGCAGCAGAGTGACAGCGCAGGGGGGGAGAAAATAAAAAAGGGGGAGACACATGCAAGTGATCACCAATGGGAAGTATCCGAATTAAAAAAAAAGTGCAGGGGAAAGTAACCCTTTTGAACTTTATACTAGCACTTTGTGTTGCTTACATTTTTATTTGTTGTCTGACTTTAGGTAGACTGCTTTGAAAATAATGACTCTACTGAACTACAGACAATGTTAGAACATAAAAACCGTTAGGCTAAAGTAGACTCCTATTTTTATATTCTCAGAATCAATTCTCCTACTTTTGAATGAACGTTTGCGATTCTTAGAAATTTTCCATTATAGATTTCTAGTTAATCATTTGTAAGTATCACATTTTTGTAAATTTTACAGAAGTGTCATTTGTCAGAAATTTTTCAATTGAGTATCTTTACCTGAAAAAACCAACATTTTTTTCTCTTCACGTTTTAATGCTTTTACCAAGCAAGCCAAAAAGACAGTCACAAAAAAGTGACAAACTGGTCTAATGATATGACAATGAAAAAGCCGTTCACTATGTAATGGTGCAAAATAATTACAGTAAAAGAAATGGGGCCAGTTTACAATGCGCATGAACAATGCTCCTTTTTTTCCCCAAGTTCCATCAATTGATGACTGAACAAAAGACTCACTCTAGGGTTGCAGAATATAAACCCACACAGTGAAAGGCCTGATGACAATAAAAAAAAAAAAACTAATGCAACTGAACTACACAACTTGTCAGATTACCAAAACACTATCAAATGCTCAGCTGATGCCAAAGTCCATGATTTCTTTTCACTTCGCCAGGCTTTACAGAAGGATTTTGAAAAACGCCCCACAGACACAATGCTTCAGTGTCACACATATCTTTCCTAACTGAAATCCCATACCAACTCCTTGTGCCACAATGGCAAGAGTAATGTTTACAGTATGTGTTGACCATACCTCACAGTGCTCAGCGCAGGCAGAGATGATTGCTGCATTTTTTACTGGACACATTGACTTCAGCTTTAACTTGTTTATTAGAGTTGGGATTAAGAAACTGAGAGCTGAGCATGGGTGAGGATTAGCAAAGGATTACACTGCAGTGCCAAACTGAGACACCTGTCTTGGCTGCACTTGTTTAGGTGCTTTAAGGCTACAATATAAGTGACCAAATTTAGCTTTGAATTTTTTTATTGTGCATAATACTAAAAGCAACTATTGAATTGGCTCATTACTGAGAATTACTTTAGTGTTTGAGCGGCTATTACCTTATGTACTATTAAAGATACAGTATGTAGTTTTTTTAAACAAACAAAATATTTTAGATAACTTCAAATTTGATCTCCTTGAACAGTACTGGCACCAATGCAGAAATAATAACTTATATGACTTTTTGCACGAGCTTCATCAGTGTAACCAAACAGAAAACTTTATTCATTTATTGTAATTTAATAGCAAACACTACATGAAGCATTGTAGAGACCATATCAGAGTGTAGCAAATCATCAAAGGGCACAGGATAATAGGGAGAGTTGGGGGTGGACAAAAGAGTGGATTGATTTAGAGTGTCATGGTAGGATTAGTTTTAGATGCATATTATGGCTTTAAACTTGTTAATATCAAGAGCTGACCATTAACCATGTCATGTTGACCATGTCATAAATACAATGATTTGTTAGAGACAGATTTTATTTTACAAGTTCACAGCAAGTTTACAAGTGATCAGCTGGTACCCTTCCAAGCTTTTTTTTTATATTATGCTAGCACCTTCAAACGTTTATGCAAAGAATTGCATGTGTGATGAACGAGGAAAATGTGTTTTCAAATAAACAAAATATGCTGTATATGAAAAATAAAGTTTCCTATATTAAGTACTAACTAATATTCACTACTGTTTAAGTATGGCAACTTGTAATTAGTAACTGGTAGTAACATGTATCATTTTATTATATTAGATAGATTTTGTTCATTGTATTTGTCTTGATGGGCTATATAAAAATAAGCTTGTTAATTGGGCAACACAGAGTAGTGACAAATAAAAACTAAAATAAATCTAAGGGAACCTAAGACAGAGTCATCAATAGTCATTTTACACTAATAAACTCATATTCCATTCAAAGTAGGTTTTTCCTGGATATAAAACCATGTATCCTGATGTGTAATACAGAAGGTTTTCTTTCTAAAGTGATTACTGGTAGAAACTGGTAGAAATTAATCACAGACCTTTGCCAAATCCATTTTACTTTCATACACAAACACCCAATTTAACATGGGCTCATGTCCTGATACCACTTCTTCCCAGCCTAAGTACAAATATGTACATTTGAGTATTTGCAGATACAGAGTACTGATACGAGTAATAACTGTTGTCCTTCTAGTATTAGTTAGTAGTCCACTGCACAGTTAAGCTGATAAGAGACAGTGACAGATACATGACTGAAGACTAAAGCCTCTTTCACTTCTAAACTTCAGATAATGTTTGGAGAAATAAAGCACCATAAGCCTTCCTCTTTTTCCACATGCTGCTTTGTGTGCCCACTCATGCCTTCTTTGTTTGTCTTGCTTTTTTAAGAGCTGTTTGGTGGTCTGTTACAACACTGTTTGAATGCAATAACATCACAGAGGAGATACTACTGTCTGAGAGATTTCTGTGTTTACCCTTTCATACCAAAGTCAAGACCTGTATTTAATTCCATAGAAAAAAGATTAGCTACCACATTTATTATTGGAGAGAGATGCATTTATGAGAGGCGTGCAAACACTCAATTTCTAAGAGAATATAATGTCTCTGTGTAGAACAAGTTCAATACTTAGTAATACTAAGCTTTAATCAAAAAGTTACATTTTCCGTATTCAGCAATTACATTATATTATTTTTTTGTATTACAACTGCTTTTACTTATTCATTATCTGTTTATACACCAACCTACACTACAAACTTTATGAAATACCTTTAGCTGCATAAAAACACATTATGGTATATTCTAAACTATTATTTATATTATTATCTAAACTGGCATTTTTATACATTCTGTATAAGAGAACTTACAATACAGCACTGACCATTCCTCTGACTTTTTAGAACTGATAACTATGCTGATGTGAATGTGGTCATAGAAAAAATGCTCCGAATGTAAAACGTGATATGACAAGATGCACTGAGAATTGTTTGTCAATCCAACGTAGCAACTTTAATCAATATCTAATCAAAAGGAGATGACGAGTTTACCAATCATAGTCTGAAAAGATTATAATTGGTCTGAATTGGACCCTGTTGAAAGTGTAACTTTTGAACTGCGATAGATTTTTGAGCCTGTAAAACCATGAATCATTCAATACAATTTCAGCTTCAAAAGAAAGAAAACATCTGTGTTCAAAAGAGAAACTGTAATTCCTCTGACACAAAAGGCCATTATTAAGTCAAAAGAAATCCTTGCTGAAGTGCTATTAGTTGGTTGAGTTCAGTGATCCAGCTTCTATTATGTAATTCTATTTGACTCCAGGGGCAAATCCTATGAACATCTTTGGTGAGTTACTGAGGTTGAAGGGCAGTGGAGATTATACTTCATTGCTGGCTCAGCTTGGTGCCTGTTTCAGCACCACTGACACCTAGTTAAGAAATGTTAGAAAAAAGGATCCCAAGCCTTTATTTGGCTGTCATACAAACAATGTAGAGACATGTAATCTGTACTCCCTGGCTAAATCCACACAAGGAATTCGAGAACAGCAGCATTTACATTCTAACCAGTGACGCACGACATTTGCCATAAAATCAGCATCATCAGTCAAATCACTGGGTAGCTTTTAAATTTATTTTTTAGGACAAGTTACATGGTTATTAGAATTAAGCTACAACTGAAAATAAATGCAAAAGCCTCATCTAATTTGATTACAATAGTGGTAAATTCTGCCAAAGGACAGAAAAGAAACAAAACAATTGGATCTCCTTTAAAGTTGTGAAAGCCTAGCAATTACCCTCCAAAACTACAAAACTGGCCTAATTCCTTTATTAAAACCACACTGTCACTATCTGAAGCTCAGAATAATCACACAAACAGACAGAGAAAACACAAACACGAACACCTGGCATCTATTGTAGACCACCAGCTGGCAAAAGGCATCCAGTTTCTAGGCAACTCTTCTCAGTTTTAGCTGCTATTTGTGCTTTGAGGAAAGCATAACCACACATAAAAATACAGAGTAAACTAAGCTATGATGAAGCCCCATGACCTGGAATTTCTGTAGAGCCTTAATGAGTAAGCTAGGATCCCATTGTCTGACAAGGAAGTCGTTTGCCACATGACTCCTCAGGATTACAGACACACATCCAGCATAAAAACATTCTTTCATATATCATTCTATAAGGCTTATGATGAAGATTAAATGTGTAAAACATGTTTGTATTTGACCATAAAAGCTTAAAAAACCTTTACACAATGTCATTTTTAATGTCACCATGAAATACTGATTAGTGTGAGCCCACAGTAGGACACTTAAGAGCTCATTCTTTATAACGGAACACAACCTCCAAATTCAAAAACAGAACAATGAAACACAAGACATAATCATGAAAAATGTCTGTAAAAGCAGCAGCTTTGTATGCTGCAAGGAATTAACTTTCATCTCTCAGCCTGCAGCAGCAGCTGTGAATTACTTCTCAGCTCGTACAAAGACAAGTAATGCCTTCAGATTTGCTGTAAATTTCAGATCAGATTTAATATATTTTTAGAGGGACACATTATGGCTATAAGCTGCAAATCAGAGCTACTGTTTTACTCAAATCTTTGACTACTGAAGCAAAACGTTACACAAAATTTCGTCAAAGAGAAACCTCTTCAGTGTGCATAGGAGGCTGTACGTTTATCAGGGCATATGCACCATGATAAAAACAAAATATATTAGTCAATGATCTTTCTTAAAGACACCGACAAAATGATGGAAAATAATTGATATAAAAAGACAAAAGTTACAAGGGGCTGCAGGGTAGCGGTCTGAGCAAAGATAAGTGTAAGTGAGTTTACCAACTGCTCACTTTAAAGCAGTAGCCTAATTTACCACGTAAACCAAAGTCACACTAAGGAAAACTGCTATCCTATTACTATTATCAAAAGTAAAAGTAATGTTTGATAAAACTGGGTGTTTGGGGACAAATTTTATTTGTATTCTGTACAGTCATTAGCTCACAAAGCATGTCCAATGAAGAAACAAACATATAGACAAGCATATATAATTTCTTAGTACATTTTGGATGTTTAACTAAAATGTAAATCTTACTTTCCACATACCCTTGTCTGGAGATGGACTTAGACAAGGTAGGTGCACATGCTCCTATTCATACTACAATTGGATAGAAGACACACATGCTCAATGCAGAACATGATGGCAACTCAGTAAAGTGGCAATACATTGCCAAAGACAGTGCCAAGGGCGTTGAAATAAACGCTCCACACATCAGAGCCATGGAACACGCGCCTGGTTTGTTTTTCTGGCACATATGCAATTGGTGTACTATTATGCATGGATACAAATTTTAGGCCTGTCCACAGAGAGTCAGTCTGGATCCTAGCGAACTGGGGAGATCACGAAAATTTACATTATGGAAACAGACAGATGGAAACTATGACTATGGACTTTAAACCCTTCCTCTTCTTTTTCCTATCTGACAATCAGATAGGAAAATTATAATATTTGAATAGTAGATAGTAGGTTTAGAAACAAGGAAAAAATGGCAGACATGATAAAAATTGCTAAAATTACTAAAAATAGTAGACATCATTTGTAGCTATATGGTTCAGGCAGGAAAGCTGAATGCCTGGTTGATTAAACACAGCAGGTGGTTTGGTACACTTTTCTCTTTCCTTGGCACAGCTTGACCTTGTCAGCCTAATTCCTTCCTCTTCTCTTCTCGGATCAGCTGGCTTGAGCCTGTTTTTTGTTAGATGAAATGGTGGGGTGTGGGGTTCGAAGTGCATTGAGGTGGCCTGTTGGATATCATGACGTGTAAAAGGTCTGCAGATATACATTACATCCAGAAAGTATTCATAGCACTTTTCCCACATTTTGTTATAATTCAGCCTTATTCCAAAATGGATCAAATTCATTTTTCTCAAAATTCTACAAACAATACCTCATAATGACAATGTGAAAGAAATTTGTTTGAAATCCAAATTTAATAAAAATTTGAAAAGAAAATAAGAAATAAAAAAAAAATCACATGTACATGGGTATTCACAGCCTTTGCTTAATACTTTGTTGAAGCATCTTTCGCCTTAAGTCTTTTTGAGAAGGAGTAGCCACTCCTTTGTTATCGTGGCTATGTGCTTAGGGTTGTTGCTCTGTTAAAAGATGAACCATCACTCCAGTCTGAGGTCCAGAGCTCTGGAACAGGTTTTCATCAAGGATGTCTCTGCACATTGCTGCATTCATCTTTCACTCGATCCTGACTATTCCCCCAGTTTCTGCCGCTGACAAAAATCCCCACAGCATGATGCTGCCACCACCATGCTTTACTGCAGGATGGTATTGGCCTGGTGGTGAGCGGTGCCTGGTTTCCACCAGACATGACACTTGGCGTTCGGGCCAAAGAGTTTAATCTTTGTTTTATCAGACCAGAGAATTTTGTTTCTAATGGTCTGAGAGTCCTTCAGGTGGGCTGTCATGTGCCTTTTACTGAGGAGTTGTTTCCATCTGGCCACTCTACCATACAGGCCTGATTGGTAGAGTGCTGCAGAGATGGTTGTTCTTCTGGAAGGTTCTCCTCTCTCCACAGAGAAATGTTGGACCTCTTTCAGAGTGACCATTGGATTCTTGGTCACCTCTCAGACTAAGGCCCTTCTGTCTCGATTCAAGTTGTACAAACAGGATGCACCAGAGCTCAATTTTGAGTGCCATGGCAAAGGCCATGAATACTTATTTTTATCACAACAAATATGTACACAACTGTGACTGCTGAAAAATAATGGTAAACTTACTGACTGTTGTGTCTACCAAATTAAAGATAATTGTAAAAAATGCCCATGCTTAAAGATTGCAAAAATAATTTCATAAACAGGTCCAGATAGACTTGCAACTAAAAATTATTAGTTTTTTGGTACATTTTCTAGTAGTCAATCCTACCAGGATTTTGGTGACCCTTTTCATATTGCTGTTGCGTAAAACGCTTGATTTTGTATGACAGCTCTTCTAAATGAATTGTAATGGAAGTTGCAAGTTGTTATTATGAAGAATTAACAGTAGATTGGTTAAATTAATTGTGGAACATCCTAATTAGTTGTTTTCTTTATTACACTAAAGAAATCTCCAAAAACAAAAAGTAGCCATACTACTTCGTACGACTGAATGTGAAGTTGCGAGTCCAAATTCACAACAAAATAAAATTTACAATAACCAGGAAATCCTCCAATTAGTCTTTATTACTTGTGAATAAGTCTGAAGATTATATTGTCATCAGCTAGGACAGATTTGAGCTAATCCCTTCTTGATACAGATTCTCCTATTGCCGATTCTCTCCCCTCTTGACTTTCTCCCATTTCTCATATTCCCACTCTGACCACAGGTCAGTTGACAACAATAAGATGCATTCTTGTCAAGGTCACCCACTTGAGTACAACAGGGAGAGTAGCTGTACTGGGAGCAGAAAGCCAGATAAGCTTAGCTGAGCCAACAAGGATTTCTTTCTCGCCAGCCCTCTCCATAGTCATAAATCTTATCTCACAGCAAAGGGAAACCTGACAACAAACTGAGAAACTGTCATCAACAGCTCAGCCAAACAGATTCCCACCCAAATACCAATGAGTCACTCTGAATTCTTACAAGTCTAAAGCTTTGACCAAGCCTCTGAGAAGACGCTTGAAAAAGATGTAGCTCCCTGGGTAGTGAACCCATTGTTTACAATTCCCATCATATTGCAACTGTGATGAAACCTCTAGATCTTCCTGAATTTAAATGCCTAAAAGCAGTCCAGCAAAAACAAATGATATACTAATCCATAAACCTGATCAGCTAAATAACTAATTACATTTCACTAGTCCCACCTATTATACAAGGAAAACAAGTTGTTATTCAGGCTGTGAGATTTCCCCAGAGCCCCTAACCTCAAACTATTTTTAGATGTTCTCCGTTAGTCTCTTTCCCTTGTGTTGTGGGTGTTGCCTTCTCCAAACATTAGAAAGAAAATCCTAAGTCATACATCAATGAAGAAACATTAAAAAATACTTTCTATTGTTTTTTTTGTTACTCGGGCTGACACGAACAATTACAAAACAATATATATTACACTTAGCATAGCATAGCACAGACTGAAATTTCTTCTTGCCCAAATGTGGAATTTGGGCAATACAATTCAAAAATGAATTATTATTATTATTAAATGTGGAATTTGGGCACTAAGGCAAACTGTAAATAACTAGCACTTCAAAAATGCTAAGTATGTACATACTACAGTTTGTAGATAACCACAAGGGATCTCTTGGTTAGCTTCCTAAATCCACTCAGAGCTTGCCAACTTGGAATAAAGCATTCAGGTTTCAGCAGCTGATAAAGGTGTGGAGGGTAAGGTCCTGGCTGTAGAAGTAGGAATATGTATGTGCATGTAGGGGCGTGTACTGTGCTCTGTTCTGCAGACCGTGCTTGAGCTGCACTTACTGCACTGGCCCTTATGCTTCTACTTTAACTGGGGCTTGCTACTCTGATTGACCTCTACTGCTGGCCGTCTCACAGAGCTCCTATTGAACCCTGTCAGTCTTAATGGACAGTGATGTGCACTATTAGAGTGTGCCACTAGTTTCTGCACTACAGCCTCAAAGCTCTTTATACTTCTACACCTTACTGCACCTTGGGGCAATGAATGCACAAGCTGGCACCTCAGCACACTTTAACAGTCTTACTGGTGAGAAGGAAAATAGTTGAAAAGCTAGCTCACGAGAAGAGCATAGCAGGGCAAGTTACACCACAGTTTATTTTCTGATCCACATAGCACTTCTGTGACTTGATTTTTATAATTATAGTCTGGAAGTGACTTGGGAATAATCCAGAGAGTTATGTGAGAAACCTTCCCTGGACTGAAAGACATGCCAAAACAAGTTGACCTTAAAATTAATCCACTACAGCAAGTATCAAATAAATCTAAAAGCTGTTCAGAAGGTTTAAAAACATTTAGTGGATGGACTTTGGCATAACAACAAAAGCTTATTGAGACCTCAATGTTTCTAAGACAATTAATCAAAAGGACATGTGGCGGCGTGTCTGCCCAATACAGTGAGCGATCACAGTGCAGGCACTGCAAAACACAAATTACAGCAGTAATAAGTCAGTCTGTGGTGATGTCAAGGGAGCAGGAGTAAAGTGAAACCCGCTATAACACCAAATCTCCCTGTCTCTGCCAGGCGATTAGCAGAGGTCTGCTGATCTCAGGCATCAGAGTTTGATGACCTTGTTAGTTTGAGTGCCTAATCTGCTAATGCTCTGATAAAAATCAACAGTCAGTGTAGTCGTTGTTGTCCCCCTCCTCTGTCTGCAGCTGCCATCCATAAACACAGATGACACCTCCATCTTTATTTATCCTGTGGACTTGCTGCCAAACTGATGCTTTTAAAAGCCAGGGGGCTAGCATTATGTATTGTTAAACATAATGTAGAGACAGTGTGACTGAAGCGTTTCTAAATATATATTTAGCTTTAATTTCTGGGCTATACTAAAGAATGATTTTATAAAAATCAAAAAACTTTCAATACCTTATTATTATTAAACCACAGAGGACCAGGCAAAAATATATGTATCCTGCTACATTTGGCTTTTTTAAAAAGATTTTTCAAGTGTATGTTTTTTTTAAACACTTTTAATAATTCAAACCCATAACTAGATGTGACATGCGTTATGAATAAATAATAGAACTCACAGCATATTTTGGAAATTCCTCAAAAATCTCTTGGCACGTCAGTGATCCAAGCTTATTTGGCTTTCACAAAGAACAATTTAGACATGCAGATAACAAGGACACATCTACAAAAAATAACACAATATGAATATGGCCATAATTGTGAACACACTGTGGTAACAGAGCTAGCCTTCCTCTTAAATAGAACAGGATGAAAACCCCAAGTCATAATGAAGGGGATATGTAGTCTAAAAGTCATGCAGAAAAAAACCCTGTGACATCTTGCATAATATTTTAGGTGTATTAAATGCCCCGTTATTCACCAGTAACCAAATTACCAGGATTTCTTATGTCACATCCTCTGCTGCATTATTAACTACAGAAATATCATAATTCTAATATATGACTTGAATGACTGGATTTAACAGCAAAATGTCTCACCTTTCAAGGGGTGCATAAACCTAATGGATATGATTAAATATAATTTAGTTTTCCAGATAGACAGAGAGGCCCCACTCACGAAACATAATTGAATGTGTGAGCTCAGCTCATTGCCAAGGACTAAACAACTCCCCAGCCGCCACTACAAAGAGGAGCTCATTTCCATATTAACTTTACCTTTATTGATCCACTTGCACATCTTCTCCACTTGGCACGACGCAAAACACCCTAAAGTCCTTTTGGGATATTTGAAAATAGCGGTGAGGTAAAGAAATGCAATCAGTAATATCTGACTATCATGGTAAACAGTAGTGTTTATGTGGGTGGGGGTGCAAATTAAAACTACTACACAGACCACGGATTATATATCACCTGTATATTAAGTTAGAGACAAAAAATATAAATTCTGAACCTGCTAAATCACCAAACCCCCATCTCACTTGTGCATCAACAAAATACGTTGTGACAAAAACAACCCAGCTAAACACAAGTTTTTTGATTTATCTAAAGTAATTTGTTACAAGGATATCTAGCATAAACAGTTCAAAACAGTTCAAACCTCAGCAAGTTTAAAAGCAATTAGCCTTAAAGCCCCTATATTTAATATTTATTAATAAAGAAATGCAACTATTTGAAAACAATGTAAAAGTAATACCCATGTGTACACGGGGCATCCAAATCAGTGTGTTTTCATGCCATTGAACACCTGATTACAATCATCTATCAGAAGGAAGCGTTTTTCCAAACTGTCATCTAAACAGGGAAGTCAGTTACTCTTAGGTCCCTACCTACCCAAGTCCCTAGGTAGAATACTTCTGGAAAACTATGATTTCTCTGCCATTTACTGGACACTTATAAAAAGTTGATTAGAAATCCAGTTACAAGTGCACAAGTGGACAAAAGAATAAAAAGGAGGGAAATTCAGCTTAGTAGAGAAATCTGCTTAATAATCTCCTGCATGTATACATAGATTTACAGACACCAAGTTACTACATTGCATCAAAACACATTTTCCCAATTACCACCCCACTGCCACTGGATCTCTCTCAGTATCTGGGTTACTTACAAGTATGTGACGAATGAAGCCCAGAATTTATTCAAAGCAAGTCTAATATATTTGTCAGAATCCATTACTACTGACCCTTAGAACACCCACAACAGCTGCCTGACATTTTCAGTGTTGAAATTGCATTGCAATGTTGGCATTGTATTTGCATGGGTTGCTTCCAGGGAGGACGGGCTTCCTCTCAGCCCAAGGACATTCATTTTGGGTGTATGGGGGAAAGTAAATGCTTTGAGTGTGTAAATTCTGACCCAAGGAAAAATTGTAGTGTCTGCCAACAGGGATTTTAATAAAGTCTAATATCCACCTGGATTCTTTTAGCATTAATATAGTTACTTAATCATTTCTAACAGTACTACCTACATCACAGCCTTATCTGTAACGTATTGTAATTACAATAAATAAAAAGCAACCAACAAGAATTGCTGCCAAAATGGGTCTTGAACGGGGATGGGATAAAAGCTCTAAATGATAGGAAGAATGTTGTTTTGACAGGGGACTCTGCCTACAACAGATAATGGAATGCTTCTGTAATTCAAGGACACTGATGCAGTCTCCACTGAGCATATCAGCATTCATAAGAGGACTCTGCTGTGGCAAGGGTGACTTTGATACATGTGGTACTCTTGTTTAAGGAAAGAAAACAGCATGACAAAAATCAAACCTTCATACACTGGAGCCTATAAAAGTCATTGGCACACCTCCCGTTTTTGAATAAGTATGAGCAGAGGACAGCCTACATTTATCACTTGTGGCATTTATGGCTGTTAATGCAGTAAATCATGTAAATATACATAATTTAAAAGTCACAGGGATCAAAAATGTAAAACGAGAGTATAATCCAAGAAAACACAATTTGCTGGACAAAAAGCAGGAATAAAAAGGTAAAAATGAACACACAACAATATTTGATCATAATTAGCTTATAAAAATAGCTGTGTTAACTATATAAATTACAAAATATTTCCCAGACTAAACGTGAACATTGACGTTAATGTTGCTTTTTTATATGGTCATGCTACAGACGATATCGTAATCATAACCCTTTTATATATTGTTATTTTAATTCTCTGCAATTCTGGTCTTGGTCAAAGAGGTGGTAGTGGCAGCTGCATAAATATAAAAAACAGTGACCAAGTCCTTGATGCCAAAGTTAAATAGTTCCATGTCATCAAATTTCAACAGACTTGGCAGCAAAGTGAAAGTGAGTTAAGGTAGGGAACAGTGCAAGCAAACAGTGTTTGGACACTTAATTCACATATAGCTTGTTTATTTATCTTGAAGAGCATTACATTGGGGTGAGGATTTAAGGGATTCAGTGGTGATGAAGCGTTAAGTTGTTGGACTGAGGCCCAGGTCAGTGAGTAACAAGATGCATTACCTAATTCTCAGAATTTTTTTTGCAAGCATGTTTAACATGAAGGGTTTCAGTGTAATAGTCGTAAGATTCATGCTTTTCTTAATACGTAAAGCTAAGTAAATATCACAAAACAAAAGAAATTAGACTATAATTTTTCCCCTCAATAGAATGACGAATTGGTAATGTGTTTTATGCCATAAAGATAACTGATATAATTTATGGTCATTTAAAATAATTTATAACTTGACTAGAAAATTATGTCTCCCTATAACTTTCAACCTCAATGATATACTTAGGTCATCAATAAAAAGGTCAATTTCAGAATGATAATATGATTCAAAAATTAAAAACTCCAATTAGCATAATTTAAATATATAGTTTTATTGGAAGACACCAATAATTTCCCTGCGTTCTGGTGCTACGACAACGAGTTTTTCATGAATGTTGACATTAATAATGTCTCAAAAATATCTTGAATTAAACGTGAAGTAAAATGATTCATGGCAGTTAGTTAGTGACTGCTCCAGCCCTAAAAAATTCCAACAAAATATAACTGTTCTATACTGCATTGTGCAGGCATCCATCGACTCATGAATGTTTGACATTGGTCCCGAAGGACAGACGTGTTCTCCCTTTAATTTCTACCAGCGGTATAATCCCCTTTTGAAACCCTTTTTAGGGTGAATTAGAAAGGCCCTGCATTCAAAGTGATGAGTGGAGAGAAGGGGGCGGGAATAATCATAAGGGCCTTGCTGTCTGTGTGGATTAGAATGGGAAAGAAAATCCTTTCATCTCAGATCTGTACTTCCAAGCTTGTGAGCATGCATGTGCACTCAAATGTACCGACACAGTGTGCCAAATCTCTAATGCATACACCTCAAAAGAAAGTAGACAACCTCTATATTGTTTAATTCTTTTTTAATATACACAAGGAAGTTCCTTATATTAAACAGATAACATTCGACTATGCTCTTAATGGGCACGATAGTCACTGGATTAGAGAAAAGCTCGTATAAAAGCTTTGCTCTCGAGCCTGACCTCTCAGTTTGGCTCACAGGCAAGATGAGGCGCAGAGGAGGGCACACACGATCTAACTTGCGTCTCCCATTTCTCATGCTGAAAAGTGAACTGCTGCTCTATTTCTGGCAGACAGGCTTTTGACATGTAGCAAAATGTAACAAAAGACATAAAACTAGGGAACCTCCTCAATCAAAAAGTAACAAACTTAGGCCACCAAACACAAACAGGTAAGAACAGATAATAAAATAGATAGTCCATTATGTGTTTGCTCAGCAGCTGTAAGGGTTTACTAGCTGTGTGAATCTGAACTTGGCAATAAGTGAAGTGTTTGACTTTAATAACAAAAATCTCACATATTTAGAAGGTAAACATTCTTACAGCATGAGGGGTCATTACACCAATCAAGGGTTAGCAAAACAATATACAAGTCTTGTGTTATTACTGAAGTATTCTTTTACTAATCTTTCAAGTTTCACAATAAATTGCGGACTGTCCCCTTCTCACACTAAAACACTCCAGAGAAACATTGTAAGCACCAAAAACTAAAGCGGTCTAACAAGCCACAAATGTTTACGCCTGTTTTCCTAAAAGGCTATAGAACCAGTCAAGTGGTATTTTTAGGCCAATTATAGATAATCACACAGTGGGAGCTTGTGCACAAGACTGAGTTAAAATTCTGACTAGTCTATGCAGCAAGCCAGAGCATGTTGTATTGTCTAAAGCTGTTTTTTCAGAATCTTCTGCTCCACAAAAAACCTTTCGGGATGCAGACTACAAATAACTTAATCCAGTAGCTTAATAGAAGAACACTTCTAAAAAGCCACCAGTTTTCCCTGCCAAAGAAATTCTTAAACTGCAAGTGTGTCTATGAGCATGACATAAAGTCAAGTATGTTTTGGTTTAGACTTGATCTCATTCTTTATTACTCACAACATAAGTAAGCATTTTCCTACTGGTTTCTTAAAAGTGTTTAAGTGTCATTTATTTTTACAACTATGGGAACAATAGTAATTTAATATAAAGCTATAAAGACACAAATCAATCAGGTTGAGGGGCTGCAATGAGGGAATAAGAAGAGCCTGAAAGGAAAATAGGCACAATCTTTTTTCTTACGCTGTAGCTGTGATGTTAAGCTTTACATAAACAATCTGGGGACATTCCATTGTCCACAGACACAAGGTACATGATGGTTCAACTAAAGCATTTAACTCTGACACTGTGGGAATAGTTACAGAGCATGTCAAGTTTGGGAATTTCAATATGCCATCCTTCTCACAGCAGATTGTCAATAAGCAAATGTACAGTGTTTCAATGTGCAGTCAATAAAATAAAAACACAAAAAACAGCAAAATTAACCTTCTTAATGTTTGACTACCAAAAAAGAAAAAGACAGAGGGAAAAAAACTCAGTGGAGCAAGGAGATAAAAATAGTTACTGTAGAAACATTACCGATTCCCTGAACTTGTTCCATTTAACAAATTGACTACAAACCACCCTCTAAGAAAAAGTAGGGGGGAGGGCAAGAAATGTAATCTTCTCTGTAATCAATCTTGCTCAAACAGTCCTTGGCTGTTAACTTCCTCTTTGTTAGGTTAAAACCCTTTCACAAGCAGTTAAGCTATTGGAGTAAATGTTTTTCATCAAGTGTTTCATGGTCAAACCTGTTGTGAAACTGATAATTATTTCAGTATGTGCATCAGAAAATGTAAGGGTCAAACTACCATGACCAAAGAACTGAGAGGTGGAAATTCTTTTCACATGGAGACTGTGCAGAGACAAGGCTGTAGAGACAAGTGAGAAATCCCCAAACAGCTTGCAAAGTCTTTTACAACCATAGACAGGCAGCACAAACTTTGAGCCACCTCTTCCCTCGTTGGTAGAAAATTCAAGTTGGGGTGGGGGTGGGGGGGAGCCACGTCTGCTCCTCCCCACTGTGTGGGTTTTGTTCTGCTAATCAGACCACATGCCTCAAGGATTCAGGAATCCAAGAGCTCTCAGCCAGCCCAGCTCATTCCACAAACAGCCGCAGCAGCCTGTGAAAAACTATTCAGTTTGTTGGGGGGTTAAAGACTCTATCCATTCATAACACTGTTCAACCCTCGCTCCCTCCTCTCCCAATCTCACGCAACCCCACCCTCCCTCCATCCTCCTCCCCCTTCTCTTCCTCTTACCCCTCATATGCCCTTTCTCCCTCTCACCACAGACCTTTTTATCTGTCTGCATAGTGCACACGGAATGGCTTCAGTTTATTATTAGAGCATGGTCCAACCAACATCCACTCGTTTTAAATAGAGGAAATAGAACTTGGCCTACACTGAGTTAGTGCAATGAAAGTTTTGATATTTGCTTTCTCTTTCTCTGCTTGTTATTTTTACTTCTGATTTTGGGTTGTTTCCTCTCTGTTCTTTGTTCTCTTGCTTTCTTGCTACTCAAGCATTGAGAGGCGAAATGAGGCACGCTGGAAATTTGCAGGCTGACAATGGAAGACAGCTGCTCTTGCTGCATAAGTCTTTCATGAGCTGAATTAGTTGTACAATCCTTTGCTCCCTCCCCCTCACACATGCCTCCCTCATAGCAAGCTTATCCAGACATAGCACAACATACCTCGTGGAAAGCTTAGGACAGAGAAATAAAAGACAAATCATGCTTTGAATCATGCTTTAACCGGAGGCTTTCTTGGACAGATATGTAATTGCTCTTTTTAAGTACTTAGACATGTTGTGTCCCTTCACACCAACTCTTAATGAAGCATTGCATTTTATAACCAAACTAAAAAAAAAAAAAAAAAATACCTATGATTAAAATAAATCCAACATGATTACTTTTTTAAGTTTTCAGACTATAATAACATGATGAATGCTACATACTAGTGCAATTACTCATTTAATAACAAACGTATTCTAATAAAAAAAGCAACAACAGCATTCACACTCCCAGCATAGCATCTTAAGGTTTATATTCCCATTGATTTCTACTGGGAAACTTTAACGGGATCACTATTTACAATCTAAGGATCTGCTATAAATATGTAACTTTTGCGCGAAGGTAATTATGACAATGTCTTTTTAAGAGAAGACATAATCAGAAGAAAAAGTGACTCTGAGGGAGATCTGAAAGATGTCAACAAAAAAGGCTGATGAAAAAGAACACTCACACTCTTTCCAACCATGGCTCTTTCAAGGTTTCTATTATTCGTGACTGCACTAGTAGTAAAAGCAGGCCTCACCTACACTTGATATCAAAAGTGACAGAAAATCCCAAAAGCCTTCAGGAAGTGGAGAGATGGGACACAAATCAAACTAACCATTCAGTAAGGTCAAGTTTACTACAGGCAGCCATTGTGAACGGGAGGACTTTGTTTCAGTACTAAGTATTAAACAAAAAAGCTGAATTTTCTGTGCAACAAGAGGATACATTTTGCAGGCCATGGCACCTTTTGTCTAACCCTGTATTTGAATCTCTGATGTGCTGTATGGCCTGAGGAATTTGGCCTAATGGTTGGTTACGCTTTAAGAATTATCCAACTAGGGTTAAGATTGACAGCTAATTTGTACAGAAATCTGTTTTATTTTAACCGCAAATGATCATGATGTATGTGCAGTATGTGCTGGAATACCAGACTGTGTCCTACTCTGGCATTAATTATTACATTTGCTTTGATATCGACTATACACATTGACAATGTCACATACAGGCAGGTAACCCTATGAAACAACAGTCACCAGACGAACACTGTATGCCATTGGCATTATATTGTGACATTTGAAGATACCAGCATTTTGTATTCATTTCCATCATGTGATTACACAAAGCATTTAATATTCGGTGATTGCACAAATTACTAAGGACAGGACTCTCAAAACTTTGAATACATGTGGTATACATAGTATGTGTCATACATGGTGTGTGTCTTAGTCTGCTTAATTCCATAGGACATGGAAATGAACAGAATTTTAATCAGTAAAAAGAACAGTCACAATCATAACCATTATCATATTTGCTTGATTTTATTTCATTTCTAGTTTATGTTGTTCTGAGTTTTGTTTTGCCTACAAGCTCAAAGCATGTGAAGGCAGCGGCTAATGGCAGACGTGGAAAACAATTAGTGTCAAATGGCTTCCTACTATAGTAGTGAGAGACTCCCTGAGGGTGAAAGCTTCAAAAACATGCAGAAGCAACAATGTAGAAACAGAAATGAAACAGCACTGGGAGATAATTCAGTACTCTCTTATCAACATTCTGTAGACTTAAACATTGATCCTAACATTTATTGTTTTATTTGTTTAACATGGGTGATACAAAGTAGAATACGATTAAGAGCCAATTAATTCTGTGACAATTACTTTTATGCAATTCTGCTACAGTTGCCATATCATGATAAAAGTTTTAAGTTGTGAACAGTACTACTTCATAAAATGTGGCATCCAACCACTAGCATCCACAGTGTTGTACCCTCTTGAACAAAGTAGTTGTTTAAAAAAAAAGGAGGGGGGAAAAAAGAAATAAGAGAGACAGCTTGAGAGTAGAGCTCAAACCCTGCCACTTTCCCCATCTCTGCACAGCTGAACAATCACAGCGTGAAGAGGGTGTGATGTGGATGTCAGATGGTTGGTTTCATAGTCACAGAAATGGACGAACACAGACCCCCTCGCTGCAAGCATCTAAAAGGTGTTTGGGGAAGCTATTCAACCATTTAACAATCAGTTCTGACAGTGCACACTGGCAGCCTAATATGTCACTGTGTGCGAAGAGTATCGTTTGTAAGATTTAAATCCAGAACAATCAACAAGCCAGATTTATTAGATAGGACCTAAGGGACATTTCATATTTCTTTCATGCAGGTGTTAAATTGTTTTTAAGAAACCAACAACTCTGCTCAGTGAAGAATTACTCATACTAGAACCTGGACAGATAAGTTAAAAGGCTGTCTTTAGAGCGAGAGTGCCTTTATGTAATTTGCACTATTCTTAAGTCACGGTCTGTCTGTTCCAGAGCTTTTATAATCCCTGGCACTATTTAAAAGAACTGTATTGTAACACAATAGCAACAGTCAGTCAGGCAATAGCAAAGAGAGAGAACTCGAACTGGCTCTCATGAGATCCTTCCTCTCCCTAAGCCGGAGAGCAGTACAGAGCAGTAGCTATGCTCTTTCATTCTAGTGCAGCCATTCCTTTGTCTCCCCATTTTCAAAGTAACATTGCCAATGTAATTTTCCGTGAGAGCTGCTCCATTTATCAAGGCCAGTGGCACATCGAGGCATCTGACGAATGTCTTGCTCTTCTGGATTAGTATAATGAGAGGTGGGGGAGACACACTCAGAGATGGTTAGCACTTCTATAAAGAAAGTAGAGATGATCTCAGCTTCTAAGAACTGATGTTTAGGGACCTTTAACTTAGAACACAGGCAATGTACGTACACTGTTACTCCTATACCACGGAGAACAAGATTGCTAGTAAGAATTATGCATTTGTGTTTAGATTACACTAGATGTGGTAAAGGTAGCTCTTTTAACTTCTGTAACTAATGCCTAGCTGCTATGTGGAAATGTATTTTCCAACAGTAATCAATTGTACTAGTGTGGCCAGTGTGTAAAAAAGAAAATAGATTCACATATGAATTCTGGACAATGAGTGCATTTACATGGACTTAAGTGACCAGGTTACAGTCAGCCATCTTAGCTGGTTTCTTCAGTGTCACGTAGTCGGGAAAGCTGGATTGTGAAATCGGGGTAGAGGATTAGAGAAACCTGCTTTGCCGAGGTACATTTCTGTTGGAGAATGCCCATATTTTGATATGTATACACATAACTAGGTTTCTAATCGACTTTCTCCAACTGTGCATGTGCCTAACAAAAGGCTGCAGGCAGAGACAAACAGCTGAGTGACAGGCTGAATCAAAAGAAAAATCTTTAACGGGGTAATCATGCTTCATTACCAATGCATGCCAATCAGAGTACCCCAGTTACTCAAGTGCTTGTAAATGCAGCCTGTTTCACACATGAATTCAGCCTCCGACACTGTCCGGAGTGGTCAATGAGATTCGTCCTCACATGAAAATCTGCTTGATATCTGTGCGTGATCAGCGTGCACAGTAGGCATAACATGATATAAAATTTTATTAGGAAACAGTGTTTTGTTTAAAGGACATCGGAGCCATGCAACTAATAAAAAAAAGTTCCAGCACTCGGATACGACAACAGTTGAGTGATAGAGACGTTAACCTTAACCTTTTACGTAATTCTCCAGAGGATTTGCCAAAGAGCAGCATGCTGCATGCACAAGCTCACACATCTCACTAGGGGCTCGAAAGATAATGTCCTGATAATTTCGGCAGCATTCCACTGACATATTCGTTTGCATATACAACCTTTCCTGACAAAGTCAGGGTAATGTCAAAATTCCAGTGCATGTCTGAAAGGAGATGTCTGGAGAATCAGGTCAGGAGGCACAATATAACTGAGAAGTATACTGTGGGAAACTGTATTGTTTAAAGCCATCCATCAAAAAACGCAGAGGCAGTCCCCTAACAGAAACATTGTAAACGCACCTATTTGCTCACTTTAAATCTTTTAACAATTCAGGACAGAGCAACAGTAAAATCTGGAGAAGATCAGGATTCTAGGGCATGTGTAAAAGTGGCTTAAAATGACTGTGTTGCTCACTGTAATTTTAGTCTTTAAATTTTATACAGATGTGTTAAAGTCAAAAAGCCATAAACAGGATAGTAGGGTGTGCATCTTGTGAACAAATATCACAAGAATGAAAAGGTTTCTTCATAAAACGTGTATTTTGTTCTTCTACTACATCCAAAATGTTTTTGTTTGAGCTAAAAAGAAAAACAGAAGAGCTAAAAATGATAAGGCTGTCATCAATTAAGTGTGTACAGGCTGGTGTGGCCAACCTCATTGGTATAAACACCAAATTTGGATCCAGCTGTATTATTACTGTTCTTGACCTCGCCTTCACCCTCTTCCTTATGTGGTGAAACATTCCAGTTTACTTGTTGAGGTAGGCATAAAGAATTGACAAAGTCCAGATGACAGAATGTTTATATGTACAGTATACTGAGGTTTTGTGACATTTAGTTGAGGGGAAAAAAACTACTCAGTTTCTAACATATCCATTAACTAGGGTTGCCAACCTGAAAGCTCGTCATCAAGCCCAATTTTGTTATGCAGCAATAAAAAGAAATACATCCTTTTGTTAATCACATTTTCAAGGATACATTTCTGCAGTTAGCTATTTGAAAACCATTGTGACCTCTTCTTTATGCAGTGAGTCACCATTTCATGTAGTTCTCCCTTAAAAGCCTTTCCATTCTAAATGCCTTCTGATTGGAAAGAGTTTCCTGAAATTTCCTTTGATAGCAGTCTGTCCAAGGGACCCTTCAGCTTGTGTTTATAACAGAGTGTTCTGGATTTAAGGATTTAAAGAGGCTGCCTCGCAGCCCATCCCCCATGCCACTTTGAGAGCAGCAGGAAAAACGACGAAGGCGTGCTTTGCACCAACTACCTCCCCCACACACTGCTCTACCAGTTATTGCTGGGGCTTGTGGGATTAGGAATGGAACACGATGACAGACAAAAACAGTCCTCAGCACCTCCCTGCTCTGCTGTCTTTTATAGAGTATGAAAAGGCTGCTATGAGGCATACAAAAGACACGGTGATAGATCGCACAAGGTAAGTGTGCATTAATTGCTAAAATGGACCTTAGTGCTGTGCCTCTATGACAATGGCAGCACTGAAATTTTGTGAACATTAAGTGGAACATGCCTTGGCATTTACTTTACTTCACAAGTGTAATGTGATGTATACAACATTCACCCACAATCATTGTAACCCCTGAAAAGTGAACTAGTAATGGATCATCTTCTTAACAGTGGCACATGTCAAAAGATGAGATACTTCACAGCAAGTGAACAGTCAGTTCACGGAGTTGATGTTTGGAATAAAATGGAACATGGGCAAGCATAAGAATGTGAGTAATTTTAACCATGGACAAATTGTAATGACTAAACAAGTGGGTCAGAGCATATCCAAAACAGCAGATCCTGGGGGGTGTTCCTAATAACATGTGTTAGTACCTTCCTATAGTGGTCCAAGGAAGGACAACCTCTGGACTGGTGTGTCATGGGTGTTTATGACTCACTGCAGAAGAGCTACTGTAGCATTAATGGTTAAAAGATTTAATGCTGTGTATAATTGCCAGATGTTAGCACACTGTGAGTCCCAGCATCCTACGTATAGTGATGTGTAGCCGCAGACTAATCAAAGGGCCTGTGATCGCCCACGTTCTAATGCCAGTGGCCTCTTTCAGCATAATAGAACAATGCACCACAACGGTTAAACGAAGATGACAAACTTCAAGTTACTGCCTTGTCCTTCTCCAGATCTAAATATGATCAAGGCCCAGCTCACAACAGAAAGGAAATGCTGTTAGGGATGACCTATTAGGCAGATTGTTTAACACTGTTGCTGATGAGTATATAGCTGACATTCTATGTCACATTCTAGTCTAACACTAAATATTGCAAGAAG
Source organism: Channa argus (assembly GCF_033026475.1). Classification (NCBI taxonomy): domain Eukaryota; kingdom Metazoa; phylum Chordata; class Actinopteri; order Anabantiformes; family Channidae; genus Channa; species Channa argus. The sequence goes on from NC_090198.1 coordinate 15,505,591, forward strand.
GGAAAAAAACAATGGGCTATGGGCTATTTGCTGAAGCTTGTCTCAGCATCATATTTGTCAAGGGTGTCCTTCACAGTGTGGTAATAAACGAGAAAACAGCAGAGGGTCTTTATACGCATCACATGTCAGGCAGCTTCAGGAAATGGAGTGCATCTCTGAGCCTGTTGTAAGTGACAGACTATCACAAAGCACAACTTGTTGCAACATATGGATGCCAAATGACAACTGCACATCCCCAATAAAACCTGAAATTGAATGCCTTTGAGAAACAAAAATATGATCCAAGTCAAGCCCCAAAGAAACCCATGCATCATAACAAGAAAGAAAAAGAAAAAAGAAAAAAGAAAAAAAAAAAACTTACCTTTTCATTTTTCACCTTCTTTAATGTCTTGCATTCACTATTACCAATTTCCACCTCCTCTGGTTCAGTTTTTCCTGTCAATGCTTGTACTATCCCAACTGGTTCAAGTGCAATATTCCCCATTTGATTGGCTTCTGCCAAGTCTGTTGATTGTGTGTTCTCATAGGATGTATTACGACTATTCCCCAAAGCAATTTGAGCTTGAGACACAGTGTCCTTCTCTGCTGCAGATATTGTAATAACTGGCGCTCCATCAGTTTTGTCCTTCTTACCTTTTCCACCAGCCCCTTCTTTCTCTTTTTTACCACCCAGAACACCTCTAGAGGCTTTGCCCCCCTTATCCATGTTCTTCCCAGAAGTGGAATTATTACCAGTTGTTCCTGCACTCACTGCTGTGCCTGTTGGCTCCCCTTGAGTCCGTCCCGTAGTCTCTTTTTTGCCCCCATCTCCACCTGAAGCTTTGTTACTATTGTCTTTAGAGTTCTTACTGCGCTTGTATTTTGATTTACTTTCCTTGCCTTGAGACCCAGACACTGGACTAACAAACCTGATGTTTTCAGGCAACTGTGCCACTGCACTTGGTGGTGCCGCCATGCCGTCCTTTGTACCAGACATCTCAAGTTTTTCCTTCTCTAAGTCAGCGTCAAGGTCAATAATGAGATTTCCAACACCGATATCCCATTCATCCCCGCTGTCATAAGTGTCCACCGCATTAGAGTCCACACCTTTCCCGCCTGCAGTGCCACCACTTAGGGACATTTTAGTGCCAAGGGCCCAGTAATGCCTCAGTGAGGTCCAACACCCTCTCAGATGGCTGGGACTCCGGGGCAAGGGCTAGAGAATCCTCACGGTGTACTCGTTCCTGTCCCATTTAACCACATTTTGCCCTAGAAAGAAGAGAAAAGTAAAGGGTTTCATTATTCTGAGTTCAATTAATCTAATAATTTAGACTTGATGCCCTACAGCTCTGTCCTCATAGAACAGAGCATTCAATGCGTACAAAACACACAAAAAAAGTCATTTGATTATGAGCCAGTAATTCTCTTATGATCACTGCACAAACCACTATAGCAATACCCACTGGTGTCACAGCAGTGCTCCGAAACCCTCTCTTCATAATCACTTCCCACGGTTGTCATGGCAACCACGGGAAATGCAGCCTAAATCCTGCTTTGACAGCCAAGGTGGCCCCACTGTTCTGAATGACTGACTGTCTTTTCAGAAGGCACTGCTGATAGTGTCACTGTTGATAAATAAGTAGTAGCTGGCCTCACACACCCCCACATGGTTTATGAAGCTGTGCCTTTTCAACTCAAGAGCACAAAAATAATCTTGCAATAACAGGAGCCTAAAACATGAATGAACCAGTGTATGTTACACCAGTTTGTTATACTTCCTAACACAACGTTGCCCAGAGGTTATTGTGTTCTAGATATACACTTCATATTAACATTAAAAACATCAAAATCAAAATTGAACCACACTAATAGAACCCAATGTAATGTTATTTATATAAACAGAAAACGCACACATATACACACAAAATGTTTGGAATTTTGCTTCAACATCGATCAGTTGCAGTAAGTGGACATAGAATAAAGGTCAGCATCAATGAACGTCCACTTGTTTGTTGTTTGTGATCATTGTGAGTAAGTTGCCATTAAAAGTGGCCTCTAACATCCTTGACTGTGTTTACATGCACTTAATTAACCGAGGTACTCTTGGAATGGCATTTACATACATTCAAGAAATTGCATTACTGGAAATCTGTGTAAATATGCAGTAGCAGAGTAACCTGATCTCTCCTCCACCAACTGACTTTTTTTAAAAGCCTGACTTACAATTTTTTTTTAACTGTATAGTGACAGAAAACGCTGCTTTCTAACTTACTTTTTTGTGCGCGTTTAGGTTGCAGCATAGTGACAGCGCACACGCAGCTGATCCACAATGCGAACTGTATGAATTTTTAAAAAATCCTTGAGGGAAAGTGACTTATTTATGTTAGTTAAAGTTTCTTTAGACTTTAGTAAAGGCAAGGCAGCATCGCCATCTTACTGAGCCATTGTTTCAATCAGCTGCGTGTTCCTCTCCACAATTGGAGAAAGCTGATAAGAAAAAGAAAATCGACAGGTATGTACCTGGGGAAAGCAGGTAGATTTCTAGAAATCAGCTTTACCATTTGCATTACACTTAAGAAATCAGCTTTTCCAGGAAAGCTGACTATAACCCGGTTACTTAAGTCCACGTAAATGTGGTCCTAGCGGTTTGATTTTTTCACATTTGTTTCATTTCAATAGCTTATAGAATGTTAAAGTAATCAAAAAGCTACACAGTTACAAAACACCAGATAAACTGCTCGACTTAAAGCTTTGTAAAGGAAAAGGTATCAATGCACTTTATGGGTGTTCTATTTATTAAGGCCAGTGGCTTAATGCAACCACTTAATGTAACCAAATAAAAATGTGTTTATAGTGTCACACATTGGTAACAGAGGAAAAGGTACTTTTCTGAAAATCTAATCTAAAACACTCACATCTGTAGTTCTCATCTGCCCTTGCAATAACAAAGTGAACGATAAGGTAGCCTGAGCACTAAAGACTCTGGAGTGGTGGTAAGGGTGATGAGATCAATACCAACTGAAACGAAATGAATTCAGATTATTCTCTTTGTGGTGCAGACATTGGGTAAAATGTATTTGTTATATTTTAACACTGCATTATCATCTTCAATGCAGTGTTAAGCCTGTATTAAATATGGCCAACTATATATATGTCATTAGAAGGTGGACTTGAAAGGCTAATTGTATTACATGATCTTGAAGAAATTAAGTGGCAACTACACTAATTTTTCAAGCAGAAATGGTCAGGATTAGATTAGATTATAAAAGCCAAATCATGAAGCCTGTCCAATAATTGACAGCATTTAAAGAGACCGTGTTGGACCGTGTTGGCATGTTCGCTGCTTCATTGTTGTTCCTGGGATAATTACATTAATCTCTTTATAATAGAGGAATCATTAAAGAAAGAATCATTAAACATATTTGTCTTGTTAAGGTCATGCATACTAGACTCCAATCACAAGCCTAGTTATGTCTCGAGCTCAAAGCAGAACACAACAATTATATCTAACTGTTTCAGTGCATTCACATAGAGCAACAAATCCCTTGACCAGCGACAGCTGCCATTCACAGTCAATGGCATCCCAGCATAGTCACTCAGTAAACCCTGGTGTGTGGGAGGGAGAGACAAAAAGATCTCAGCGACACGGCACGAACATAATGCAAAAAGCTTAACTTTATGTAAATATGATGTGAGTTCAGGGAGAACCAATTGGCATCATTTTGATTTGAGGAGAAACTGAAGCAGAGACAGCTTACCACTCAAAACAAACCAACTAAACAAAACTAATGAAAAGCTGACCGTGGTTTCCTGATTTATAGACATTAGCTTGGTTACTTTTGCTGTAGTCTTTAAAGCTGATTTGTTGACACTGACTGACAAAGAAGTAGTCACTTTGCAATAGATACCATTAGTCAGCATTTATTAGAACAACAGTTTAAAATGGCAGCTGGGTCATTGATGCCATGCGGATTCAGTTAAGTGTCCATTCATACCCAGCAGTGACAGAAGTAAAATTGTTAGAGCATCATTTGATCACCATGCCTGCTTATTCCTCACAGATGGCTCCCCAATAGAACAACAGTCACTGGCATGTTTTGGAGGGTAGAGAGCTGCAGCTGCCCCTGTATGACTGGGTAAGCAGTTGTGAGGTCTAATTTGTTCAACACCTCCACAAAAGAGAGGTTGTAACTCTATCGGCAGTTGACCTACTGTACTGACCTTAGATGGAACTGCAGCGCAAGCCCCTTTTGAAAAAGAGCCACTGAGGAAATGTCCCAGTGAGTGCCCCGTTGAGCGAAAGGCATGCAGGCTGTGCAACTCCCAGAGTGCTTGTCCTTTTTTCACAGATCCAGTTTCATTCAGCTATCTATCACAGGGGCCACATAAGGGTGATTCTGCCTCGATAGCACGGGAAAAAGACAGGGAAATGTGATTTCTGGACGATTGGCTGTAGGACACCAATCAGACCGGCTATAGTGTTGTTTTCTACACGTGACTGTTAGGAACACCATCTGTGCATAACACATTAGATTATGAGGTTTGTCTATAAACAAAGTTCAAAAAAATCATCTCCATTCAAACTCAAACTACAATGTGGGGCTTATTTAGAGATTTATACTTACGGTTTATATGTGACGGATGTTTGGATCAAGAGAGGGTGCCAAGAAAACAACAGGTGCAAGGGGAAATACATACGACTCCTACTGCTTTATAACTGCCAAAATATAACTGAAATTTTTAGTACCACAAATGCAGGCAGTTATCTAAAAACGTTGAGTTCAGGAGATATAAATATAATCTAGTTTTTCTCTCTGATGATAAAAAAAGAAAAGGATGTAATGCATACCATATGTTTCAATTCATCTGTGTCAGAATTAAGAAGAGGTCATTTCAGTTTGAATTGCACAGATAAAAATAGCTTCTCAGCTTAGACATAAATGACATATGCCCTGAAATTAGGCATGTATGCACATGAACATTTCACAGTATGATAGTTGTGGTTAGAACTATTTCTGTATATGCTTCTGCCACAATAATTACTGAGGATGAAAGCATTCGAAATGGATACAAATGTAGGTTAAGCTGCAAAAGAGTAGCTGTAACTACTTACATGACAGAAATTTGTGTTTTATTTCATTCTTATTCAGATTTTACCTTCATTTAAATCAATAAACAATGTGAGCATTTATTTTATGATTATAGATGTGTATCATCTGCCATGCTCCTAGGTCCAATCCTTTGTTTGTTCATGTTGGTGCTATAATTGGAATCATAACCATTTACACCATGTCAAGATGTATTTTGTTCAACTGGGGTATATATAGTCATAATGATTATTGCCTCACCTCTGCTCCAAGTGTCATTAAGACCTGAAAGATGCTTCTCCAAAGTCATTCTAAATTGTAGGCATATAGGGAAGAAACTAGTTTACTATAGCTCACATACAAGAGTTTATATCTCTCCTCAATTACATGCCCTGCATATCAGTCGTTCTGTGCATCAAACAAGCACTGACTATCTCCGCTGCTCTGGTTGAGCAGCGGAGATATACACATCAGCACTTGCAGCGGGTGAAAATGTGGTGTGTGAAGAAGCAGTACCACAGGTCCTTTGTCCCTGCTGTCATCAGGTTCCTAAATCTTCACCATGCAAACTCAAATAACAAAAATGAATAAAGACTAATTCTAGCATGATTGCACACCTTAAGGGTTTTTAATCAATTTAATGTCATTATTGCACTTCTGTTTTTGCTCTCTCACCTGCCTTGTACATTGTTCTTTTTTTGTTAAGCTATTGCAACACTCAAATTATAAAAAAAAACAAAAAAAAACAGTCTTATTACATTACTAATCTCCGTATTGAACTGCATTTATCAGTTTAATTAGACTATAAGACCATCAATGGCAGTAGTGAGTACATTACTGATTTTTGCCAGATTTTCTTGGAACAAAGACGACACTACATTTGCAAGCTAATCTCTGAGATTTGTGCTTTATTAATCATGTCATCAAACATCCTGGTTTAATTTTGCAAAAGACATTTTTAAATGTTGAGGAATCAGTGGTTAGCGTTCTAAACATGTGGCTGGTTTACATTCACCTGATCTATTTCAGTAAAGCACACAGCTGCTCACATAGCTGCACACAAAAATGCTATTTCTCACATAGCATTTTTTTCTGATACTTTATTTAATCCTATGGGAAACTGGTGAACTAGATGATATAACAGTTCACCAGGTTTTTTTTGGTCACTTAACTGTATGGCTTCTCTCCGTATTTTCCCATTCCTCCTTCCCAACATAAAACACTTGTTCGTTGTTGGTTACAAAGTCATGTGTGTGCTACAACTACAATGTACACCCTTTTCTCCGCTGGTCGTTCAAAAGGCATGTTCATATCCAGAGAGTCACACTGTAACTTCCACATAATTGAGTTTATTACCAAAACAGAAATGCACCCATTCAACCTAGGTGATCCAGGAATCAGGAATCTGGGGGCAAGCCGGCATCTTATTCAGTAAATATGTCAATAACAGGAAGTCACATACACCAGCTACAGTAAGTGTCATCTCACTGGAACTTACTTGAATAATGATTTGGTTGGTGGTTCACACATTTTATTGAAATCATTATATTCAACTTAAATTTAAAACTAAATCACTTTTGGTTGAGTCTCCCTAAAAACACAAAACTGTTTAATTTACAGGATTATCAATATTGGCAAATGGCTGAAGCAGCTTTCTGCATCTTTTGGAACGTCAGCTGTACGATTTAAACCAGCAGTAGCTAAACAAATGTGAAATATGCAGGTTGCTCCTGGGCTCTGGTGTGCAGGAAAAACCTCACAACGCTGCCTCAAACTTTCTTAAAGGCTGTTAGGTCGAGAGACGATACAGCAATTGCGACAGAAAAAACGATTTCTTCTTTTTTAAAAGCCAGCAGTTATGAGTATTTTGAATGCTATGTTATTTCTCAAGTCGAGACAACATCTAAACTAAGACGGACGAACACCACACAAAGGCTTTTGTGATCTGATCACAGTTCATAAATGGTAACTGCCAAATCACTACTTTATGCTTGCAATGATCTTATCAGCAAATACATCTCTTTCCATACAATAATAGCATAGTTATGAAAGAAACTTAAATTTAAAGATAGCCCTTGGCTAAGTGTTAAGAAAGCACCTATTAACTAACTAGGTCTGTATGTACCAGTGAGTTTTTATTAAACCTGGGTCCTACTGTCCAAGGCAAAAAAATCTGTGTGTAATCTCACTTACCGTTGCTATTTAATATTTCTTTGCTTAAGCTCTATGCTTAAGTAAGGGAAAATGTCACACATATTAACTGCATGTCAAATAAGGATTTACCTTAGGCTCAATAATGGCTCAGCAAAGAAATGTAATGCCCTTATGTCCTTGAGAACACCAGACTGAGTGAAAACTGTACCAAAATCGTTCTTAAGTCACTGCTTTAAGGGATACAAATCAAAAACAGGCAGTGTCTGACTGTTTTGACTGCACCATATTTTGAAATCACTCAAAACTGAATGTAGCTAGAGAGTTCATCTCCCTTTCATTACGATATAAATGGATTAAATGAAACAAAAACTCTCAAGGTTTAACTGTGTGCCAGATGAAGGTAGCTCTAAACTAATCATATTAAGTTAAACATCACAAGTGAGTTATTAAAAGTAAATCATTTGCCTCACATTAATCAAAACTACATTAAGTGCATTTATGTTATTTCATGGTGGAAATGTTTGCCAAAGTAAACAACCCTTATTCATGCAATTTAATAAAGTGTTAACAAGTGCTTGCCACAAAGAACAGTAGTTCACATATTGACCAAATAATAATAATAATTTTTAAAACACAAATAAACATGGAATGATAGTGGTAACCACTCTACACTGACAATTCAACTCGCATGTGAGTACAAATAAATTGTTGTGGCTTGTTTGTGGCAAGAGCTGTGTGTAAGAAAATCCCAATCTTAAAACACTGACAAGGTGCCAGATTGATTTTTGCAACCTGTGGTCAAAGTGGACTTGAGCAGAAACAAGAGCAACTCTATTAATATGCTCAGCCATTCCACTCGGCCATGATTACTCAATTACAAATGCCAGTCACTGGGATTCTCAAAACACTTTTAATTATCTCTGCTCTCTTCATTCTATAATTGAGACACTGTCACAATGCAAGTCAATACAGTAACATCAACAGCTGCAACATCTACTGTGGCACACTTGTTTTTATTTCTCGTCACTTGTAAAGCAGGGTCACTGAGTGCAGGTTATTCCATCTATTAATGAAGACTTTTGGTTAAATGAGAATGCTTAAATACCAATATGACATGTTAATATAGCTGGGCTTGCTTTGGGCTTGAACAATATATAGTCTCATGAGTTTCATTAATAACATTTGCTTCTGGTCATGTTCACTTAATACTAACATCAAGGTTTACACCTACTCAAAGCCTAAACCAGATGCTTCATTGTTTGATCTGTTCAGAAATATTTCTTTAATCAAGGTACTTGCAGTTGGTTGCACAACTACAGTGCAGAGTACTAGAACAAATTCACTGTTAAGAATATCAAACTAATTAGAATAAAGACATTCTTGTAAAGGTTGCCTATAAACATTTACGTTTATCTGGACAATAACAGTATAGGGTGAAATGTACCTATCACCGTTTCCCACAGAATAAAGTGGCATTATTTTCAGGCATTTTGTTTGGCCAAGAGTCAAAAATTCATTTAATTTATAATTATCTGTGATAAGGTGAAGCATCAGATCCACATATTTCAGAGGTTTGAACATCAGTTGGACAATATTGCATTTGCACTGGTTTAATCTGCATAACAATGCAACATCATACTATATTTGGCATCTAAATAGTAAAGATAGTGAAACCAGGAAGCAGTAATGACTCCTGCTTTAATGTCAGATATTATCAATGAAATAGCAACTCAATGACTTATGATCCATTTGTGCTCCATAGCATGCGCTACAACAAAACGAAGCGAAGACGAGCATGTGATGTTTATTAAATACTAAAAAGGCAACAACTTTAATATTATGGAGATTATGCCAGGTAGATTTCTTCCCAAGAACACCTATTTTTGTGTATGTGTATGTGACATGTATACACGTAAAAAGGTTTCTAATCAGCTTTCTTTAACAGGGCATGTGCATAAAAAAAGGCAATAGGCAGGAGAAGCAGCACACTCAAAAAATATCAGACAGTACCTTTTAGAAAAAGATGGATAGAAAAAGGCCTTCGTTTGTTTGCAATAATGAATGCTGATGTCTGCAAGCTGCATTCCCCGATAAGTCACTGTTCAGCCATGTTGTCATAAATATAATTATCGCAAATTTCCTTGAAATATTGTGATATAATTTTAAGACTATATCGCTAAACCCCTAGTTAAAATATTACAGAAAATATTGACTTCTCCTTTACAGTTACAACCACGTTACACCCCAGATGTTTTGCCAATTGTAATAGCCATTCTATATTTACAGAATGTAAACACCGTCATTGCACAGTGCTAAACTAATTATCTGGTTATACTATACTAACAAAACCACAAAACAAAACTTATTTCCTCTTCCCCTTTTCTCTCCTCTACTGACACCTAATTTAAGCTATTGCTCATTTGCTTCCTGGTTAAAAATAATAGTGGGAGAAACAAGTTCAATTAATATGTTATGTAAATGTAGCTTGCTTTTTTACCTAAGTAAAAACCTAACTGACTGACAAAGGGGAATGGAAGAGCTGTTTAAGGATGAGGCCTGAGGCTACAGAGCAGTCAGTCAGTTGTTTAACAGTGCTGTGTGTGTGTGTGTGTGTGTGTGTGTGTGTAGAATAGACAGTATTTTCTTTCAGTCTTCTGTGTATTATTCATTACATGCATTCCTGCACAGGCACACTGCTTGGCAAGATTCCAGCAAATTCTTACTGAAAATTGAAATATCCACTTGTAAACAATGCATTTATCAAGCTAATGATACAACCTTTGTGGACATTTCAAACTAGTTTTATCCACGCAGAATATTTTATTAAGCAACTATATTATACATGACTGACCCATTGGCTAATAAAGTACATACACACAACAATGGTGTCACTGCTCCTGTAAAGTCAGGCATCTAACTGTGAGAAGACAACGGGCCACTGCTAAGTGACTAATATACTCTGCTACTGTTTGCACTGTGGACAGTTGAGGTATTCCCATATGAATGTCTAACTAGAGAGAGGGCATGGACAACCATTAACCTCAAATAACTGCCTGTCCCTCTTCCAGCAGCTGCTTAACAGAGACACAGTCAACAAGCGAGGCTTCAAATGCCATTGTCACTCTCACATGCTAGCTTTCCAGAATCAATTACAGTAGTTATCTGTTCCTGAGAAATGCAAGTGTCACATTCAAACATAGTATCAGTATCAGGCATAAGCACAAACATTTAGTTTACTAAATGTAAATACTGAAAAAATACTAAAGCTTACTAACACTTAGATGCTGATCAAGTACTTTTACTATATTATGTTAAATACAGCTTGTTAATTTCACCTGATATAGCTAAAGTTTGGTTCCTAAAAATGTGAAAGTAGACAACATCTGACAGTTGCACATTGTATCAATGCCAGCAGTTGAACTGCTGGAAAGTGCAAGAAAAGAAAAGGGAAGCCTGCTACATTTCAGTGATCAACCCAGACTTGTGTACTTTCATGTTTTCATATTTAGTTTCTCCTCAAATACAGCATGACTATTGCGTTTTAGATGTTTGCGTGCTAGATGTTTGCATCAACCTTTTCACCAATGATGACTAACTGAAGTCTTTTTTTTGTTTTTTACATCGTCTTAAACTCCTAGACCTAGTCTGTTGCTGTACACAAAGGACAGTTTCCCTCATACCACAGGGGTCCTTGGAGAGAAAGACAGACTAGTTTCCTTTATGGTCTACTTTGGACCATAATTAAGCTTAAAAATGAAAAACAACACCTAATGTTAGTTAATTCAGACATCTGGCAGCCTCGTTCACACATTTGCTGCCACCCTGACCAGTTGGAGATCCATTAAAAGAAAAACAAGGTGTGCATCCACCTTCAAAAAACACAAATCAACGAAGTCAGAGGTAAGGTGCTCTAAAAGTAAAAAGACCATTAACTTACTTGCTTCTCCCTTTAATTTTTACTAACATTAACTCAGTTATCAATCTGCATCTCCTATTCCACACACCTGTCCGTCTTCTTTTCCTCTAACAATAAATCATATTTTAGAATGGCTGCCAAATTAAAATACAAAGCAAACAGGTAGATTGTCAGACTTCATATGCTCCCTTTCATACTAGCAGCTAATCCATTTTCTCTGGCAGATTACAATTAGGTACAAGTAAATCCTAAATGAGCCATGCATTGTGTGTGTCAAAGATCCTACATATTCATATTTATTTTAATACATAACATTCTTGGAAGATCCAATTGTTTCATTATTATACTAATATGACTAAGGCTGAATTGAAGTGTTTGGGTCCTCATGTAGTAGACAGCATTGGAACTGATTTATTGTAACCTAGGCGTTAACCCCTAGATTGTTGCGGCAATGCTAGTTCACCAGAAGCGTGTGTTGTATTTTACAAGGCCATGTCATGCATCTCACACACACAAAATATTTAGCTTTGCCTCACATTTATATTTACTGAATGTGGTTGGAAAAGGAACTGATTTTCAAGGTCAAGCTGACATTTGTCAAATATTACTGAAAAGAAACAAGTGTTCTTCTGTGTTCAACTTCTCTAGCAACATACACAACCAACTAGGGCTGTGTCATATCGTATCAAGATAATTTTCCTCCCCAAGTGAGGAATGTGGTCATGTCACAATACTAAAACAGTTGTATAATGAGATTTTTGCATATGTGCCATAATGTGACATGTTATGGTACTGTGAATATTTTCATTAATATTGTTGCAAAAATATTATAAATAATCTAGTTTTAAGTTCTACTGCCAAGACTGGAAAAATGTTAAACACAAAGCATAACACACTGTTTGAGCACAATTGTTGTCTCCAATTAGCCTATATAGCCTGCACTGCCTTGAACATAGATACCACAACATCTTAACAAAGAGGCATACATTTGCCTTAAGCTGTTGAGTAAAACATTAGCCACCCATACTTTTCCAAACCAGTCAGGTCAGTCCAGTTCACTTGTGTTAAAGTAATAAAATTATTTCTCTGTTTGGACGAATGTTGACAATCCAGATGTTTTTATAATGTGCAGTAAGCGATGGCAGTGGCAGGCAAGCTAGAGAAATCAATGTATGCTGCCTGCAGCTACACAGTGCGATCTGTTCAGCATCATTGTGTTTCATTAACTACATTCTCTGGTCACATTGTAAAGCTTTTATTATGATACTGTACTCCTGAGATTGACATGCATTTCTAATTTTGTGTTATCTACAGATTTAAATTCATCAGTTGTAAAGATAGCAAATAACTCTGTCTCCAAATATAAATTTATGACCCACACAAGTTAATCCCATTCCATCATGTCAGATTCATGGGAAAATGAACAGGGACAGATAATGACTTCCTGAAGTCTGATCAAATCTGTAATTTGCCACTTGTGTCTTATTTGATTATAACAAGCAACAAACAAGGCATGTCTAAAAAAGGTTTGGGCTTGCAAGGTTGCCAGATTTTTGTATGAATAATCAAAATTGCAGTGGCTATTGGGCATTCATAGGCTACATGAAAGATATAGATTATTAACCTATCTCGTGATCATTTACTTAATTAATTACCATTGGCAACATTTGTGTTTTCTGACCCAAAACGCCCCCCCCCCACCCGAAAAAAAAAAGCAAAAACAAAATTTAAAAATAATTATCAGGACAATGTCATTTATTCACCGTTTGATTAAATCAATTAAATGACTCGTTACAGCTGTAGCTTGTGCTCAGTGACAGCGTCAGCAAACTGCATCTTGGTTTGTCAGTGATGTGGCTAATTACTTGACATCATTTAAATGTATCTTGCCATTCTCAACAAAACACAACAGCAGTGCTCCCATTTGCCTAGTCGCAAGAATTAATGCCAAGGACAGAGGGACCATAAAGACTAACCAGACTACACAAAATGGTTGACAGTGGTCCAAATGTGGTTGCCAAGGGCAACTGGCCAACCATTACTGTCAAATATTAAGGCCCCTAATACAATTTACTCTAACTACATGCCAAAAGCGACTATTGTGACTGTTTGGAACTGGTAGATTTAATGGAGATATTTAAGACTTGAAGTTCTATACACCTGCAAAACAATAATATATTCAGTAACCAATTTCTCTGGTAATGTTTCCACTATTAGACATCTCAAAACAAAAAACGCCTAATATACTAGCTCCACAATATTATTGTTTTGTCCTGGAGAATCACACTACTAAAGCCTGCAAAGATCCCAGTCAATTCCTTATCGATGCACAATAAAATTAACGGGCCATGAACACTGCAAGACTGAAATCACAAAACTTCAGTGATCTCTAAGGTGAAGCTTCAAAGTAAGACAAAGATAACAATTCTGTATCCTTTTCCACATTATATGTTTCCAACATCAACATAAGTTTGTACAGAAAAATAATTAATAACTGCTTTCAAAAATGTTTACAATTTAGTCATTTGTGTATGCTCTGTTATTTACTGGTCAATATTATGTGTCTCATCTGTGTAAGACAAGTTTCTCCTAATTTTTCAGATGAAAGTGGATTCTGCTGTATGATTAGGGCACACTGCCTCACAATCACCCACTCACTGCCACCACATACAGTATTGATGTGCTCTGAGGAAATCCCACACAGCACATATTCATAGACTTTTCATGCTCTACACTAAGCTCGAAGTGAAAAATGTCGCTTTTTAAAAGACAGTGACATCCCTACAGCTTAAAAAAACAAATCAAGCTGATAGCATCTGAGGACACTAGACTTAACTGGTTTGATTATCCAAGTAATGGACTACATCTACTGTAGAGCAGATTTAAAAGATAACAATTTCATACCACTTTCTTTACATTCAATCAGCCATTCATACCATCTGTAACGTGCAGTGGAAAGATCACCAGTGCAAAGAAAAAGTGAAGCAAGAGTTATATATGATGTCGTTTTGCTTATTAGTGGATGAACAAAGACAGCACTAAAAGCACACTGGAAATCATTCTAATGCAAATTGACAGAGCTTTGTTATAACAGCAACAAAACCAATTAAATTGATCATTTATGTTGCTTTCCTTACCAAGAACACAGACGATGATAATCCAAACCCAAGGCAAATGAGACTGCTTTCTGCAGCACTCAAGACCATGCTGCGCCACAAAAGCTGACAATTTCTTTATAGCTTATGTGGGGGAGAGTGGAGTGTAACCTGGGCTCACATCCCAGGAGAAGATGGATCACCAGTCTCTGGCAAAGTAGCAACTGTTCAACAAGCACTCAAAGTGTGCTCTTTTCTGCTGCAATTGGCAATTCACTTGTAAGAAATCCAATCAATGCTATAAAAAAAAAAAACTAAAGCAGAGTTGCATGTAGGGCGACACCAATCGCTTTTTGGTATCGATTAAATAATAGATAACTATAGATTATTTTCCAATTAAGGTCTTTATTTTTACAATTAATAAATAAATGTTTTTACTCAAAATAAAAAAAAATCAATCATTTATATTTCATCAATCATCTTATCTTCTCTTTAAACAAACAAATATGAAAAAGTATGCACTGCAGGGCATAATTCAAACCTTTTACTGACCTATGGAAATGTCTATATAGAATACACAGTAAACAGTTCAGTTTACTTTAGTTTAAATACTATAACAGCTAATATATCAGTTTAACTTTTTAAAAATTCATATTCATATTATCAGTAGATTTCCAGATCACTTCATAATAGCCCACCTATTACTTTAGCCTATTTCTGCATCTATGTCTTCAGAGCTGGATGGTGAGAAATCAGGAGCATAACAAATTGTTATACCAGCTAGAACAGAATCTGATATTAAGATTGATTAATTAGCTGCTAACGGCATGTTATGAAACTTTTTTTTTTTTTTTTATTACCCTACATTTGTTTCCCTACAGCTGAAATTAACACTTTTCTGCCCGTTACGGATCCTTTAATGACTGTTTTGATCATTTCCTCTTATAGATTGTTAATTTGTGGAGCGTTTTTATAGCTGCTCCTTGAATGAGCACGGATGTTGTTCAGTCGAGTTAAGGAGTAACTTTGACTTTACCTGAGCGGTCTGCTCCCTCTCTGCTGCCTACAGGGACACTTGGCTGAGCTCCGCCCTCACTCATCCACAGAGGGCAGAAGCTGATCTAATCTCTGTGGGGTCTTGAAAAATTCCTATCCCGTGATTAGAGAACACAAATATTTATAATTTAGTGCTCTAGTTAACCATTAACAACTAAATGTGTGCACTATCAGGTAACCTTTTTATTGTCCAAAATTCTCCATCTTTGTTTCGCTGGGGCAAAGGAATATAATTAATTTAGAGCCCTGGTTGAAGCACATCGACTAACGCTATATAAATATACGTATTTTCGTAATTGACGTGAATTACATCATCACACTGCCCCACCCCTAGTTGCATGTTTGTTGATGCCTAATACAACCTACAGCTCAAATGACAACTATCATATGCAGTCAACTTGACAATGTTCTCAAATATCAAGAGTTCAGAGTAATTTATTTGGTAGACCATACAAAATAATAACTTTGCCAGAAGTGTCCTATGCTTTTTCATAGTACAGAGGCATCCATACAGTGCACAGAAAAAGCAATATAGTGATATTTCATGTCACTATAATAAAGCATGATCTGTGAGAAATACATCCTACTGTGCCTTTACATTTTAAGAACCAAACAAACTGCAACAAGCAGTGTTAAATAATAATGTTTCATTAATTAACACTTAGTTTGGTAACTTTGAGTGACAGGAACTGGTCGTAGTAACAATACTGTGCTACTAGATGTGTTTCTGCAACAAATAAACTGTTAACTCAACACTGCTTTTAAACCTAGAATTTTTTCTGTTGGAGATGAACAAGTCCTGTCCAGCCTTGCACTCACAACTGCTTCGTACAGTGCATCCAGAAAGTATTCACAGCGCTTAACTTTTTCCACATTTTGTTATGTTACAGCTTTATTTCAAAATGGATCAAATTAATTATTTTCCTCAACATTCTACAATACCCCATAATGACAAAGTGAAAGACATTTGTTTGAAATGTACGCAAATTTCTTAAGAAAAAAAACTATTTGTACAAAAATACATGGCCTTTGCCATGACACTAGAAATTGAGCCTTGTTGCATCCTGTTTCCGCTGATCATCCTTGAGATGTTTCTACAACTTGATTGGAGATGATTTGGAAAAGCATACACCTGTTCAGGTCCAACACTTAACAGTGCATGTCAGAGCACAAACCAAGCCATGAAGTCCAAGAAATTGTCTGTAGACCGCCGAGACAGAATTGTATCGAGGCACAGATGTGGGGAAGGGTACAGAAAATCACTGCAGAATTGAAGGCCCCAATGAGCACAATGGCCTCTAAATTGAAGCTGTTTGGAACCACCAGGACGCTACCTAGAGCCGGCCGGCCCGGCCAAACTGAGCAATGGAGAGGGAAGGGCCTTAGTCAGAGAGGTGACCAAGAAGCTGATGGTCACTCTGAAAGAGCTCTAGTATTTCTCTGGAGATAGAGGAGAACCTTACAAAAGAGCAACCATCAGGCCTGTAGGGTAGAGTGGACAGATGGAAACCACTCTTCAGTAAAAGGCACATGACAGCCCACCTAAAGGACTCTCAGTCCATGAGAAACAAAATACTCAAAGAAACAAAGATTGAAGTCTTTTGCTTGAATGCCAAATGTCATGTCTGGAGGAAACCAGGCACCTCTCACCACCTGGCCAATACCACCCTACTGTTCCAAAGCGCTCTGGATGGGAGTGTCTCAGACTGGATTGACAGTTCATCTCTTCAACAACTCTGTGAATGTCCTTGAGTGGCCTAGTCAGATCCCAGACTTTAACCCAATTGAACATCTCTGGAGAGATCTGAAAATGGCTGTGCACCAACGCTCCCCATCCAAACTGATGGAGCTTGAGAGGAACTGCAAAAGAATGGGAGGAACTGCCCAAAACTAGTTGTGCTAAGCTTGTAGCATTATACTCAAAAAGAGTTGAGCCTTTAATTGGTAAATGGTAAATGGTCTGCACTTATATAGCGCTTTTCTACCTATTGGCACTCAAAGCGCTTTACACTGCTTCTTATTTACCCATTCACACTCACAATCACACACACATTCATACACCGAAGGGGGAGCTGCTATGCAGCTGGCCAACACTCACCGGGAGCAACTAAGTTGGGGTTCAGTGTCTTGCTCAAGGACACTTCGACATGTGACCGGAAGAGCACATGTCGACCAATCTCTCAACTGTGAGATTGTTGAACAACCGCTCTACCTTCCTGCGCCACAGTCGCCAATTGGTGCTAAAGGTGCTTCAACAAATATTCATTCAATTGCAGATTTCAAACAAACTTCTTTCATGTTGTCTTAATGGGGTATCATTTGTAGGGTTTTGAGAAAAATTATGAATTTGATCAATTTTGGAAGAAGGATGTAACATAACAAAATGTGGTAAATGTTAAGTTGTGAATACTTTCTGGATGCAGTGCACGACAATTCAACAGCATTATACAAAAACACAACAGGAGATTGTATAAGCACCTATAACAAGAAAGAATGAAGATACCAACTGTACAAAATCTTAAGACATTTCACATTGACAAGTTTCACCAAAGAATGGCTTTAAGGGGGGCGGCTGTAGCTCAGTTGGTAAAGGCAGTTGTCCACGGACCACAGGGTCAGTGGTTCAATCCCTGGCCCTGGCTATATGTCGAAGTGTCTCTGGGCAAGACACTGAACCCCTAACAGCCCATTGCCATTGGGAAGGGCGTTAAAAACTGTGTCAAATCAACATGCGTACAATGATCCACTGTGGCGACCCTGAACTCACGGGATAAGCCGAAAGGCCAAAAAATAAAAAAATCTTTATCATAGGATTTAAAGGGTTATTACAAATGTTTCTGATTAATCTTTGTTTATTAATCATAGCAATTTCACTTTGTACTGAGATACCTCTAAAGGGCTAAGATCAGGAAAAGGCACATAAAACATTGATAGTGAAATCAGACTACCAATTTTTTGTGGTATGCACAGATTTTTTATTTTAAGGTAACTGTTTATTGCAGATGACCATGTAGATCATTTAATTTTTGTTTTTGAAATTTAAACTACTGACTACTCTCTGGAAACCAGTTCACTTATGTAAGGCTGTTTTTCCACAGACTCTCTCACCACTGCTTAAACAAGCCCAACCCCCATCACTCAGGGAGGCCCACTTCAAATAAATCACACTGTATGATGTTTCAAACTACAAAGATGCCCCACTACATCTCATCTCAACCTGTCAAATAGCATCAACTACACTGTGAGGCTTAGCACGGACTCGCCACTGCACAAAGGGAAATAGTGGATGCATGCATTTCTCATTTAGTAAATGCTCTAATTATCTGCCAAAGTAACCTTCAACAAAATTAAATGGCTTCCTTCAAGGGATTTTACTGTACCATAATGCCTTCACATTTTCAGCAACCTTTAGAATATTGTCTGCCATCAGATGGTGAGCAGTTGTAAGATGATGGGAGCCTTACAAAGCCAAGATAATCCCCTTGTCCTGGACTAATCTGATGCCTAGGACCTCTAAGCAAACACTGTTAAATTCTCTCCTTTTATAATGTTCCTTTGATATCCAGCCTGACTTAAAAATGTAAAACCCTGGACAAAATTAACACAAAACTTTCACTTAGTTTTTTTTGTACATCCTTGAATCCTAATACTTTCCTTTTATTCAGGTACTGGGGAGTGCTCATTCCATAAATAATCCAAATGTACACAAACACATCTGAGGAAAAGCTGCAGCACCATCACATACATTAGTCGCTTTTAGTGTTAGTAGATAGCAACCCCTCACCCCCCCACTTAAAAACATTGCTTCCTAGCAGCTTTGTTATCGCAAACATCAAACTGGTAAACAAGGGAATTGGCTTTCATGTTCACCTAGGCACTCATTCAAGCATTGGGCAAATTTCCCACTCTGACATGTATAAAATGTTGTGTTATTGTGTGGTGCACAGAGTGTTAAATTTTACTTCCACTTCACAATTGATGGCTCTGTCAGATTGTATAAATGTGTCTGGTCTGCGCCAACAAGGCTTAGAACAAATTACTACTAAAAAAGGTAATCAGATAGAGAGGAACTGTCTTTGAAAATGTAGTGAACTGGAAAGAAAGCACCTCTCTGCCTCAGTGAAAAAGATTAATATGTTACAAAAGATAGAAAGGAACAATCGTGTGCTCTGAATGAGTACTACAGTTATGAACAGTACCACTAATGCTCTGATATCCATGTTGCCAGCCATATCATTTTAATTCAAATCCAAGTCAACATGAAATCCTATAAGCTTGACATTGTTATATTACTTTGAGTACCTTGGTGTTATGTCACAAGGTAAAACAGCATTAAAATATACAAAATCAAAATAAGAAGTCAGTAGTAAATCAATACTGACCAAACATTCTGAACCATTTATAAACACTAGAGGCAAAGTTGATCTTCTCTTTGTTTCTCAGACCAAAATAGCCTTTTCTAACTAGCCAAATAAACTGATGAAATGAGTCAAATATGGACACCATATGGATGAGAGACCCTGAATATCCCAAATGTTAATTGCTTGCTCCTACAGCTTTTTGTTTTGTCTTCTCTCTTGACTTTGCTTCACTGGAAGTCATTAGGCTCCCACTACGTTGACCAAATACCAAGCTTTCACACTGATTAACCCAACTGATGCAACTTTTTATGACAGATCGTTTGACAAGATATCGAGTATGACAGAACCACAGTTCTGGTAGAACATCAAATATGCTGCATGTTACCAAACACTGGCTCAGTGTGTGGTGCAAATCAGTCATTTCTATGGCATGATACACTGGAACAAAGTGGATTAACAGTACTATGCTGTGCTGCTACAATTGTGTCTAGGGTGATTCCACACTCTAATATAAGTGTCACCGGAGTTTTTGCCACACCCTGGAAAATGGAGGTGCCAGTGTGTAAAGTGATCTAACTGATATCTAAAAGTACCTACAGCAATACCCAGCAATGATTAAGGCCTTTAGGATCAAATAATATGATGGGCTGACAAATTTTAAAAGTTGTCCTCCTTTGTCAGCGCCATAATCTGGATAAATGACACTGAAAGCAGGTGATTAAGCATCAGATAACCTCAATGACCAGACACACTAACAGTTCCAACGCTGCTTATTTCTCCACTCATGTAGTCACACCACATTGGAGACATTAAGAGTTGCGTGTTAAGCACTAAGCGGTTGCACTAGTAAAACTGAAACACAACAAATATGACATGTGAAAAACCAATGGTAACTGATTAACTGTTGGCAGCGATTCACTGAGCTAGGGAAATCTTTGACAATTTTATCCTTCAAGCTTCCTTGCACAATGGCAATTAAAACCAAATTTCATAATTTTGTCTATGGAGACAGAAAATTCAACTGTTGATAAACATTGCTCCATTATGGGGAATGTGAAATATCAGCAAAATTCTTGAAGAAAAGTTTAAACTGGACCACTGTTATCGCACTCAAAACAAATCTGAGATCTTTACTAAAAGACCAACACGTTAACTGACTTTTTTAGTCAATACTTAAAGAGGTACTTTCTTACTCTACTGACTGAGATAAGATCACAGGGTTCTTATAAAAAGATAGATGTGCTTTAATTGAATGACTCACTTCACTTGAGATGGGACAGCCCCAACAATGTGTGCCAACAAAAAGAATCAGACTAATCTACACAGGAAAGCCACAGATTTGTTTTTCCCATGTCAGAAGGTTCACTTCATTCGCTCATTTTGTCGCCCCAAGTTTCTCAGGAGAAGATCAAGTTTTGGGTATTAAGACAAATGTCTGACAAACTGTTCTTACAGTGACACCAGCAGCAGAAATCAGAGGGCTCGTATTATCCCTTAGGAAGCCCTTGGGTTCCCCAGTACCTATGGAACCACACCAAGAACCACACTGCTGGAATCTGCACCTTTGACTCCGTCCAATTCGTGTTTACTCATTACATTGTGTGGCCTTAGATTCAGCTTTACAGGGAAATTGCTACTGCAGGCAGTCAACAATCAATACGCGTCTCCCCGGGGTTATAACTGACTGTTACTACCCGTGTACTCAAGTCCAACTGTACTGGCTAGCTACTGCATCTTGTGGATGAAAGCAGGTCAAGTTACAATGTTACACCTTTATAGGTTAGTTGAAGTTCAAGAAGCTAACTGGGCTAACTTAGCTTGGTGTGTAATGAGCTAATCTGACGAGTAGGCTAGCTGGCAGAGTGAAACAATGAGCTCAGAGTGCAGTCAGGCTTGGCTAGCTGCTGCATGCTGTGTCGGTGGAAAGCTAGCCAGCGCGTCCGCACGCAAGGCTAGCGTTAAAAGGCTAGCGAGTGGCTGCATTCACGGAGAAAAGACAAAAAGAGAAAAAGAGACAAACTTACCGACTTAGCTAGCCAATCTTATCCCAGTACCCGGTCTGCCCATGGTGGTGCGCACTCCATACACAAACAGCAGATCAGAGCAACTGCCTTCAATTACAAAAAAACCTCAAAAATTGTGAAGCACCAGAAACCAGTGGCAGCGCACTCTCCAAGACATCCAACACAAGAGCGGAGGGGAGGCCAGCGATTCACTGGACTTGTGCCATCATACTTCGAGATACCGTCCACATCGAAAACAACCGAGTCCGCGGGGCATTTTATCGGTGCCGCCTCGAGACCAGTACAAGTCCAGTCCTCTCACGCGACCGTCTGGCGATTAATCCCACAGTGACTAGCTTTCCATCCAGGTTAATTCCTCCGTCTTCACCGTTTCTGGATGAGCGCCGTGGTGGGAACTGATACAATGTAGCCAACCAGCAGCAGCGGGAGCGGGCAGGAAATCCAGGACAGGCGGTTCCACTCGGATTGAACTGTCACTCTCCACGGAGCCCGGGCTAAAGACGTGGAACTGGATCCTCCTCATTGGATGGACTGTGATTTCATGCGTTTTTGTGTCTGCTAGGAACATCCACCACATAGTGCATACCACAAAAGTTATCAAATGTGTTGAGCTGGTGATCAAGTGCAGGATTTTAGAAACACTGTGATCATGAATCCATTTACCCTCGTGTGCCTAAGACTTTTTGTCCAGACACCTATATATGTATATATCTATCTATATACATACATACATAGACAAAAAGAATAGAGGGAAAATAAATACTTTATATCATTTTCTTACACCTGCCCACACTATCCTTCCTATCCAACACCACCTGGCGCGGTGCTGAGAGTGAATTAGAAAACAATACTGAGGGTGATTACACTTTGTTAGAGCGCCTGTCCTCTTACTCACCTCTTGTAGCTATTTAGAAGTGCACACACCCCTTTAGGGAGTGGCCCACTGTGCCCCCATGTTGAATCAGGTCATGGCCTGGATTGTTTTGTATATAAGCACCTTGGTTCCATTACTTGTATGCAGTGGTTAAAACGCATAAGCCATGTAGGGCGTCTAATAATATATGACACTCTACAGTCATCTTTGCTTTGATGGTGTGATTAAAAATTTTGTATAAAACACCCACTACAGGGATTTGTCACAACCTGACAACGTAAACATTGTTCTTATTAATGGCCTATAAGTGATATAAAAAGACCATTTAGAAGGTTTTTAATTATGCCTTAGAAATTCAAATGAAATTGCCTGTTATTAGAAAGTAGTACATTAAAACAGTCTATTATTAAATACGTGTTTATAGTCTGATCACACAAAGGAAAAATGGTGAGGTCAAAACTTGATCTTTGCACTTTGGGTTAAATTGGACATGATACTTTATCATGTGCTAATTGCACAAGACCGAATCTATTAAACAACCAAAAGGGAAATTTCTCAGAGAACAGATCGGCAGAAAAACAAAGATCCCAACAATAAGACCCTTTTAGATATGTCAGGATTCCAAGTCTCGCAGCACCGTGGATAACCTTTCATGTTTAGCAGCTTCAAACACTGTGAAGGCTTGAAGTCGTTTCTCTCAGCGCTGGTTTCCCAGGCAACGAGAATATGATAATGTTGCCATTGACATGACAGAAGGAATCATTTCGCTAACAAACAGAGACAACAGGCACAGGGAGGGCTGGGGGGAACACAGGGGAGGGGACTGAATTAATGGACTCATTTTCACACTGAGGGAAAAGCAGCAGCAGCAGCTACCCACCATCCTCCATCCATCCTTCATCTTCATCTATTGCCTCCAATGTATTCCTGCTGGCAGGGCACACTCATGCCTTCCCAAGGGAACAGCCAGCCTCCATTGGAAAACTAAATAACAGTCAGTGACCAGTGAGGACTGCAGGGGACAGATTTCTGACGATGACTGCCTTTCAAGACTGAGGCTCAAAACCAAGTATTCTTCCTGCTGAGAATCCCACTAACTAAAACCTGAAATGGACAAGTTGTGTGGACGCCATGTGTTTTCCATCAGTGAAAAGGGGCTAAACAGCTCGCAATGTGGAATCACAGAAAGGCTGGCTTGATCTACTCAATAAAAGAAAGTGTGAAGCTTTGAAAGACATCTAAAAGAGACACGTTCTTTAGCAAATGATACAATTAAAGAGCTTTGATAACTGATGGCATTTATAAATGGCATTAACACAGTAGAGTCAAGCGATACTAAATATGATAATAAATAAAACAAAGGCAAACAACATAATAAGATCCAGTCGTGTAGCATTATTAATACATTTCTTATTCAATGAACTGCATGTGTCAAGGACAGAAGCCTATGATTCACCTTTCCAGATAAATATGAAAAATATACTCAATATTTGTAGATGTAGGAGACAGACTTTAGTTGTACACATCATTTAGCCAGGCACCACGGTGGTGGAGCAGTTAGTCCTGCCCCCTCACTGTTGGAAGGTCCCCAGTTTGAATCCATCAGCCGGCTGCCGCCTTTCTGTGTAGGGTTTTCATGTTTTCCCCCTGCTTGCGTGGGTTTCCTCCAGGTGCTCTGGTTTCCTCCCACCGTCCAAAGACATAAATGTTAGGTTAATTGGTGACTCTAAATTCCCTGCTGATTTGAATTTTAATTGTGAATGGTTGTCTGTCTGTGTTCGTCCAGAGTGTACCCTGCCTCTCACCCCATGACAGCGGAGATAGGCCCCCTCAATAGAGAAAGGAATTATGTGTTGTTTTTTTTACTTTTTAGCTTGATTGTCTGATTAAAACCACACAAGCACCAGTCATCACAATTAGTGCTTAATGAATAGGAGTCATGCGTACAACAACATACATTTAGCTAAGGGTAAATCAGTTTTGTTGAACATGAGATTGACAAAGAGCCAACAATTAATCAATAATGGTGGTGTCAAAAGAAGTAACAGTGGAACATTTTAGTTAAGGACATTATTTTAAAGACAAACCATAAAGGTGTTTCCTAGACTACACTCAGGCCAAATACGGGATTGAATATTGCATCAAAAGAAAATGAGGAAAATCACAGAATTTTGAGATTGTTGATGTATTCACTTGTCTTCTAACAAATGTTCTAAGAAGAACAGATCAGTATAATGTCTGTAGGGAATGTTTCCAACAAACTTCTTTTGTTGTCTCTCCAAATTTCACATATCTACCTATCTGTCATACCATTACATTTCGACAGTCGTGAGAATAAGAACACATTTTGCAAGCCTGTGGCAAAAATAGGCTTGCATTTATTGTCTAGCATAGAGCAATATGCTAATACTTAATCCACAGTAATCATGTTATGTATCTGTTACAGTGCTTGCTCCTATGAAAACAGGAGCCTGGAAGGGACTACTTTACATATTCAAGAGGCTAAGGCTTGAAAATCACTAGATCCACCCCTCGTGACAGAAGAGGCCTTGAAGACAAGCTACTATCTGAGCCGTCTTCAATGACATCGTGTGTGTTCAAAAGGTAGGGGGTTGGGCTGAGAATTGGGAGGGGGGTTTTCTGTGGACAGGCATTACAACCTTAACACACAGGAGTCTCTTTCATTTGGCTTCACAGGGTGTTTCTTTTATATTGTTATTGGAAAATTGATATGGGCATCATTTTAAAGATCCATTGCTACAAATGTAGCACAGGGTGAAACCTTCAGCAAGGCCAAAAGGTCAGGGACTGAATTGATCACTTATCAGTGGATCTTTAAAAATGGTAGTGATTGAAAGCCATTTGTGATGGAAAATCCATTTTTAATTGAATTTATGCATCTGCTCTCCTTTTAAGGAACGTTTTCTTAGAAACCAGGAGCCTTTTCAATGTCAGTTTGGTCTTCTGTTCAAGGATTTCCTATTCAGTGAACAGGAATGAACAATGCAATTTTATTGTATAAATCAGATGCCAATACTGGGCCATTTTGGTTCGTACAATAAATATGGGTAGAGTGAAAGAAAAGCTAAATATTCAATGAACAATTCTCAAGGTGTGCTGGTAAGTACTTGGTACCTATGGGGATCAGTACTGGGATACAAAAGATAACTATGAAGAAAATTGTGTTAATGCTGACATTTTTGTGAACCTATACAACGTTATTATAGAACTAAGTATTTCAATGTTACAATATGCTACCTTAACTGTGATTACAGTAAGGCAATGAAAGGGGTTTTTGAAGAGGGGGTTATTGAGTGGTATGTGGTCTGCGCTTATACACTGTTAACACTGTTCTACCTTACTGGTGCCCTAAGAACTTTATACTTCTTCACATTCACCCATTTGCACTTACAATTATGCACTCACTCACTGATAGGGGAGCAACTAATTCTGTGCCTTGTTCAAAGACACTTTAATGCGTGACAAAAGGAGTGGATTCGAACCAAAAGCCCTGGATGAGATTACCTCTATGCCTCCTGAGCTACAGACGCCTGAGAACAAATAAACATATATGTTGCATCCACAAAATTTGGATGGGGGTCGCAAATTATAGGGGACTTAAGGTACTTGTCAATCGTTTATGGAGAACTAAACGTATAGTAAATTTACACTGTACAGGCAATTTGGCCTGCCAGCTTAGGTCCTTTGAACTGAATTTGGTTTTGGTTTTTTAAAGTAGTTGACACTAAATAAAAAATTAATGTTACTGCCATTTGTTCACTGGTTGGGTATTAAATAACCCTTCCGATTAGAGAATCAGGAGTTAATCTGACAAAAACTGCACAGCTAAATATAGCTGTAAATTCTGACCTATTTGCTGTTAATTAAGAATCTTAATTTTAAAAAAGTCAACTTTATATATACCCAATAGCAATCCATTTTATTTGCAAAACTACACTCTAAACTGAGTGCGTGTTGTAAAGTTAACATTTACTGTCGCCCAAAACTCTAGGTCATAGCTCTTTATTGGCCTTGTGGAACCCCTCAGATGGGGCCCAGCTCGAAGGGAAGCAGATGAGCCTTGACACACATTGGGGATGGAACAAAGACAGTCAGAGGAAGGTCCTTGTTCTTGAGTCTCTACGGCCTAGCTCCTACATCCCACTAGGCAATCTTATACATTTGGTTTTATGCAACAAACAAATGAATGTTTGGACAGTTTAAGAAATGATGTAGTTTTCTTACCAACAATTAGATGAAAACAGTGATATACCACTCTCATCTATGCTGACTTAAAGTTATGCTGCAGTGAACAGCTGGTTAACTTAGTTGGAAACAGCGAACCCCAATCTGTTCAAAAGTAACAAAATCCACCCTCTGCCAAATACAAAATAGCATAACTCATACGTTAGTTAAATCAATAAAAATTCAAACCTGAAAACAACGAGTCAGAGTTGTTTCTATATGAACTATATAAGGGTTGTATATAAAGTTATTTCATTAATTAAGATGTGTGTATGTGTGAAGACTTTAGATATTATTCAGTGCATTTTATTATAGCGTGGCCCAATATTGACAATATCAATTTCTAACTATTTCCTTTGTACAACCTCCCTGTCTTGACAAGCAGAAGTCTGCTACACATCATGAGATGGATGAGCCACAAGCCGTTCCCATATTTTGTTCCCCTGCTTGCCACCACCTCTAAAGTGCTCCAAAGACTAATTCCTCTTCCATGCCTGTGGGGATGGGGGATGGGACACTGCACCCTCAGTCCAATCAGTCTCTCAGCAAGCACACAAAGGTCCTGCTGCTTCTACAACTGGAAACTTGGCTTGTTGGTGAGGAGGGCATGCTTTTGGACTGGAGTCAATTGCATTTCATTTTAATCAGGAAATGCAGCTGGGGATCTTTTTCAGTCCAAATGACTTTTTAAAATGCCTAATTTAATTTCAAACCCTAGTTAACTGGATGAAAGTTGGATGGTGACATGACTTTTAGTTGCAGTTCTTACTTCTGAAACAGGTGGTAGTCACAAATTGATGAAACCCCCCCCGCCAGTTCTGATTGTTTTCTCTATCCACCAGAAGCTTTAGGCTCAAAAGGAAGCAGAGAAACACCACTGACAATAAGCTGGTCTGATCTTTTGACATTTTGCAATACATAGCTCTTATTTGCTTTACGGTTTAAAGAGGAGATATTGGCATGACCGAATAGAGAGCAGACAACATGCCCCCCCCATCATTCTTTGTGATGGGGAGCAGCTTGGCCCAAACAGACCTGATACAAAATGCAGTTGACAAACAGGCCCTAGACACAACAAAAACTGGGAGCAGCAGCATGATGTGCTATAAATAATAATACTACAACTGTAAACAGTTAAAATAAAAAAAGCATGAATTTAATGGTAATAATTGAAACTATGAAATAAAGATATGACACTAAAATAAGGAATCCACTTGGTCTCTACTAGCTTGGCTACTGAGTAATGAGCAGAGTAGACCATTAGCTTGTAGGTGGATTTTATTACCCTTGGAAAAAGACATTTCCTAACTTTGTGCAAAAGATGGGCTCCTAACTTCTAACTAGCTCTTTTCTTTAGCTTTATATTTAACAGTGTTATCAGTCATCTCATATGCATTATATGAGAAAGAAAGCCATTAAATATATTTTACAAAATGCCTTACTGTTCCTTTAAAGTCTAGATGATTTGTTGCACTGTTACTCAGACTCTTCATCCATTATTCAAACAGATCACCTCGAGCTCCATGGAAGTACATCGCATCATCTTTTGTGCAAGAAAAACCAACAGCACATGATCTCTTGATGTTTATCTAAAGAGGCTTAGTAAAAAGTGCATGTGCTTAAATGTTTAGCATGTCACCACAGATCCCTTGTTTATGTGAACTTGGAAGTCTGCACTCAGAGAACTGCCCCTGATCTGGAAGACAGAAGAAAAAGGCCGCCCACAGGGCAAGTAGCTGTCATCGTGGATTCACTAGGGTGTGAATTTGGTAAATTCCTAAGCAGCCTCTTGGAAAAAACCCACCACTGGCAGAGAAACTTTACAAAAGGGACCCCTTACATTCTCTGGGTGAGAGATTACTGGGAGGGCAAAGGCAATTATGCATCCACTTCCTGAATGAAGCTGTGCAGAGAGTTGTAGCTAATCTGCAACTCAAACAAGTGTAAATCTGAGCTAATCAACAGTGAATTACAATGCTAGGCACAGGCTAAAACATAACAACTCAGGATGGGTGTGTGTCCTGGTGATTCATGCTATGCTTTTCAAACCATGGTGAAATACGCCCTCAGGCAAGAATCAGCTTAGTCGAAGAGCCATTCCGCAGATCTGGAAGGAAATAAACACACAGCAATGCAAGAACGGGTAAACACAAAATTATATTGCACTGGCAGAATATCAGTCAGAGCTTGTCCCAACAGCACCTGATCCAAGGAAACTCAATAATAAAGATGTCAAAATCTTGTGTGCACTTGATATGAGCTCAAAGATGTCTAAATAAATCATTTCAAAGGTTCCGGTCTGTCTGTGCTAGCTACTGGAGTCTTACTGATCATACAGCATCGGTGTGTATTTTTGGAGGAAGTGAAGATGCTGCCATGATGAAATAGCCTGCCTTGAATTAACCCGCATCTTATGATTCATACTATTGCTCATGAGTAAGTACTGGGTCACGCCCATTCAAGTACAGGTTGTAAAAGCCCAATTGTTTGGATGTGAAGATATTAAAATGTGGGTGAAGCAAAATCTGGGGTAATCCTGTAGGATTTCTTTTTATTATTTGGCAACTTAAGTTAATATAACATCATGATGTAAAACCACTTTGAAGCATGTTTGTGATTATAAAGTGTAACTGGTAGCTTAAAATTGCCTCTAGTAATGTAATCAAGACTTTGTAGAGAGTCACAACATGGCAATAAACACAAAATATCAAATTCAATTTTAGGTTGTAATACTTAAGGACTTGTTTCCGATCTTTTCTATAACTTTCTGAAAGCACCAATATGACATTCACACCCATGTGATACCAACTGGAATCTGGTGATAAAAAAAGTGCACCATTATCTCTTTGTGGGAAACATATGTCTCCGCTCATTCTATGATGGCCATCTTTACATTTCGCCTTCCAGTTCGGCACTTCAGGTATCATCACTTTAAATTGACAACACATTTTATGAAGAAATTAAATTTGATCAAAAACAGCTGCTTAGATGAAATTTATTTCATTTTTTAAAAGCTGTCATGGTACTGGAAAGTTTCTCCTCCCAATAAATGTCTGAAGTAAACAACAGAACAGCCACAAAATGAAAGTTATAATGTACAGAATGTGTGCATGAATGTATTTGATTGGTCTAAACAGTGTTGAAGCAGGATCAACTTAATGTTGGACAGCCAACATTTTCTTCTTTGAGCCCTGTGTCATCCTTCCCCTGCTGTGCCAACGCAATGGTCTCTTTGAAATGAATGAGAAATCTGTGTTTTTAACACAACCCTATTGTTGCACTAAACGTGAGCCTAAAGCTACAGTATGCAACTTTAAAAAGTATTTGCTATCAATGCTTCCTGTGACACAGACTCACACAACAGCACTGAGATATTGGATTCTTAAAGTTTTTGAGCGAGGCTCGATTGATCAGATAATCTCAGCAATTGTAGATAGTTTTGCAGCTTGGTCATTTGTTGAATTTTTTTTAGCTGCTTCAGAGCTGTGAGAGGGAGGGCAGGGCTAAATGATTCATCGTGAGTCTCATTATACCGCTAGTTTAAGTTGCATACTGTAGCTTTAGGTATCAGAAGTGCAGATGTATATGTATAATAATATATTATAATAATGTATAATATTATATATTAGGAATGTGTAATTTATCTAAATTTCTAAAATACAGCTTCCTCATTTAACATTTTGACAAATCAAATTTTAATTGGAATAAGAGAAGCACAACAAGGAACTAAAACATTTTGATCCTGCAAATAATCAAATAGAGACAAAGCAGAATGCACACACAATGTCAAAATGATCATTTATCTATGTACACACACAAGCTGTATTGTAACATTGTATGCTGCAAAATACAAATGCAAGTCATTGAAACACGCTTGCTGTAATGTGTCAGTTCTGACAACTAGTCATAAAATGTTGGAACAACCTAGCGGAGAATGTGGCAATGCTTTAGGAAACATCATTTGCCATGTTCCCATGAGATCAAACTGTTTTCCCTCCTCAGCTTCTCATCTGACGTCACTCTGCAGCTGATGGGATCAGCCCCTTCTTGGCACCCTGGTGGTAGTGGCTCTCCAGCTTCCCTGTGAGAGAAACGGGGTGAGAGGGAGGGGTGGGAGGCGAGAGAAGAGGAAGGGATGAATCAAAACACCATCAAAGGGACAGAGTGACCTTTCAGCTCAGGGCCTGTTGATTAGAGGCGGCCTTGGGTATATACTCGGGGAGAAAGTGAGACAGAAAGAGAAACAGAGAGAAAAAGGAAATGCGGTAAAAGGCCAATGAGACACTTTATTCCACGGCAAAGACAGATTAGACCATAGCCTTTGGTAGCAGCGAAATAAGAATATTGAATATAATTCAATGACAATAAAGAACAGACATACACAGGATTACAATATGCTGTTAGTCGAAAACGTCAGACTAACAATGGACTACAAGTAAAAGCATATAGAATTTTTTGGACAAATCACAAATACCCACACATCATATCACATATACACGAATAACAATGTTATTTAAATCTATCTGAAGAAGCCGATTTACAGCAGGGACAATGGTATGTACATGATGGTGTCATCCGCATAACAACAGACAACGCAGTGAAAATACACTCACCATCCACTTTATTAGGTACAGCTATTAAACTGCTCATTAACACAAATATCCAATCACTTAACAGAAGCACTTACCAGAACATTTAATGTGGCATGGTTGTTGGTGCCGGACAGGCTGGTGTATTCCTAATAAACTAAAAAACATGCAAGGGCACCTCGCTGACGTAGCCGAGGAATGTTTATGACTTGGAAGACTCAGACTGCCAAATTGTAAGTGTCACACATTCTTTCACTAAACTGCTGGAATTCTCTAGCTGAGCCAGATGCAGTAACACTACCTGCCTGAACTTGGGAGAACACAATTTCCAAGCCATAAAACAATCGCTGCAGCCACTCAATTGACTTGGCCTTGTCATTCACTGTCACCTTTTTCTCTTAATACAGCATTGCTAATATGAATCAATTTCAGTTTCCTTCTCATTCTCCCCGTCATTTGTTGTTTTGTCCTTTACTCTGCAGAAATGCCTCTGCTGGGTTGTGATAACTGGTGTCAACCCCAAATTTAACCACAAGGGAACTAATGAATGTGTCTTTTTGTAACACAGACCTCCTGCTTGTCAAACCACAGCATTAGTTGGCTTTTTTTTCCATGGCTGAGACAGGGGGAAAAGTGATACAATTGTGACAGACTGGTGTGGTGGTTGTCGCTTGTGCTTTCTTTTCATGTTGTCATGTTATGGCTGAACTCTGTGGGTAGTAGCAGCATAAACAAGATGTTTAGGAGAGGTGCTGTTTGCTCACCCTTTCCAAGCATGTCTGAATGGCTGTCAGTGTGTGTCTGTTCTGCTAGGAGCAAGTGGTGCTTAGGTGTGGAAACACCTCTGGAATTTTTGTGTGAATACTGCCAAAAGGTTATCTAAGGAAGTATAAATCAACCATAACCAAAATGTCTAATACGTTAAAAAAGTGCTTTGAAACATTCATCAGACATATCTGAGAACAGTTCCACTCTAGGATGCATTTTAAGGGAAAATAAACATTAGATGTTATGAGCCCAATAAGTATAACATAAAATACCAAGATGGCGTTAGAGCTGTGTTTTGCCAGCATAAGCAGCCTGTTTTTTTTCCTGGGAAATGTGTTACCAGTTTAACTCCTATGTTTTTCAGCCCTGTCTGGTTTCCTTTGGGGTGTGAGTGAGAGCAGGATTCACTGGTTGGTGGAAAATTGTCTCTGGAGAATTTCCTTGTCATGACACATTGACATACTGAGAAATATTGTGTATCAGCAAATATGAAAATAACTTAATTACACAAGTCAAAGAAAGGAAACAACAGCAAAATGCTCATGAGCATTTAATAGCTCGTGAGCAAAACCTCTTGAAACACTTATTAGGACAGTACAACAAGGTAAAGCTCATGGAGGTAGAACCCCAACAATGTGGTCTGTGGTCTTAGAGGATGGCGGTGGCCGTTCAATGGCTAAATAACTAAAACTGAATTTTAATCTTTGGTAGCAGCTACAACAAGCACTATATAACTAAAAAAAGTTTGGGGCCACATACGTGATGGATAAAATGTCCACTATTGACTTGTCATTTACACCATATATACCATACCATTAGTAATATAACAAGTAATGTAACAAGTTACTTCTGACAGGGAGTAATATGTAATAATATTAATTTTGAAAAGAGTAATGACTTATGAATAATATAAATATATTTTTTGTAACAAGCCTAACACTGTGGCTGTGCCCTTCTATTGGTTTGTAGAGCCTTTTTACTGAAAACAGCTGCCTGCTGTGGCTGAAACTGTGCTATGAGATTAGGGACTGTGAACCAAAAGAGATGGGATTGGAAAAGTAAAACAAAAAGATGAAACATTTTAGAAAGCTCTCTAGAACTGTGAGGAACTGACTGACCTCAGGTGATACAGGGGTTCCTAACTACAAATCCACTATATACACATTAATTGTTAATACATATACTGGTTATAGCTACTATAAAAAGCACATTTTTGTAGATATCTCAAGATCCTCTTTCTAGGAGAAACCCTTAAACATTAGCCACAGCTTTGCTGGTTTTACAAAACCATTTTTACACACAAAATTGTATTTAATGTTCTGAAGAAGATTTACTTGATTTACTTCCTTTCCAGGTTAGGTTTGTGAATTTCTTTGTTTTCCCTAAATTCTCCTTCATGTTGATTTTAGGTTATTTTCACTTAGATTACTCAATTTTCTACTTATTTGTGTGCGAGTAAACTCCATGTAAGAGTTCATTTGAATAATTAGCTGTCATTTCAGCTAAGTCACCATAGTAATTTTCGCTATTTATGTTGCTCAAAAGACTGAACGGTGGAAACCACTTAGTGTTTTTTTTATAATGCAGGAAAGTAGTTTGACAAGTGTGCAATTTTCTAACTTATGAAAATGCATCCTAAAGTAAAACATGGAAAAATAATGAGATTTTGTGCTTCAAAGACAACATCAACAACATGATGCGCAGTAAGTGGGTCTTGTCATTACTGTCAGTGGGAGTATTCTTTGGTTGTATCAACAAGTCAGAGTTATTATGTTCACCAGGAAAGTCAATCCAGCACAGTTACATATTCCATGTGTCAAGGCCACTTTTGTTAATGGCTTTGGAGCTGCTGAGCTGTCGCATTTCAGAGTAGGTTCTGTGGAGCTAAGAGAGCTGGAGGGAAGGCAGAAAATGGGAAGGGGGTGGTGTTGGTGTGGATGGGAGGGGGTGAGAGAAAGAGTGGGTGGAAAAAACAGAGAGACAGCAAAAATGAGATAGAATGGATGAGGAGAGGGATGGAGAGAGGGAGGGGTGCTGGAAGAAAGGGATACAGACAGAAGGACAGCGGGAGAGGTAGAGAGAGGGAGAAATAAAAAGGCTGTCCCATCGATTGGCTGAGATAATTTCCCATTGATTGCTGCACTGTTTGGAGATTGCTGGAGAGAGGTTTATTGCCCACACGCTGCAGCTGGGGAGGAGGCCATAAAAAAAGCACAGGTTGTCTGCAGAGGGCTAGTTCTCCATCATCAAGCCCGTAAAACACACTCCCAAATACACACTCATCCACACAGACACTCATACATATACTACATTTGGATACTCATCAATATAACTGCATGCATACTATTGCCATTATACATAATGGGATAATACAGCTCATCACTGATGGAAGACGCATTCACATAATGCTAGGACCAGTAGTGCAAAGAGTATTTATTAGACTAAAATAGAGGCCCATTGACTTCCTCCCTGACATCAATAACATGCAGGCCCACCAGCTTCAACAATAATCACAAGAATAATTGGCTGGTTGCCGTTTCTCTTTCTGTGAGAGTAGCAGCCTACGCACTGAAGAATAAAAAGGCTGAATTTTTGTATTCTGTCTTTTTATTACACACCAGTCCCTAAGCACCTGGATAATAAACCTCGAACATCTATGCATATACACTTTAACCACATGTTGATACAATCTCTGATGACACACTTTGACATGAGGAAATTACTTCATGCCTACAAATGATGACACAGAAAAGAAGAAAATTGAAAGTGGAGCACCATCAACTATGAATGTAACACCTTTAACAGTTGCTGTTTTACTGAGTCCCACAGGATAACAATAATAACCAATTCAGTGTCTATCACAAGTATGCTGTGAGTTAAAAGAAGTTTAGAGCTTTAACAATCTCAAAATAAATGGCGGAATTGGATGATTTGGAATATATGGTAAAGCATATATTGTGCATTTGACTCAAATGCAAAAACTTTGACATGAACAGATAAAAGTGGTGTTCTGTTTTTTTACTGTCAACAAATGCCAGGAATCAGCCGAACCAAAAATGTGTCTGTCTCTCTGTACTCGCCGTTTTGTCCATTTCCATCAAGCCCATCCATTTTTAAAATATTTTACAGCCACACAAAATGAGCTGGGGGCAATCATGTGCCTGCATCCAGTTCTTCTTAATACATCCACAAGCACCATGAAAGTCTGTACAAAAATCTCACTATAATCCAATTAGCTAGTTCCTAGAATATTTCTATTTAAACCAAAGTGGTGCATAACCAGCCTACCGAGTCCCTGACAGAGCCACTCTGCTTTATAGTAGGGTATCTGAAACAGAATACTGCATTAAAGAGGGACCTTTTTCAGCTCAAGTCTTTATACATTGGATGCACCATTGAATATTTATACCACCAGACAGGAATATGTGTAACTGACTTAGAATTCACTACAATGCCTATGTTTGGATCATGGTTTAAAATAGTTAGGGACACTAATGGAGATCTGTTGTACAGAAGAAAAACATGATACAGGAACAAAAAGATCTTTGGTCATACAGGCAGTATTTAAAGAAGGATATATTGTTCATGTAGTTTTTCATAGTGTTTATTTGCAATTAGAAACGTCTGCCTTATAACATTAAAGCAAATAAAATACTACTGATTAATCCCATGCAGCAGTTGTGTTTCTCATATTTCAGCAAGCACAACTAGTCCTGCAGTTCTGGAGATGGAGTGAAAGAGCTCCCAGTTGATGATACATCTAATATTTTTAAAAAAAATAGTTTATCCTGACTTCAGCTCAGCAACACTACCCTTCTATCTTCTTTTCCTTATCTGGTCTAGGCTTAGTACACCTACAGCTGAAGTCATTCTGCACGCGAAACCAATTGGACAGCCTCAAGCATTGCAGCAAAGTGGATGTGTACAAAACCCTCTGTAGCCTGGAGAGAACAGCAAGAAAGGAGGTGGGGGGAACTGCCTTGGTTCCCATCTTGCTGTTAGTCACACCTAATTTACATTCCCTTCCTGTGCTGCCGAGCTGGTGAATTTACAAGTGGATAGAGAAGGTGCTGTTTTGAGACTTGTGTTGGCATGCTGTTTGCAAGGGGTTAGGGAGAAGCGTCAACCCTGCTTCCCACTGCAGAGAAAACAGTCTCTCTCCATCTCTTGGTCTGTCCAAACCTCCCTGCCTGAAGCTGTTTTCACAGACACCGAGGGGCTGTAATGGTTGAGTGATTTTTCCAGCAGACAGTGTCTGTTGAGCTGGTTTAGTCACGCACATGACAGTTCGTCACAACTTGCAAGAGAACCAGTGTCTGACAAGTTGGGACAGCAAAGGTGGTCCTGGTTAGTGGGTGGATGGGAAGCAGTGGGGACATAATGACAGCTAATTTATATCAGTATTCCTAAAGGTTCACTTTACAATATATGAATACGCAGACTATCTAGCTTTATTTACTGCACTATGTTTGGCCTGACATAATATTTTAGATAATTAAGATCAAATATCATAAATACTGTACGGGCTGTCATCCGTGAAAAGTATATAATATTCAGTGTACAAGATATGCCTTATTTTCCCCATTATCTCACCACGAGAAGCCCCCTCAAAATACTCGCCATTAAGTTGTTTGACTTGCAATATCCTTATAGCAATCTTACTCAAATTCATTGAATGAGTTATTTTAGCAAGATTTTGTAATGACAAACTAATATGAAATTTGTCAAATAAAAAACTGTAAGAATTCACATGGCTAACGCCTTTTTCACATATGCGCTCCAGACAATGTTTTACACATTCACTGCCTTTAGGTAAAGTCCAGGGATGATCAGGATTTCAGCACATGTGTGAAAGAGGCTTCTGTGAACTAAGGTATAGATGCTTTATTAGATTGTATTTATGTATCATCAATGGATGTGACAAAAACCATCAATAAATTTCCCTTGACAAAGTTAAAGCCACACGACAATGCGATATTCAATGTAAAACCAGCCGTCTCAATGAATGTCCAACAGCAGGTTTATATCAACGTCGCAATTCTCTAAAAGCACAATAATTCAATCACTACAAGCAAAGGCTATGGTTTACTTATGAGACTGAACAGTGTTATAAATAGCAATGTGAGGAATTTGGAGAGAGGAAAAAAAAAAAAAAAAATCAGCTAAGCATTGGAGCTCTGCCCATTTTCTATTCAGCATACACCTGCCCAGCTGCAGCAGACAGGGAGCGTGACTGAAATTGTCCAATTTCAGAAAGTCAAAAAAATGAATGAAGACAAAATGATAACTTTTTCACCTCCTTCAGACCATAAACACATCCATTTGTGTTTCATGTTTAGATATTTCAGATCCAGTGCATGGATTTCAGATATTTTCCAGACTTTCTCTGGGGTGGGTGTAGGTGTGAATGCAAACACCCAAGTCTGTTGGCCCTGACATTAGTGCAAAGTCCGGATTATCTCCACCCGAGCTCATTTGTAAATAGAGGAAGTAATACTCCGGAGAATTCCCCATGAGTGAGTGGGCATGTTAATGACGTCCATTTCCTGTGACTGCCACGAAACCGAGTAAATACAAACACCTAAAGGTGAAGAACTCATTCATTCATACAAACACAACAACAATGTCAAACTGGAAGGAAAAAAATTTGTGAACTTCAATAAGGGCAGACCTGGAAATTGTCAAACAAATACAAGGAACAGCATGAGATTCTGTGGTATATGACCAGAATACAAAGCAAAACACTGGTCTAAAGCCCATGTTTGGATAGTTAGCAGCTTAAACATACTAATAAGCAGATCCAGTCATGGTTTCATCTTTAAGGTTTGGTGGGGTACAAACTTGAAATTCCCATCTGCAATTAACATGAAATTTATTTCTGCTTTGGTCAATTGCCAAATGTGCATCTTGGTAAATGTTAGCTTGAAAAGCAGGACTTTGGTCCAACTCTAACTAAATTACAATTCTATAATCAACAAATAAAACCAAACAAAAGCAAACATTGAGAGCAAAATGAACACTGGGCAAGAGTTTGGTGTATAAATGTTTTTGTTTTCAATTCACACATACAATTTAGTAACTCATTGCTACAGAACAGATTTGACCAACACACAGTTTGTGATCGTTTTAAAGAAAGTAATTAATCTGATTGAGAACTTCAATTTAGAGTACATACTATATTACATCCTTTGTATCAAAGACATCTAAACTTTGTAGAAACAAATACATCAGCCTACATGTGATTCTGTCTCAAAAACTTTGGAGGAAAGGTTGTAGGCAAGTTACAGTCTAAACCTTCTGGCTTACAATTCCTGCTTTAAAATTATAGTCACATTATATTTACAGGTGACATTAAGAACTCAAAGCTGAATGTAATGGAATTCAAAACTCCTGTCAGACCAGATTTTGTGGCTTTTATGTGTAGTCACGTGGCTCGAGCATTTGTCTTTCCCGTCTTACCCGGCACTCACAATCAATCAATCAATCCTCAATTCAATTTCCTGTAGAGCTGGACAGCTGAGGAAGGCTCTGGTGATGTGTGAACTGTTTAAAGTCTGTCAGCCCAACTAACGGTGGACTTGACTGAACTGACTCTCAACAGGCAATCAAATATCCAGGCAAGTACGAAGTGCTTAGAGCTCAGTTCTGTCAGTTTTATTGTAATTTATGTTTTTATGTTCACATATAATCATATTACACCCGTGTTTCTGCCCTGAGCTCCACTGTAAGACAAAATGAAAACAGTAAAGATAAATCTAAAGCCCTTTTCAGACATTGGATACCATCGCTAGTTTCCTCAATTTGTCATTCAGACATCATATTTACCTTAATTCAGACATACCCACTAAATGTGATGTAGAGCCATGGTATGCACACAATATTTGCCCCATGCACAAGACTGGACAGTATCAAGTAATTTACAACCTGGGCTTTCCTAACAATGGCAAAGGAAAAACATTTTTTCCCTCATTTTATTGTTGCTGAGTATATTCTTGAAAAAAATCTTGTTTTTTAGTGAGCTGATCTTTAGAATAATGTCTTGGATTAGAGCACAGCTTTTTATATGTCATTTAGTGTTACCTGTAATTTGACTTATGGCATCATTGACCTAGGAAGAAAGAAGTCTAGTTGCCATGAGTCCACTTCCAGATAACCTCACCTGGGTGAGTGAGAAACTCTGCATTCCTACATGGTTATAAATGTTAGAAAAACTGTGTAACAATGTCCTAAAATGACATCCTAATCTTGAGAATGTCTATCCATTTATATTACTAGGTTAAACTTAGCAATATTGTCTTAGTAACATTTACAGAAAAATGACATGAAGCTGAAACGCTTGGATGGACGGGAGTGCCTGCCTAAAAGACAGATAAATATTAAAAACTTTAAAACAAAACAAATCTACTGCTTCACTTTCATTCTCTCACAAATGAATGTTTAGGGATTACAACCCATAAAATGCATCTTTGTTGCAGCTCTCTTTATTGAAGTGCATTTTATTTATTTTTGATTTACGCAGCTTCTTGTGGCAAATATAAGGAAACACCAAACTAATTATATAACTGTATCAGAAGAGCAGATCCTGAGATACCATTTTTCTTGAAATTTGCTCACATAGCAATTTCTGTTCCATTCACATGAATGAGCAGATGGATCTTCCTTCTGGAAGCCATGTGTTGCATGTCGTAGCATCATTGATGCCTGACCCTATTTTTGGTAGAGTGCTGTTACTGTAGTTAAACATCATCAGTTTAAAAGAAACACTGGGCTTTGGACTTTAAAGTGTGATTGCAGTGAAACCTGTAATGATTGAGCAAAAAGGTTGATCAGTTACTGGGAGGTGCCTCTAAAGAAAACACAGCGAGCCAATTTTCCCTGCAGCGACCGGTGACTGTTAAAAATAGGACTAGAGCCTCAAAGCTTATCAATCAGTTCTATTATAGCCTTTTGCAGCGGGATGGTGGCTGCTACACAGTGGTGCCATTTAGTGATGACTGGATCTTAACAGTTGTGATAAAACACCACAAGAAAAAATTTACATATTACGATACATTTCTTTTGAATCATCACCAGATGTCTTGCAAACAAATGCTTTGGAAAATTATAGAACAATGAGATGTTTCTGTCATCACTACCTTTGGAAGCCATATTTTTTAAGACTGTATGTGGAGTGAAATAAAGCACATGATTTAATTTTTTTCTTCTTTTTAAGTAGGTTGTGTTCCTAGGGTCACCAGGTTTTGATTTTAACCCACAAAATAATAGGAAAAAGAGAAATCAGCTCTAGAAAACACAAGTGCTACAAAATAAAATGAATTCTGTGCATCGTGACACTTCTCATAAACATATTGTAAGATCATGCCCATGTATGTTTATGGATGTATTTAGCACTCCCCCACAAAACTGTGTCTGAGCATTAATGTTTGCCTTTGTCGTGACGGTGGTCACAGAAAATATAAAGACTCTGGAATTGAATTACTTTTTCACTTAAAAACTGACTTGGCCTCATGGTCCACTAGAGACAGACACTGAAGATTTTATCACAACGGATAATTTAGTCTATTAGGCTAATACAAAGAAAACTTAGCATTAGAAACATGTCTGGAGCATTACAATATCTGTACCCTCAACTAGATTATTGGGTAAAAGAAGTAATCTTTTAAAGTATCCATGGATCATAATGATCTCAGCTGCATCAAAAAGGAATATTAGCACTACTCTGTTTTGCAATTCCATTTTCCCTATATCACTACCCTCTATCATGCATTATTTGCAAGGCCCACAATTCATTAGAACACACAGAATTCTGAGCTGTATTAAATTCACAAAAAGGCCAGTTTTGACTAAATTCAACACACTAACTCCAAGTTTATGAAAGTGATTTTCAGCTTTGTCCCAAAGGGGGACTGTCCTAGATAATATATTCCAAAGCTGAAAGGTAAAATGAGAATGTTTATTTCTTTGAGACTTCACAAGCTCACAGTTTAACCTAGTTATAACACTGCATGTCTGTGTTAAACACTTATTTCTGACAGTCCCTATACAGACAATGAAATTAACAAATGTATCTACAATGGTTTAGTGTCTGCAGGTCTGTAACCTGGAATACTTCTCCGTACCATAGACCTTTGATGTTGTCCAAAACATCCCAATCTGTTCGAAAAATCCAGGTTGCAAACTGACAGATATTACACATATGTAGAGAGAGTTCATTTCTTTTTACTGTCTCAATGGGGATTGCTTAAAATACATGTATTAAATGGCAGAAAAGATCCTTTAAGAGAATATTGTAAAAATGTTTTGTCTATTGCACTAGTCACTTAATTTCCATTGATGCTAATATCAAGTGATTTATAATGTACTGTAATTTACAGTTAGATGCAAAAGTTTGCATATTTTTTAATCAGCATAAGTAACAAAAACAGTTGAGGAGTCAATTAAAAAAGTATAATTATATGCATCTGTTTTTAGAAATGTATGAAATGTCAAGTTTTTTCATCAACATTTTATTTAATGTGCATTGAACTAGTACAATTGTTCTGGCATCATGCTTCCCATTCAATGCTTTTTCAGTAAAAATGAATGAAAACTTAACCCCTAAACCTAAAAAAATATTTGATGCACAATTAGATAGTAAAATGGCTCTTTCTTAAAGAAGTAAAAAGTGGCCATGATCAGAAGTGCATAAAACCAAGATCAAGAAAATTATATTGGTGCAAAAGTTTGCACCCCTCTTGACAAATTCATAAGAAAATATAATTATAAAATATAATTAATAAGTTTAGTACATAAACTAAAACAAGCGATGTTAAGTCAGAAAGAAAAATTCAACTGACTTGTAAGGGCTTTGGGAGCTACTTGAAAACATACATCACAAAAGAAAATCTGAAATCTTTCTGGAGGGCTGTTACAAAAATGTCGGCCTATTTTGTCATATAGTTTGAAGAACATGTTGCAAAACAACTGTGCTTTGGGGATTTTTTCAGATGTAAGCACAGAATTGCAAATAATTTACATATTCAATTATAATGATGATGACAGATATGCATGAGAAAATAATTACAATTTTCTCTTCTCAGATAGTAAAAATCTACGTATTGTCAATTTGAATTTAAACTGCTTGTGATGAGAAAATCTAGTTTTACAAATCAGATGTCTCCGCGCTATTGAAGCAGCATTCACAAGAGTGAAAATAAGGGCAGTCATCCAGAAGATGTTTTATTATTTTCACATTAGCTTCTATCAGATCTTCTTGTCAGAAAAATGTGTTGTCACCAAAACCCTACAGCACTCCAAACACTCTAAAACCCTGTAAGCACATGTTTTTTTAACAGCTGTCAAATCTCATCAGATTAGAAAAGGAGAGTTTTCACATAGCACAATTGTGCAATTAAATGCCAATTACACCTAGATAACAATATTAAATACAAGGTCAAAGGATGAGCCTTTTCATGACCAAAGTTATAGTAAAAATACTGGAACATTTAACTCTTCAAACAAAGCAAAACAAAACAATTCCACAGAGACTGCAATCAAACATCCACTACTGCCTAATTATAGACAAATTGGGTGTAATGCTCACAGTGTTAGTTTTTTTTCTCCTGCTTTAACACCATAACTGCATGTCTTACAACTCCGTTCACAGCGTAACCTCTAAAGAAAAGAAAATCTCCTCTCGTTACTACAT
Organism: Channa argus; assembly: GCF_033026475.1. NCBI lineage: Eukaryota > Metazoa > Chordata > Actinopteri > Anabantiformes > Channidae > Channa > Channa argus. Next base: position 15,548,426 of record NC_090198.1, read on the forward strand.
ACACTTGAGTGTCAAGGCCTCTAAAAAGCCACTCGCATCCTCGGTAGCCACAGTATCAGAGGGACAAACCATAAAGTGTACACAGCCCATTTTTTTCCCTTTTACAGCCACGATGGGACTCCGAAAAGGTGAATGCAGGCATGTTATTAAAAAGGGTCCTCATAAAGCGGCCCTGGCCACATCCAATTAGAATGTAAATGTAGTGTGGGCTACAGATGGATCACAGAGGATAGACATTGGCATTTAGATTATGGTGAGACTAGATTACTGATGACACTGTATAGTAGTGAGATAGCCTTTTTAAGAGCAGCTTGGCAACTAACTAATTGTGTTTCACGACAAGCAAGGCAAGCTGCTGCTGTTTTATTGCTGGCAATTAACAAGAGAGAAGGGAGACGTACATTGTTGCGTTTGAAAAATGCAAACAAACCTTGACAACATTAAGACTAAAACATACACACATAAGAAAATACAGTATGTGCTCAAATCCATACGCTCAGGCAATCTTGCACCTCTTGTACCTTGTACTAGATTCAAAGAAGGAAGTGCTTCTTTGCACTAAGCCTAGTCTTGAAGCTGCTCAGTAAAAATCCTCTCTACTCCCTACAATTCCTCATTGGGGGCATATGCCATGAACAGAGCAGCTGAGACCAAACAGAAAACCAAAGACAGAATAGAGACAGCGGAGAGAGAAGGAGACAGAAAGAGAGAGCAGAGAGAACATAGAGGGAGGGAGGGTGATTGCAGAGAGAGGGGGAGAGCAGAATGGAATAAATTGAAGCTGATCTGGTGCTCTGCATTCTGAGGAGGCTGGATTTGCATATCTGTGCAGCGGTGCAGAGGGAGAAATGTGTCGGTGCTGACAGCAAGCTGAATATCTTAAACCTCCGCTGACACCCCTGCAACCACTCTCTCCTCACATACACTGACACACAGTGGAAGAAACACACTCAAGAAAGAAGGCACAGGCACTTATGCACGAGCATGTACGTGCACATGCACACAGGAAAATGCACAGATGTACACACTCACACACAAGCAGACACACAAATACAGACACTAGACTTAAGGTCAGGAGATGGGAAGCTTTGTGCATTGCTTTGTTCTTGCACAGTGATGTATAGTGCTTGTTGTTTAACAGTCAGCTCAAGTATAGGAGTCATCTCTTGGGAATAGATGCAGTGAGGCAGGCCCATTTTTTTGCTGCCAATCACAGAAATACAGTAACAATTCATACGTGTAGATATATGGGTCTATATGGTTTAGTGCAAAAACATTACACACGCAAACTAAACAGAAATGCACTCAGTACCCAAACCCCAGCCTTACTGCATGTGGACTCAGTCACACTTTAAATACTGGGTATTAGGCCATTTGAAAATATGTCTCTGTTCTATTTGTGGGAGGTAAACCTGCTAAATCCAATTAGTACAATGCCAACAACCTCTTCTTGTCACCAGTGGAGACCTTCAGATGAATTCTCTGTTAAAAGAATGACATTTTGGGAAATATACTTGATAGTATACCTGCTCCCCGTTTTTAAATGATTTTATGTGAAGTTATGTTATTCCGAAATTTTTGATATTAAACTAACAAACAGCACGTTTGAGTTCTGTTCTTTATGGAAACAAAATACTAAAATAAATCACCAGGGAAAACCTGGCATTAAGTCTACAAAAATGGTGGATCATTGTGAATCTATCAATACATAGCTTCAATTATGGATCATTAGTTTGTTTTCTGACTGATTGTGATTTATTGGACCTATTGCAGCAACAACAGAAATGCAACAGAGCACAAGGAACAACAAAAGTACACTCATTATTGATTGTGCAGCACTCTCAGAGAAATGTCATATGTTAATGCATCTTACTAAATAATTCAGTAACCTTTACACTGAAATTGTTGCTTTTTGAAATACGTACAAATGTACAGCACTTGGGATATGCATGAGATTTTTACTTTGTTTCCTAGTTTTTTGTTTCATTCTGCAGGTTTCTTTAACAGGATTATATGACATCTGCACAAAGCTGCATTGACGTTCTTTGCAGTAAGTTTCACTTTTTTCAAATATTTAAGACCCTCATTGGGTGAGTAGAATAAAACCTCTGCCTTACATCTTAGACCAGACATGTACAGAGAATGAATTCTTTTTGACAGTCAAAACCAAAGGCGTTACACACTGCCAGACTATCTTCATGCTGTTTATCATAAAAGCCCAGAGGGGGCTTTAATTTGGCAAGTAGTGTTCATGCAATGCCATCAACAAGAATCAGGGGAACACATTTTAGTTGCCTGACACTGTCTAATAACCACCATCATTTCTGATTAATAAGACAGTACTTGAGGATTTATCTATCTGTGTGCTCCATGTGGTGCTGTACTGCTCAGTAGGGAGAGAAAAGCATAAACACTGCCAGGGTTAGTGCTTCCACCTTCACTGCCCATAATTATCACTACTTTGGATAAAAGCCTACGTAAAATGGTGTCTGTGTGTGTGTCTGTGTGTGTGTGTCTGTGTGTGTGTGTTTGTGTGTTTGTGTGTTTGCAGGGGAGAGCAGCAGTTCTGACAAAAATAATAACGGATAGGGCTTTAAAAGTGACCAACCTTGCTTTTCATATTTTTCTGCAAATGCATTAAAACCAAGTTTGTTCTTATTTTTGCTTCTTTGCTGAGGGGCTTATGCAGCCATGTCTAACATTATGACCAGCAAATAACAGAGGAATCCCTTGGGTCTGGTTAAGTAGTTCATTTAGCTCAAGGTTAAGTTACCTCAATGTTATGTTTGGGTCTCTGCAGGCTGACAGACTGTAGAGTGTAGAAAGCATCCTGATTACTGATTGGCACAAATAAGTAGGAAATAGTGTACGTATGACAAAATGTGACAGTGTGTACTTGTGCTTGTTAGAACATCTATAGTTATATTGGAGAGGGGGTGAGTGGAAGCAAATGTAGGCAATAATATGGTGGACAAGCCAGAGGCACAATGACATTGATCCAGCAGACCTCTCTCTCCATCAGTCTCCCTGACAGAGGTAACTGGAGTGTTCATAAAAATGGAAATTGAGCCATGTTATTCTCATGTGGACAGGCAGATGCTCAGCACACAGATGAATTCATCCGAACCTAAACGTACCTGCACATGGCTGTGCACAAATAAAGTATTCAGCTTGACAAAGTAGCCCCCCTATTTAAACAAGATAAGTAATATTACAACCACAAACCCTCCGAACAATTCAGAGAAACCTATACTGTTAACTCAACATATACAAACATTTCCTACACCAGTGTGTTCTTCTGTTATTCAAACAAAGATACACTTCAAACAGATACAGTGCAAATAAACAGAGGCAGCTGGGGGAAGGGGACACAGGGTGAAGGAAGTAAAGCCCTTTCCTGATTAACCATTTGCTGTCACATGTATTATGATAACCCTTAAACAGGCTAACATTTCAATTCAGCCTGGGGGGCTGTGAGTTTGGGGAAGGTTGAATATTACGGCAAATATGCCACAACATGCAATTAGCTTTCTTGTTTGAATCGTTTGTTAGCTTAGCAGTATTCGGTGTCACACGCTAATTACCCACAACCACTGTAGGCATGTGACAAATGCCTGCTGCACAGATACAGAGTGTGCTGAAGCCCTTTCATCATTATTTTAAAAGCTGTGTCAGGCATGGTTTACAGTACATGTTCATGTTTCTTTTATTAGAAAGTTATAGCACAGGATGCTTCTTTAAAAATATCAGCACATTGCAGATACATCATTATTTGATTATATTTTACGGTTTCATCAATTTGGGCAGACTTAAAAATCATCATCTCAAAAAATAGCTTGAGAATTAATAAATTTAGCTCACCCACTGTTTGTCTTCTTCAACTGTGAAGGAGGCTTAACTGTACAGCAGCAGATGCTATTGATTCTTTTTTAAAGAGTGGGGGTAGGGAAGCACAGAAGAGGTACAGCTAATGATGGAAATTTTCAGAACGACTGTGCTTTTCCAGGGAGCTGTGTTAATGGTGGCTACAGTTGGACGTACATATTAGTTATGTTAGAGACAGTGTAACCTTCAGAAAAGAAGAGGCATTGAGACAGGGCTTTAGGCAGCATCAGCAGAGAGGAGTTGGAAGCACGAGCACGTTTATAATTGGTGCCGCATATTCTAGTCTTGTCTGTGTCTAAGCTGAACGTGACAGGAGCACTGATATTGACTTCATAGTCCTATAAAGATGTACAGTTGCCTTCATTTGCTTTAATATGTAAATACTGATGTAGTTTGTGATAACAGAAGGAAATACAAGAGATTAAGTCAAATTTAGAGGGGATGCATGTGATTTAACTAATCTGTAATATCTTTTTAGCCTGTGCAATACGAATACATTTTATACGTTAGCACAGCTAAATGCTGGTCATTGATTTAGGCAAATATCACATTTGTGATTTAGGTGGCTGAATATGAATGCGAATTCATTTTATATGTAAATATAATTTATGTCTTTTTTTCAACTATATTTTCATTAGACTGCACTCAAAGACACTTATTGGTTTGATTATATCTAGCAAGGAAGACTTAAAATATAACTGTGGTGATCCTGTAGCTTATACAATTATAAATTATTTTCAAATGAAAATACATGAAGACTGAAGTTTATGCTTTGACCAACATCTATTTTCAAAAGATATATTTTCTTACATTAATTTGTAATGACTGAAAGATTTGACTTCCTAAAAAATAAAAGAAAGGGCATGATGTAACGGTTTTCAGCCTGCAGTGGCAATTCAATAAAACAAAACAAAAAAAATATCTAATATTAATTTGTTGTGGACATGTATCCAATCCTAAATATTTGTGAGTTGGTCAACCCCTGCCTTGAGTAACTGGAGTGACCAGTTACTTTGTTTCAGTGATTTTTTGAGTAAATAAACTCCAGACAAAAATGAACAACCCAAATTATACTGCCTTCACTCCCTCTTTTGGTATGTATGTGACAGTCCTCTTGATTCTTGAGTCAAAACTAATTTATTACTAAAACTAAATGTTGTTCCATAGTAACTATGGCCACATATACAAGTAAAAAAAACATCACTAGAACAGCTGTGCAATCATTAAAGTAACACTCGCTAGTAGTATTTGCATATTGGGCTAGTGAACATCATTAACTTCTAAGATCTTTAGACGTCTACTTTGTACGAGCCATAACATTTCTGAAAACCTGCGCTGTCAAGACCAGACTTATTGAAAATCTAGTTTCTTTTTGTTAAATAAGACTCTCTCAGACTCAAAACTGACACAAATTTACCCTTCAAATGAATTGATGTTCCAGAAGGTTGACGTATGTTCCACCTAAATAGTTCAGCAAGTGCAATTTGTTTTTTGTCACTGACGTAATTGGGTTTTCTGAGTCTAGTTTACTTACGTTTGTGGAAAAAAGATAATATTTCGTGTCATAATTATGCAGAATTTTGCTCACAAAATGGCACTGTAGATAAACTATTTAGATATTTAAATCTAATTTCTTGCAGAGATTTATGATAAAATATTTACATAAAAGAATCTGAGAAAGACCTTCTTGCTGCATTTATTTTTTTCCACTGTCTGAAGCACACTGATTTGGCTGTGCTCCTGGTTGTAAACAATATGGCAGTATCACCGGTTTCCCTAGAAAAAAAATTTCATTTGTGTTTTTCTGTCTGACTTTATCTCTGATGCAGAATAAATGTCCCTAATATCTATACTGTTGTGGGGTTCACTGAAAAGAGACAAAGGAGTCATCTGCAAGCTTTTAGCCTACTGATGTGCAAGTAAAGTGGGTCAACTCTTGGAGAGCTTAACAAGCTGCTAGAGGAATAATGCAGCACACTTGATAATTAGCAAGAAGAGGAAAGCATGCTCGATGGAGCTGGGGGGCGTAAAGAAAAAGAAAGAGGTGGAGTACAGATGACAGAATGTGTGGGCATGTGGCTGGACTAGCAGGATTCAAACAAGGATATTTAAAAATCAAACAAACAATTTCAGTTTGGCTTTTCTATTTTCTTCTACAACTGTGCCTATGCATGAATTTCCTCTTTGTTTTTATTGTTTTATTTTGTTATTATTCCCCTTCACTATTTAAGACAACAGATTGACTGTACTGATGAAAGTGTAATGCATGGAATTCAAAATACAATTTAAAAGTTTTTAGCATTTCTTAGTGGACTCTTTGGTTTAATTGTAGCTGTGCTTTGTAGAGAAAGTAAAATAGTTTCACATTTGTTTTGAAATAATTAGGCCATGAAATTAAAGTGGAAGATTTTACAGGAGCGAAGTTATGCAAAATGTCTCTAGCTGATTTTGACCTTTTGAGGCAGTGTGGCTGTTTGATGTGAGTGCATTTAGAGCGTTAGAGAAAGAAATGGCTTGAGAGGCAGTCGTTTTCATGTTTGCCATGATAATTCTTTTATTCTCTAAACTGAGGTTTATTCCTTCATCTAAAGTGGCTGGCTTTCCCTTCGTTTTGGCTCACACTTCCTCAATGCCAGTAGTAACAGGACACACATTTGTTGTTAAAAACAAGATCCCAGACTTTAATTAAAATGAATAATTATAGTTAAAATGATTTTAGTTGTGCAATGATGGTGGCAAAATTAGGTCAATACAATGTTTTCTACTTATGTACAGCCACTGACAAAGAGAAAATACATACATATTCGTCTATTTTACAAACATAAACTATTATTTTAGGTTTTTTATTTATGTTTTTCCATTGGTTATCAGTCAATTTCCACAGTTGAGGGAGAAAGATGCATAACAACACTGTAAGCAGGAGGGCTCAGCTGGAGTTGATGTGTCTTTGTGTGTGTGTGTGTGTGTCTGTGTCTGTGTAGACACAGATCCTGTCCTGAAAGCTCAGGTGCTCTCAGGTGAAGTGTGAAGAGGGTTATGTGAGGCAGAGAGAGAGTGAGATAAAGGCTTTAAATCCATACAGTGAGTATCAGCAGAGAGTCAATTCAAGTCTCACATACTCACATACAAAGTAGTAGTTACATACACATACAAATTTGTTTTTTTGTGTCCACTTTCCTCATAGCACGTGTGTATGCAATGATTGGTTACTGATTAAAAGGACATTAGGTCACTATTTTAATAATTGCTAAGAAAAAATTACCTAATACCTTACCTTACATAATAACTTGAATATTTAAGGGTTTTGAAAAAAAAATCTTTTTCACAAAGTCACCTTTGGCTCTAGAATATTGTAATATTGTATTCATACACTTTTTTCAAATATTTAAATACCAAATAAAAAGTAAGACTATAATCTGGGGATTGACAAAAATGCCAAAATTGCTGGTAAAACTACATTTGTTTTGTATTTTCCTTTATCTGTGCTAATGTGGAAGATCATACTGGAATAGACAGTAATGTATCTTTTCATTTTTCATTCAGTGATTGTTTGCTAAGGCCCAAGGACCAAACCGCATGGGGAGCAATCACTCATATGAAAAGCCTTTTCAAGGGGCATTCTAGTCAAAAACAAATTTCACATTACAATCTAAGCTAAACAAAACAAACGAAAAAAAAAAAAAGAATATTAAGTGGCCGGTGGCTGCTTTTAGCAGTTTGATGAATGCAGTAAATATGACAGTTGTTATTGTACTTGACTTTTCTCTTGTTGGTTGGCATTTAAAAGAAAACAGCAAAAACAAGAGACAATATGTTAGACAGGCGGTGAAGTCTGCCTGCTTAATAAACATGACCTCCAGAGATTCTTAGTCTGATCAGCTGGTTACGTTATCATGCTGAGCCAAGCTGCATTTAGCCTTTGTACCAATGTGTTTCTGGCCATGGTTTTGCTTATAACTGTTTTAAAACATAACATTAAGGAATTTGTTTTTAACCTGATTTAAATATGATGACTGTAAACCATGTGTTTATTGTGTACATTTCAAAGCAATGTTATGAAAAACCTGACAAAAAGTTCAAATAATAGGAGTGATTGTAGAAGATACATTATTGAGCCAATTGCAATGTTTTGTAAAATCCAAGATATTTTATTAGCTATAATGTAAGATCGAAAGGTAATTAATTCTCAAATTTTGCTTTTAAAGTTACAATAAATTACTATTAAAGAAATATTAAAATAGTTGGCAGGTTATTTCCTCTGCATTAGGATAAATAATTTATTTTGTTTTAACTCTGAGGTAAACATTATGAAAAAGGAGAAATATATACTGTACAAAGCAATGAATATTAAGTTAACTGCCAGTGTTCTAAATCATAATTCTCTCAACAGTTAAATGAATACCCACTAATGTACCGTTTGCAGTACATTTTAAAACACTTATTAAAATTCATGGATGTGAAGCACTGAGTTCATAGGGCAGGAATTCAAATTATTGGATGGATTTTCTTTTGAGGCTCATTTAGTCCCTTTACAATTTGCTGCCTTCTAGAATTCTTAAATCTTTTTTTTCTCATGATATTTAGGAATTTTGTCTTTGACCATGGAAAAAATAAACTCTGCACGTAGTGTTGTCATTTATCTACTGTCAAAAAGAACTGTAGACCGTACTTGTAATCTGCATTTCACGTTTGACAGGTTTGTGTGTGTCTTCAGTGCAATGATCCCACAATGGTGGAACGAGCTACCAAACTCTGCACGCTCAGCAAACTCACTCCCAACATTGAAAAAACGGCTGAAAACAGAACTCTTATGCATCTTCTTATGCACTTAAATCTATTAAAAAAACAAACAAACAAAAAAAACTTTCCTTTCTGCTCTTTCTCGTACTTGCATCTCGTGAAATGTAAACACTTTTCTGATAGGACTCTGCTTTGATGTTTTCTCCTTGACTTAGATTTTTTGCTGCCTTGTACCTCACGTGTAAGTCGCTTTGGATAAAAGCGTCTGCAAAATGACTAAATGGAAATGGAAATGTACAAATGGTATGAGACACAGGGGTAACTTTAGCACTTACAGCTAGCAGCCTTCAAAATAGCACCATCCCTGGTGCACAATGATGAAACATACAGCCACTGTATTTTCTTGTGTAAATACAGTGTAATAGTGTAAATCAACTCTACATCAGATTGTATTTACATTTGAGCTCTTATTGTATGTGCTCCTTTAAATCACACAAATATGTACATTAACACAATTTATTTAGCCTGTCAATCAAAAAACAACAGGACATTACTGTAAAATGGGTCATTTTTAGTGATGAACCTACAGTGAATTATCATCTGCAGCTTCCCTTGGCTTTATGCATCTTTACACAGAGATTCAGCTAATTGTTTAGCTGGTCTTTACTGTACTCATTCACTCACCAATTTATAGCTTTCAGCCCCAGCAGGCAGCTGTGTTCAGTAAAAACAGCTCTCAAACCCACTGTTCACTACCAAGCCAAGCAACAAACAGCAGACAGAGTTAGCGTAGTAGACTAGCAGTGTAGTTTTGTCCTTTCGGCTTATCCCGTGAGTTCAGGGTTGCCACAGCGGATCATTGTCTGCATGTTGATTTGGCACAGTTTTTACAACGTTTTTTACAGCACTGCTGGTCCAAGGGAATGGGCCGGTGGGGGGTTTAGTGTCTTGCCGACTTCGTCATATAGCAGGGACCGGGGATCGAACGAAGCTGTATTCACTGTCCCTAAGCACAACATCAGAGACAAACTAACAATGTCCCTGCTTAACTAAGAGAAAAAATGACACCATAGTCAAGAACAACCACCCTCTGGAACAAAACTACAGTAGATGAAGCTGAAAACGTCGATGAAAACATCCAAAAGAAGCTGGAAGAAAACTGCGATATGCTAATACACCAGCCGAAACAATATATTTTATTTTTATTTTTTATGCTAACAAAAGGAAAGCCTCATACGTCCCCCCCATCTCTCTGCTACTCTCCATAAATTTTCTAGTTCATCCAACACAAACAGCCCATTCACCCCATCTCTCTCTTCAAACCCAAAGGAAAAACAAATAAAGGAAAAAGAACTAAGTTGGGTGAGACAAACTGCTTGGTCAGATTTTGCTGTCTGCCATGATAGAGCACCTGCAGGACGTCCTGTTGTTGAGGAATATTAGCTGTTCAAAATCAAAATGGACATTTGACTAGCCATTGCTCTGAATAAGTGGAAAGGTAATAAAACATCAGGGATGCCTGACCAGTTTTAACTATGTCTTTACACATTAACTAAAACCACTACTGTTCGATTCCTCTAATTGGACACGAGAAAGTGTGGACATTCAGCAAGTGCAGTTTCAGTTTAGCTATAACCAGCTATTTGGAACTTGGCAGAAGTACAGTAATAAAAACATTGTACCAAACAGGCAAAAGCGAACAATGATTCAAAAATGTAAAGAGTAAATTTAAGCCCATATGTATGTTTGGAATTAATATGTATTTACTATTCAACAACAAAGATGCGGAAAACAAGGTTTGAAATCCTTTCTGCTAGAAATCCTTTGTAAAACAAAGTTTATATTTTTTTTTTCACATATTAAAAATAACTATCTTTATCTGAGAGCTGGACTGTGCAGTATACTGTTACTATTACATTTTTATGTCTGGCCAGAGAGCACAAATAGCCAGCTCTGTAGAGAAAGCCACACACTTGCTCAATAATCCATTTACATGCCTTTCCTATTGGCGTGACTGTAATTTCAATCACTTGGATTGTAAAGAGATAAGTGGGGAACTGCCCATTGAAAGCTGCTAGATGGTGACATGGGTTGAAATCAAGTAATGCTTCTCTGCTTGTTGCCTTCATGAAGAATTATCTCATTTCTCTAATGGTTAAAATGGAAAGATGAGAGCTTGGTAGTAGGTAAAGTGCCTTATATTTTCTTCCTGATGTCAGCATGGAAACACACTCCTAAATTTAACTATGAAATGGACTAAGCTTACACTGTATTACTGTAGCTTGTCTTTAATCATTTTGAGGGAATACAAGGTGGCTGTATGGATATATTCACATTAGAAAAGGTAATTATATTGTATCTTTCTAAATTAAAAAATATATATTTTACATGAGAAATAGTTAATGGTGTTTCTTATTTAACTTACAACTGGCACATTTAAAACTGGCATTTATTAATTTTTAACCTTGTTTAAGTTTAAGATAAAAGTACACAAAATGACAACTTTTTCTAATTTCTTGTGCTGCAAATGTAACATCTGAGTAATATTAAAGCTGGGATCTGCAAAGAGATGCAAACAGTTTTGTTAAGGTTGCAGTGGTGTGTTTTTCCTACCTCATTTAGATAAGATAGACCTTTATTGCCATTTGATCCCCTATTTGTGATCTGAGGCATCTCAGCTTGTATCTTGTATTATGTCACATGGCTTGAGTTTTGTTATGACAGTGATCAGAGTACAAAGCTGCTATGGAGGAAAGTGAGTTCCTGGTCATATTGAATACAGACTCAACCACCTACAGGAGAGCTTTCCTTTCATTTTAGCCCCTTTCACACATTATCCTGACTTTTTTTTAGGAGGGGGTGTATGTGTGAACGAAAATGACAGAGAGAAACGCTGCCGACATTATCCAGACTACATCCTTCAAGCCCCTTAGTGCAATGTCTGTATTCTGTGCGTGAGCTTGTACATGTAGTGTAAACAAAAGACAATTTCCCAAATTGAAATTTAAAAACATGTTGTGCCTCCTGTGCGCTGATCTCACACGGAAATCGAGCGGATTTTCACACGTGAGGGCACTTCCCACTCAGGCAATCTCCCACTGTGAGTGCAAAAGGCCACTCTGGATAATGTCCAAGTCTGAATTTTCTGGAGTTCATATGTGAAACAGGCTATAGGCTGGTGACGTCAGACCACACAGGGATCTCTCTAAGAGGCCTCTGTAGGCCCTGCTTTTTCAGTCTACTATTGAAATAGCACAGCTGCTGAACCCTTTGGTGTAGCTGTGGTGTTAGGGGACCGTGTCACGTTTGTGAAGATGAGCAAGGCCAGAAACTTGAAGCTGTCATCCTGCTCTACCTCAGCCCCATTTATGGTGAGGGGCAACAGAGTAGAGACACTTTTCCTGAAATGCAGGATGAGTTCTTTAGTTTTTCCATGTGCTCAGGGCCAGGTAATTATCTTCTCCACAGAGGGTGATATTCTTCACCAGCTGTCTCTATGGTGCCTCATTGCTGTTGCTGATTTATACCAGCATGTCATCTGCAAGTTTGAATATCAAACTTTTGCAGCTATAGCAAAGCTGCAAGGGCAAAGAACCCACACATTTAATTATTGTTTCTCTATCGTTTCTTCATTTTCAGTTTCATCTAAGTTTGTTAAACGTGATACTGCCCCTTTGTGAAGTATAAACGAAACATGCAAATGTTATTTCTGCAGCGTGATTTTAGGGGCATGTAATGATTGAGACTGTCTGGAATAGAATGCATTCAGTTTGTCTGACATTGTGGAGTTCTTCCTTTAATTGTGAGGATGTTACCTTTGCAGATGGTGATGGCCTGGATACCCTGCCACATACTATACATGTTTTTGCCAACTTTTGACACCGCTTCTGAAATTCAGTATAATTTACATGTCACTGCATGTGCAGTGCAGTTTTCTGAAAGCATTGTATTAGTGCCACAGTGACCGGTATCACCATCTTTCCAGGCAGCTCCTTTTCCCTACACATCATTGCTTGCTGCTTCTCCTCATTAATATTTCAAATAACACCTAAAGCAAGAATGGTGACGGTAGCAGCAGAGTAAACAGGACATAATTAACAAATTATGTAAGAAGCATGAAAAGAATGGAAGGAACAGAATGTAGCAACAAGGAGGTTGGTGAAGAGGAGGAGTTAAGAGCATATTACAAATGTGATTATGTCGTAAAGTCCACATTCTTAGAGGACATCCATTTCTATTTGTGCTATACATTACACTTCAGGAGGTTACTCCCAATTTATTTAGTTTCTTTATGACAAGTAAAGCTCCAGTGTTTCCAGTTAAATTACACAGAACACCTAGACAATATTTATCAAAAAATAGCAAATCATGAGCATTGTTGTAGAATCTGGGTGGACCCTGCCACAATCCCTGTTTAAATGAAAATCTAAAGAATTGTAATTAATTTAGTTTCACATATCACTCAGTCTTACTTGATGCTAAAACATTTTAAATGTGGCTTAATAGAAAAGTCTATGAGGGAGAGAAACCGTATGGTTTCTTCTGTATTATCCAAGAAATTGAGATAATAAAGTCCAGACATTATTTAGGCTGTCAACCTTCATTGGTGAGCAACAATCTGAACAACCAAAAAAAACCATCGCATTAATTACCAATATTCATATTAATAAAGATTTTGACACATTAAATAAGCTTTCTCCATTAAGACATAGTATTGGTGCCTCACTTATCAAAATCTGCCTGTCATGTTATTCCTTCACTTCAGTTTATCTTAATGCTTTCATGACATTTAGTTTCATTAATTAGAGCAAAGAGATATTTGACAACTTTAAGCTACTCTCTTCAAACCTGGAGATTCACTTTGGTTAAACACACCATCCAAGTACATGACATGACAAGTCTGGTCTTAACATACAGCATGTGTTGTTTTCTGCAACCTGTCAGAGTCTGTGCCTAGTGACACTGCAAATAGTTTCCCTTCAGGCAAGTGCACAGTGCAATTTCAGTAATAATACATCAGCATTTTTACAAAATTTATATTTACTAAATTCTTCTACAGCTGCATAACAGCGCTCCAACAAACATGTAAGATAAGGAAAAACAATTGAGGACAGGATTAATGTCCTAAATGGTGACAGAAATAACTTTAACCATATAGTACAACGCAATGTTCATAGCTAAAATTGTTTAGCTATAGTAACAGTGATAATGCTTGTCACTAGAGGATAGTTTGTACCACTCGGTAACATGTTCATCAGGTACTAGGTACTTAAGTCACTATTAAATAAACAATTTTGTTACTGGGGCACTAAGAAAAAGCCAGGTTTGTCACTCAAAGTCCTTAAAAACTTTTGTTACTACAGTGAGTAACATAGAAACAGTAACCTACCTTCAACTAACAAATGAATTTAACTTAATTAATTAAAGTAGTTGTAAGGACTTAAGAATTAATTAAGATTTAAATAAAAAAAAACAAACAAACAAAAAAACACACGTGCTACTGGACCCCGTGCCTAAATAACACGATGTCCACACAAGAACTGAGTTAGTTGCGTTTTTGATAAGTGAATAAACATGCGCATGTCATGTTACCAATACATAAACGAGCACCATGCTTCAAAAGAAAGCGTGACGCCCAAAATGTCAAACTATTCCTAATGTCCTGTATTGCGAATGTGTTATCACATGACTTGTTGGTATTACTACTGTATATGCCAAGTTATAAAAACGGCAAATATGTTAAATATTGGCAAAACAAAACTCAGACCAGTTAAAAGAACCAAAAAACGAATCCATTAAGCAAAATGTTATGTTTTTAAACTGGTTCCTATTCCAATCGAAGCACTTTCACCTGCAATCCTGCTGTATTACAGCAGCTAATAATGTTGCAGCAACAATCCCGGTAAAAGAGTTTTAGAAATGCTGTAATGAAACCCTACAGAGGAAGGAGGCAGAAAGAAAATAAAGGGCGGCAGTGATAGAAGTGCTACTGCTCACCATGTGGTAAAGTCAAGGTCAGGACCTTGTATGGTCTCATGGCAGTTGTGTGCCTTGCCTTTTAAAGAACTAACCAGACAGTGAAAATGATGAACATAATTTTGAGTTGAAAGAGAACTAACGCATTAAAATGATTTGCAACTACTGAACCCTTGTATGTGTGTATAAAGGAAAAATATCGCTGCCCTTTTTTTTTTTGCTTAGTAACTTGAAATTGTTCCATAACAAAGACAAACAACAGTAACAATGGCCTTAAATGACAGCACATAATGTTCCACTTCTTTCAGCTATGCTTATTATATTTGTTGATGACAAGTACTGAAGCAGGGTCATCTCTGAATGAGGCTGGCAATTATGTGGTGCAAAAGCTGGTGTGGTCTGTGTAGGGTGCCTACTTAACTGTGGACCCTTCTCCCTCACTGAGAGCTGGATTGTTGGTGATGTGGCTGCAGCTCTGCTCAAAACTCAGAGGGGGTAACACAAGGAGCCCTACGGTGTGGTAATGCAATATTCATGGTGAGGTGTGAGCGGAGCAGTTAAACACAGCAGAGTTGTGAGAAGCCCTTCCATCCCTCTATCAGGGAGCAGCTGCTACTTGGGGTTGTTCCCCTCTCCAAAGCCTATCCTCTTGCATTGTCTCATTCTTTCTTTGCCCTCCGCTGCTCCCTTTCTGCTGCCTCTCAGTCAGCCATTAATTTTTAATCACAACTTAAATGGCTGCCTTGGCTGCGGCTGTGGGGGCAGCAAGTCAAGGGCTCTTGCCTCTGGTTACAAAGTAGGAAATAAATTTGAAGAGATCAAGCTAAACATACAGGGAGGGAGAGGGCTGACTAGGGATAATTGTACAGGGAGGAAAAATATCAACTTGCTGCTGCCATTACAGCTTAATTAGAATTTCAACTCCTTCATCTTGGGCTTTCTCTTGCAATTGCTACAGAAAATAGAGATCACATTAAGATAAAGTATTGGATTTTTTAAGGGTTTCTTTGGAGCAGTGAGAACATGAGAAAGAAAGGAATGAGTGGATTTAGATAATATACGATAGATCCATATATATCTGTCAAATGGAAGACACAGATTGACACTTGAGCATAAAATGATGAGAAACATGAATAACCACTTGTATTAATGGGCAATGCATTATTTCATAGCAAAAATGCCTTCATTAGCAAAAACGAGCATTGAGATCTCACCTTATGTTTATGAAATTGTGACTATTGTTCTTCATCTATGGCACTGTATAGATCAAATGATCAATCTAATTAATTAAATTAGAAATAAATAAATATTCAAAACAGTAATTTTTCTAGGTAAATGGATATAGGTGATGGATGATTTTATCAAGGTTTAGCTGTAGCCTCCAACCATTCAAAATAATTAAGGTATATAGAACAAAAGCTTACAATAGGAGTGTTTTAAAGGGCAAACCACTTATTCATAAATGACAAGGTTTGCGGATGTTGGTGAGGTGGCAGCACTCAGGTTTTTCTTCTGCATTATTTATTTTCCATGTTGGGGTGGTCTGACCCACTCTTGTAATGAGAACTAGAGTCACGGTCTGTTAAGAGTCTCAGGGCAACACCATGTGACCATGTCCCTGGATCACTGCTCAACCACACAGGCCTCTACACAGCTAGTGTTTGCTCAGACTTCACTTAGACTGTAAAAGTCAAGCCTTGTTGACACATCTGTGCCGTCTCTCCCCGAGGCTAATGGCTATTACATCTGTCTCTCTCTCTCTCTCTCTCTCTCTCTCTCTCTCTCTCTCTCTCTATATATATATATATATATATATATATATAAAAAATAACAGCCAATGTGAAAACACTGACAGCTGATGAAAATAACAGCAGTATGTCAGTGTTTACACTAATACTAATGTGCTTTTCACAGCCAACTTTTAATTAAGGTAGGTAATGTGATATTTCTCATATTTACAACATAAACATTTTCAAAACAATTACTTCACACAGCTACACAGATGTTGTTTCCCAATTCACACTGGATATGAAACATGTTTTATAACAGTAATTTATATGTGTATTGTTAAAAATATTAAATATCAAATATATTGTTAAAATTATACAATGGATGAGGTGTTAATACCCATACTGTTCTATTGCTCTGCAACTACAGAATCTTAAGTATTATTTTGTGGTAAAATAACAAATATTTTAGTTGAGTAATAGTTGGATGTCTAATCAGTAGCTGTGTACATTTGACGCTAAAAATAGTTAACTACCGTAAGTAATTCTCACCTCCGTCAACTACTTGAACTGTGCAGATAATCCACCTATTGATCCTCAATTTCTAACCTGACAAAGCAACAAAAATCAAGGCAACAGTCTAACTGAATTCATGCTAACAGCCCCTTCAAGATTAAACACACACACACACACACACACACACACAGACGTAATGTCTCACTAATCAAGGACATTGATTACATGGCAAAGCCATCTCAGTGCTGAGCCAGACTGATTTCTATTGACAGGCTTAGGTCAGAGACAACGACGAATGGAAAAATGTGGGAATGGAAACAGAAAACTGGATCCAAACAACATAAGTCAAAAGGTAAATGGGGCCAAATGTGTTAAATTCTGTTTTTGTATAACACCTTTTTTATTTGTGCATAAATAACGTGTGTTATTCTACCCTCACAACCAAGCTCAAAATAAACTGTAAATATTAACAACAATGACACTGTACTTGATAAATTATAGTGATGATCTGAATACAGTTAATGTACCTTGTATTCCTCATTCATATACTGTACACCAACCCATATGAATAAGACCACAGAAGAAAGTTTTGTTTCTGCCATGGAAAAGATGAGAAGCTGACTGTGGATTAGCTGGTCTATAAAGGCCTCGGGTAAGAATAAAAAGTACTGATAATGGTCCGAGCCTGTGTGTGAAAAGATTTGCGCTTTATTTTTCCTCAGGAAAAAAGAAATAAAAATAAATAAATAAATAAAAAAAAATAAAAAATTAGTTCCAAAGCAGATGCTTTGAATTCCATTGTGCTGAGTGCAGGCATCCTTTGGTTTGCAACACTTTCATCTATGTTATATTTCTGAAGACCGAATCAATTTCAACCCCAGGAGTGTAAGCCACATAAGCGTCATCTGAAAAACAGAGTTGTGGCATAATAGAGCCGCATCTATATCTTAAACCAAGGCCACAGTAGGACATACACTTTTCCAGATTAAAAAAACAGAACAAAACAGATACAATCAACAAGCTTGATGCAGACAACACAGAGGTCTTGCAGTAAATGAAGCACTTAAGAAAGAAACAGGTAAAATGCTGACTGTTATGGATTTTATAATGTTGACAGATAATAGCAACAATGCTTGTAGAAGATAAAAAAAAACTAATGTATTGCTACAACAAATAGTATTTTCTTTGCACAGCCTTTTTACACTTTAATTAGACAGAAAACTAAGAGGCTTCATTGCCAAGGGCAGCTGATAAGACCTCCAAGCTCAAGTGCATCCTTTCTGCAACAATAACAATATCACTTGCTAAATACAAAAAGTAACCTGCTAAGGTCTAGGACATAGGTAACCATTAATTGCCACATAATAATTTTTGTTCACTTTAAAAACAAAAAGGAAAACGTTGGAGGTTTGATGTATTAGTTTAAAAAAAGATTAATTATTTTCTGAAGATTTGTGTTAATGAACATATAAATAGTTATGACTAACTGTAGGTCTCATAAGCCACAACACCACATTGTGCAGACCTGTGTGTCAGGTGGGATCAGTTGGGTCAGCAGGTGGGTTCAAAATAGAAAGAAATGTTTGCATTTTATTATTTAATTTGTTAAAGTTAAAGAATAAAGAAAAAGTCTCTGAAAGTCATACATTTAGGTTTGCACTGGGATGGACTGCTAAGAATTACATGGATGCAAAAAGCATAATTTGGCTTTTAGGGAGTACAGTATGACAACAGCACGTCACAGTTATTCTTTTCTGCTAATGTTTTTGCATAAACATGCATTATATATATATATATATATATATATATATATATATATATATATATATATATATATATATATATATATATAATTTTTTTTTCTTTTCACAGCAACACAGTAAAAAGCTCGTTTTTATATGCGATCTATTTCAGCTGCAGGTGAATGACACTCAGCAGGCAGAAGCGTCACTGAATCTGTAAGGACACGCTGATCTAGTATGGTTAAGTTTATTGCTTGAGGCTCTCTCTCGCTGCTATGTCTGTGTGCTCTGGTCTCTGCTCAACAGCTTGGCTCTCCCCTCTCTCGTCTCCTCTCCTCTCCCCATTAACCGGCTGACAGATCAGTAATAAACACAGCCTGTCACCTTCAAGGCCTGCCTCTCATTTACTAGAGAACACATGAATCTGTGCTCTCTTATTCTTCTCTCTCCCTGTTCCCCTCATCTACTGGGCTCATTGGAGCTGAAACCTGATTTTTGGCCCCGGCCGCGTGAGAGGCAGCAAATTCTCCTCTGCACCTAGACAGTCCTGAAAAAGCATGGATTTTAAATGGAAATGCAATGAATAAATAAACAAACAAACAAAAAAAAAATAGCTGAATGCATAAGAAATGAAGTGAATCATTTATTTGTGATGTATACTTACTAGTCCCTTGGCATGTGGTTGTTACACAGGAATAAGTAAATATAGATTTCTTTGCTTCAAGCAATTCCGACTAGGGTGTTTAATTCTGTATGCACCATACTAAATTACAGTGTTCTGTATTTTTTAAACAGATAATATGGAGACAAATTACTGTATAAGACAGGCACACAGTAGCTATGAATGAATAAGTTACTAAATGCTTCTGTATTACATTTAAGTGTGCGGGGCAGGGTGAAGCCAAGCAGAAACTGTACAACTTTAATTAATGATGTATGATGTGTTAACTTGCAGTCCACGTTTTAATTCTTCAAGCTCAGCCAGAATCCGCGACTTTTCAATTCACACTTTATGGGTCAGTCTATTGGCCGCAGTGTGAAGCTGAGCGGAGTGTTGAAATTGGTTGGTTTTGTGCAGTGACAAGTCCAATAAAGTTTAATAAAACAATTTTGCTATATCCTTAATGACATAAATAGAGTAATATATTTTACTTTTTTTGATTCAACAATGAACTACAGGCAAATAAACAATACAGGAGACAGGTGAAAAACATTACACTACATTTATACTACATTAACATTTAGTCATTTGGCAGACACTTTTATCCAAATTGACATGAAAGTGAGGAAAAAACCAAGCAAAAATTTTAAGTCAAGGAGAAAACATTCAACAAGCAAGGTGGCAGTTTAAATACAAAGCCTGTTTGCAATCCATTGTTATTGGATGAATTCTATGTCATTAATAACAAGCTCACTGCTTGCTGTCGAATCTGCAAATGCTGTATCAGCTGTACAACATTACTGAAAATACCAACTGAATACCTTACTTCTCGTATTTACAGTAAAATTAAAAATACTAAACTAGTGAAAGACAGATTTCTTTACCAAACCAAAACATTTCCCAAGTCCACAAGTGTCATAAATCAACCTGGATGAAATTTTAATGATAATCCATAAAGGATTCGTGGCCATTCAAGAGGTTGTTGTCATTTCACACACACAAACAGGTAAAAACTCCTGATAAACGGAGGCCAGATTGCACAATGACTGAGCTCGTAAGACATGAGAAATTTACATAAAATTTAGTTGTCCTTTCAAAATAAGACATAACCAGAGAACAAAAAAACAAAAAAAACAATGTCCCCTAGTATTATATTGGTAAACTGGCTCATTGTTTTCACGTTGTTTTTTCACGTTGTTTTTCCTTTAATATACTAGTGACCGCATGAATGCTTAACAAGTTATTTATACCAGTGATGTCCATGTCCAACTGGCTGGGGAGAAAATAAACCGACCTTTTTTGGAAAGTCTGTAAAAACTGGATCAGTGGCTGGATAATGAAAGTGAAATAAGACAGATTTGGCTGTGAGACTTGTCCCTCAGCAATGTTGTTCCATGATATTTACTATTGTAACATATCAAGTGTATTTCCATTCCTGCCTCATAAGATACACACAGGATTACTAAAAAATGACACTGGAAGGACACTGGAAAACCGTGAATAATACAACATAATTTTAATATGTTAAATTGTCAGGTAGGAGTATTGCAAAATCACTTAATTTTGGATAACTGTTGATGGTTCTTTTAACTAACTAATAACTCTATTACCAGTGGTTTTGACTGATACATATATCAGTGTTTTTTGCTGAAAGAGAAAGAAAAGATCTCATCATAACCAGCTGATGAAGCTGAATTTCTCATCTTCACCGACATCTTCATGACTTCCTCCCTGTACTTAGATCAATTCTAAGGGAAGAGAGCTCCTTTGTATCTGCTGGAGAGGTGTCAACTTGACAAATTTAATCCAATGTTCGTAAAGCATTTGCCGAAATTAGATGTGAATTCACAGGAGTTTACATTCAGTACCATGTTGACTAAAGACCTGGGAACAACCATTTCTTTTTTTAAAAGGCCATTTTTCTATAACGGTTAACAGTTGCTTCTTTTCTTTTTGTATTTTCTGGGAGTAAGTATTCTCCCCTTTGGATGTTTCACCCTTTTGTGACATAAAGTAGTCAGTAGTCAATATACGTTGGTGACTTGGACAAAAACATTTCCAGGCACCGTTCTTTTTACTGCAATCATTATAGACACATTCAACTAGCACCAAATAGCTGGACCTCCGTTGGATTAGGTCAGTCATTTTACACATATTTATGGAAACACTTATTTCAACTTACATATTTTTATTTAATTTACATTACTTTGTAGAAGCCTGTTGTCAAAGACACCACCTTATATTGACCATAATTAATTTATATTGTCAATAAATGTTTGAAACATCCAAGGGGCTAAATACGTTTTGTAGGTACTGTTAACCATTATAGAAACAAGTCCCTTTAAAAAAGAAATGGTCATTCATTAATAGGGACATAGGACCACTTGCACAAGGGATCTGTAAATTTTTTGGTGCTGGCTCTATAAATAAGGCTTAGTTATTAGATTAATTCCTGAAACATTACTCGGGTATGGCTCTCTAATCCTGGGAAGCAAAGACAATTCAATTCTTCTGAGGAATCAAAACATAATTTACCAACTACCTAACACTGTGTTTTGAAGAACGGCAAACTGCAGCTTTAGGCTCATTAAGCAACAAGAGTCCCAGCATAATATCTACATGTTTTCAATTGAGATGACCCAGTGAAAGTTCTATAGTTACACTTCCAATTTAGAGTGTAAAGAAATGTACATGCTTTTGGTTCAAGGAACAGACACATCTTTAGCCATGACAAAGGGGATGATATAGCAATTGCTTATATAAGCAACAAACTGCTTAACTGAAAAAGAGTTACCATCAAGCACGAAACTGAATAAATTAGTCTGAGCTCAGATGACAGGATCTTTTCCCATTCCTCATCATATAATTAAATATGATTAGCGGCTAATTATGTTTCCATCATGGATCTTTACATGATACAAGATAACGAAGTGCTACTTTTTTGCTGACTTCACGTGAGTCCAACCTCTATGTGAAAAATAAGTTGTTATGGCCTGATGATGGTTATAAGTGCCTCAGTGTGTTGTACTAGATATTGAATGGTCAGAATATTTTTTGATTTTTTCTTAATCTTTATTAGAAAGACTTTAACACTATTGGTTAAACATAAAAAAAGCTTTTGTGTGTCATATTGTATTTGGGCAAATATACTATAGCCAACTATAGCTTGTTTAAAGAAATAGCTTAGTGGTATATGATTTGTGTTTCACTTTTCTAGCTATATATATATATATATATATATATATATAGCGCGCCTCATAAATAGAAATGTCAGGATACTGAAAACATGGAGGAAGTGAGGCATAGCTAGGAAATGTGGGTTCATGTCAGAGATCCAAACTGTTTCCAACACCCAAACTGACCTTCAGCACGCACGCACGCACACGCACACACACACACACACACACACACACACACACACACACACAGGATGTGACCATAACCCATAATGCATACTCCTTCGTACAGGGAGTGAGCCTTGGCTTCATGCCATTTTAAATGTCACAGAGTGGTCCGCAGGGAAATGCTCAACCTGAGTTTGCATCTATAATATTATCCACCAAGTCAAGTGTACAACTGCCTGTAGATAGAAGCTGCATCACATAATCCAGTAATGTTCATCATGTAGATTTGCTATTTTTTTCTGTTCTTTTAGGCCTCCAGCTATGATCTTCAATATAACTACCTTCAAGTATTGACAGTAAGTGTGACACAAAGGGCAGCCCATGTGTTTGGCTTGCCAGCGAGATATATCAAGGTAAATCCCATTCACAAAGGATTGCACAAAAAAGGTGATTAGAGAAAAACAAATATCTAGCAAGTCGGGTAAGACCAATATATTTATTATATGACTGGTTGTGTTAAATTGCAGCAGTTATGCTCAAGGGAAGTTGATGTCAATGCAGCTTTTTTCCAGCAGGAAAGTTTGTTTTTTAACTTTTGTGCACTTTTTCGTTGTTTGGGAAGTTCATCACTGTTGTTACCAAAAGATTAAAGGAAATGAATGAAAAAGTTGATTGTCACCTTTTCTTCTCATTCCTATGAGGAATGGGACAGATGGTGATGTAAGTGACAAGAGGATCTTGTCAATGTAAGCTGCAGGAAAGCAAAAAACACCTGTGCTAAACCCCCATGAGTAAGATGAGCACCATTGCTTTGACCTGTGGGATGCAATGGGAATTGAGGTAGAAGAGGGCAAGAGAACAAAAGACTGAGATGTGAAAAGCTGGCTGATGCAGAAGAACATAGAAGACTGAGCTGTGTGGGTACAGTGAATCAAGATAAGCAATTTAAATATCAGACTAACACGTATGGCTGGGAGCATGTTAAGATCACTGCATACATGAAAAATGCAAACCTTTACACATGCACAGAATAACTACAATGCAATGACAAATGTTAATTATCACAACAGCATATTGTCCAACATGTTTACAAAATACAACACACTCTATTATTAGAAATATCCTATTTTATAGAGAAATTTGTAAATAATTTTGGTGGATGATTGAAGTATTGTATGCATTTGTGATATACTGAAATATTTAAATTTACATGATGGGGCCCGAAGGTCAAAATTATTTCACAGGTTCTTAAAGCTGACTCTCTGTGTCCACTTTTGTTAATTAGTTACACATATATAGTGATTTTGACCAGTAAATAGATCATAAAATCAAAACATGCTCCAGTACCCTTCTGAAGTTTGCTAGCAGGAGAGGGCAAATTAGAGAAGAGTACCATTAACAAATTTTGATTTTGATTGATTTGATTAGAGACCCACAATAGTCGGCCTCTTGGGGTTTGCATTTAAAAAAAAAAAGAAAGGAAGAAAATGTTGAGTAGGTTTAAAAACTCTTGGATTGCTACTACTTGTAATGCATAAGGATCAACAGCTATAAGAAAATTAATGTTGGTGTTCATGTGTGTTTGGCTGAGTATGGGTATATCAAACTAACATAACATAAGCATCAGAACTTGAACAACGTTAGAAGGTAGCTGAGGAGAATATTAGTTTCATTAAATATACCAGCAGCTAAAGAAGCATTATTGTAACCTACCTGTAATTACTTCTGTCAGAATTTCTTTCAGAATATCGGAAATGTAACTGATTCCAAACAAAACCAAGGCTAGAACAGGCTAAAAACTTAAAGTATGCGATCCCCAAAATAAAAATAAAAAAAAGACAATGAGAACATTAGAGTATTTTCCAGTCCATTTCTGCCTGCCTGCCCTTCTCTCATTGTCCTGGTAGCCTGTTCTGATGTACACAACAACAACAAGAACAAAATATACATCAGGAAACAGTGTCTCTGATCCCTGATAATCTCAGTTAGAATGAAATGAAGTAAAATTTTGGTAATTTCTAAAACAAAGTCCACCAGTAGTTAGATTCAACTCATTCAACACAACACCTGCTGATATTCTACTAACAAGCACATCATTTCATTTTTTGCCATCCGGATTTGTGTTACACCTCCAAAACCTATTCCTCATTTTCACAAAATAAAGACAAGGCCATCATATCCATTTTAGTAAAAAAGGACACAACTCTGCTATATTTTACCTTGAGCCTCTGAAAAAGCTTTCTCCATCGATCTGGAAAGATCTGAAAGAGGCACAGCTGCATAAACAATCCTTTCAAGTCTTTAGAGGGTTTTGAAATATTAACAAAAGAGCTTGCAGGTACATAATTTTGCAGCAGCAGCTATGGCAGCAAAGGGAAAACGTGTTAGAGTCCTATTATAAATCACATAATACAGCAACAACATTGCACATCCAGGCCCAGCTTGTCCCCCAGGCAACCTGACAGCAAAATCCTGTCTTTACAGATGGCTCTTAGAGAGAATCGGTACATGTGTGTGTAGGAGTATATTTTGTGTGTGTGTGTGTATTTTTGTTTCATTAATGAAAACATAACAATCATGAACTGCATACCCATTATTGCCATTCTTTTAGGATTCTTTTTAAGTATGTATGTGAGCATACTAATGCACAGATAAAGAAACCAGCCGGCGCAGGCTAATTTCCACCACCTCCCTTCCCCTAGCATGAAAGAAGGATGACTTACAGATCTTGTGCTTTCCTTTCATGGGGAATTTCACCAGGAGCTCCTGGGGGTTGGTGCAGATGAAGACGAATGGGGAAGCGGACTCCTCACAGGTATCAGGGAACTGCAGGGGTGTTGGGGGGATAAAAAAAAAAAGAGCAGTTTAGCATCATCTTACACAGAAGTAGCATGGCCATCTTGTGCAGAGAATGTGTTAGGTAGGACATTTATGAATCATTCAGTGACTTTCTCTGTTTATACACCTACGTGGTGCTAGATATCCCCCATGACTGATGTAATACTAGGTGCCTGACAGCAACTGATAGTTATGAGTCTCACTGGGTCTTAGGTACTGTAATTGTACAACTAATAATGCAGTTCCTAATGAGAGCAGCAAAATGTATTACAACACACACACACACACACACACACACACACACACACACACACACACACACACACACACAGATGGACACAAACAAAAAAGACAAGAAAGCAAAATACATTAAAAAGGTGCAACTTGTGTGTATACATACTTCCAACATATAATTTATTAAACGCATTCTAAATTCTAATTCTACAGAAATACATCCCATTTATTTAAATCCATGACATATTTATGCATGCCATGTAACATGCAATGCTACATTCCTATGAAGTAGTAGGTGTTTTACAGCACATAATTGACAGCAACCTACATCATACACTAGCCAAGAAACAAGAGAAAACCTGTATCTCCCAGTGCTATTGATTGGTCTCTCAGGTGAGAGTAGGGAATCGACTGACACAGTGACAAAGGAGTCATCTTTCCCATCACTGGCAGCCAACAGCTCTCAGCTCATCCAATTTCCTCTGGCACTATCAGATAGTGCCCATGATTGCATCTAGCCAGCCAGGAAGCGGCTCTTTTCATGACAGCATGCTTTTCCCCCTCCTCTTCCCTCGCTTATTCACAACCTCTATCTCCCTCAGAGGAGCACTGAAGGTTGTGACAAATTTGGGGCTTTTAAAGGAAATCAACATAGTCTGCAACCCAACTGTATGTTCCGTGACTAACTAGAGAGAGATGACAGAGATGTTTATTTCAGATTATAGTCCATGTTGAATTTAGTATAATAAAAGGGGTTAGGAATAAAATATGTAAACACCCACAGTCGTTAGACATTAGTGGGGGCATTAAAAGATCCCCTTGATTCCTCATTCCTATTGCAAATGATTTGGTGATTCCAATTAAATTAGGTCTCTAAGTCAAGTATGCCATCTCTAAGTGAGAGAATTCCCTTGACAGCCCTTGAAAACAATTATCTGTGATTTAGTAAGGTATAAACAGGGGGAATGTTGGGAGTCCAAAAATGTGATGTTAAAAGATAGGGCTGTACCACTGTTTTCCCCCAATCTAAGCAAATCCCATGCAAAGATCAAAGCCACTAAGGAGTTTATCCTCCTATCTTAAATTGTTTACAGTATACTACATGTGTTCCTCTGTGCCATACACTTCCTTTATTGTACAACAATTTTAACCATATCATGAGCCACATTGTGGTTCCCTCTTTACTTTGATGAAGAAAGCCACATCAGTCATTTTGCCACTAATACAACCACAAAAAAAAAAAAAAAAAATCTACAATGATTTATACTGTAGAATTACAGTAGATGTGCTGTGAGACTATGTCAAAAACGAAAACATTTTTAAACAACTGGGAAAAAACAGGCAGGATCAGTGTGGTGGTCCCAATGCAGAGGGTTCTAGCAATAAATAACTAAATAAGTTGAACTTCCCTCCCATTTTGCCACAACAGCATGCAGTGTCATGCCACAAAGAGCAGCACTAATAAATAAAATTCATGCCACTATGCATTAATTTAAACTTCCCTTATAACCATTTAAATGAAATATTAAATAATTACTGCTGTGGATTTGCATGTTTTTAACAAACAGCTTCATGTTGGTTCTCATGTTTTACTTTATTTGTGAACCATAAGGAAAAAGTACATCAGCTGTCTTATGTTTTAGGGCACCAGGTTGACATCAAAACATAAAAGGAAGTCCCTAAACCAGCAATTACAGTGCCTGTCCTTTGTTTTGTAACAAATAACACACATCACATTAGAAAGAAGGTGTAGCCAGAGGGGGCGTGCATTTCCATCTCCAATGTAAAGATCGATCCTACAAACTATTAAGACCATGCAGTGCTTCTCAAATAGCTTAAGGATAGCAGCCCAATTGAGACTTTTTTAAAATATACACATTATGTTCTTAGGAAGGCACTTTAATCCAATGTGATTTAGCATTATGCAGAATCATTACTTTCAAAGAACTACTAGGGAGTGTCATTCATTGGTATATTTCTATAAAATCTTGTATACTACGATAGTACGGATTTAATTATAACAACATTTATTGACCTGGGTCTTGTGTGAACAGCAATGAACAGAGATTAATTTGTGACAGAAGTCTGGTGTAAATAGGTCAAATGTTGACCACATCCCGTGTAGTGTATAGATGACATGCCTGCACACACACACACGCACACACACACGCACACACACACACACACACACGCACACACACACCCTTAAATACCACGATAATATTTGCACAGTCTGACAGTAATACCATACAGTATGAAGCTAAGAACCGAGACAGAAGTAGTAATTAAAAGTGTGAATAAGATTAGCAAAAATTAACAAACCACTTGTGTGTTTAGCCTGATTTATCATCATTACGAAAAATCTTGCACTACACAAGATGGCTGTATTGTCTTAGGTACTCAAAGAGACAAAATGGTGGTGGTCTTGCTCAATTCAGATGAAGCAAGAATAGATGCAGCCAGAACTCAAGTGCGCTCATGTGAGACCCCGCCAGTTGCCTGCTCTTTCATCCTCCATTAGCTAATTAGCATTTAAAGTTGTTGAATGTGCTTCTTTGCCTCACTACCTCCCCCACCTAATTGTTTCCATTCCATGTTAATCAAAAGGGCACAAAACATTGCAGTTATGTGACAAGGAAGTTTGCTAAACCTTCCATATTCATCAAGAAAGATCTAATGTAGTCAAAGTGGACCTATTTACAAATTAAATTAAAGTTGAGCTTCTTGAGAAACACGGGTAGTGAATGCATTATGTTATCTGGATTTATGTAAAGCTACTACGGGTACAGTGAGTGTCACACTAAATTCAGTTATAAGTAATCAGATGGTTTCTTGGTAGAGGAGGTCAAGCTTACAGCCCTAAGGCTTATGGGTAGTAAGAGTGTTTTACATGGGAGAGATCATGAACATGTAAATATAGTGACTGTGACAGGTCCATTAAAATGTCTCAGCCTAAATTGAGTGTCACTAGTCTGTTGCTTCAGGCAAATATATTTGCCATTAAAAGTCAGAAAAATGCCAGACAGAGACTCAGCAGCTTTTGCTTGCTCAAAAAAACATAAGAAATTGTCTCAGGCTCAACACAACAATGCAAGCCCACTGCACTGGCCAGCTTGTAAATTATTTTCTGAATATTAGTACAAATACACCTTAGCCTAACTAAAATGCCAACTTGGGATAAGTGTAATGATGAGTCACTTTTTAACAGAAGTATATGTTTTTTACGCCTGAGAGTGTTTTGTGTGTGCAGAATTCCGCCACAAAAAAATTCACTTAATAGGACTAGTTCCAGTAATACAAATTTCATGTATGTAAAGTAAATTTAAAGATATTGCTAGACACGCGTAATCCTAGTTTAGGATAGTGTCAGAAAACATCAGGAAAGAGCTAGCTAACCTTTAGCACCTTTAAAAATCACTACTTAACATGTTATATCTTTACAGTTAAACCATCACACGAAGGTTTCATAAAAATTTAGTATAAGGATATTTCCCTTGGAGTAAATATACAATATACCAATATAATAGAAAATATAACAAAAAGACACAGTAACTGCATACAGCTAAACACATTTAGAGCGGTGTTGCTTTTCTTATCTGTATTTAAATTAAACCTAAGTGTACTAAATGTTATTTAGTAGGTCATTTTTTGACTATACATTGTCAACATTTTGTGTTTAATCAGTGTTTCTGGCTAAAGAACAGAACACCAGTAAGAGCCAAAACAATTTAAAGCAAATTTTATTTGCAGGTGAGACACATTGCAATGTTTTGATAATCAAAGTGATATGAGTTGGAATTAAATTGGCAATAGGTTATAAACAGTTTAACAACAGCTCACCTGAACGAAAACCTACATACAAAATACTGAACAGCAAAAAAAAGATGTGAAAATTTCATACAGCTGCACGGCTACTTCAGAGACTGTCAATTCAATAAACTGCCCTCAATTTAATTTGCTGGGATCAAGCCGAAGGGGATTCAACAATAACCAACTGTAATAATATGAAATTCACAAGTTCATAGGAAAAAGGAAAAAGGGACAGGCAGCTTGGAAGGAAGCCATTGGCCATGAAAAATAAAGGTGGCTTAAATGGAAAGGAGAGGGCACAGTGGCCCTATTGCTCTCACCACACATCCTTAAAATAAAGTAAGATGTACTCAAGTTTATACTTCATGAGTCTTTCATCAGCTTTCCTTCCTCAACACGTCATCTGTGTTCTTTCTACTGCACAGTCCAAAATATCAAGAGTTATAACCAGCATTTGATGAAAACAACATCCATCTTAATAAAACCAGCTAATACGGAGCCAGGATTTGACAGCAGGAACACAAACCTTTGAGTCCAAGCTTGTCAAGTAACAGCTCAACAAGCCCACACTGTTCCCTCTCCTCTCTCTACGTCTCTCTCTCTGGCTCTTTTCAGCTGCAGTCGGCAATTAAGGGCAGCAGAGACAAGTAATCTCCTTCTGGGCGACAGGGCCAGAGCAGAACAGGCATGTGGAGTGGGCTGTGCAGTTGGAGTTGGGGGGGGTATGAGGCCGGCCCCAGCCTCAGACCTAGCCAGGCCCTGCTTGGCTGCACTCAATCTTAGCCCAATAAAAAGCCCTTCATTGGCAGGGTGCAACTGAGCCAGACAGGCTGGGAGCATGTGGCTTTTAAAAAATGAGGAGGGTGAAATAATGGGGAGGGAGCGAGGGAGGCACAGAGTGAAGTAGGAGAGAGAGGGGGACAATTACAGAGAAAAAAGAAGTATACGGTTAGGTAAGAAAAATTAATAATAAGAGTATAAGGTGAGGGGGAGACAGAAACAGAGATTTTAATAGATAGGCAACTACACAAAACCAAGACAGTCTCCCCTGAAAGAAACACACTTCTAAACTACTGTACTGCTTAGCCAATTCTGTCAAGGCTGGTTTCACTCTTGGAATGGAGAAACAGATGGGTTGTCTTTGAGCTATAGGCTACATGTAGCAGGTTAAAGGGTCTTGGTGGAAACTGTATGAAACAGCAATCGTTTGCCAATCGTTCTTTTAATCTATTGTGTTCACCAAACAACACAAGCCGCTTTCTGGCATTTATTAACAAATGCAGCTGCCCCCAGGAAACATGCACTGTAACTGCCTTTTAGCTTTCTGCACGCAACACATTACTTGATTTTCTATTCCAGAACAACATGGAAGCAAAGCAAACACAGACAACATGCACATGCAAAGACACAAAATGCAAATAGGTCTTCAGCATGTATCATTTATATCAGTATTTTAATTTAAAACCTTATTTTGAAAACACAACCTCAGAATACATGTATATCTTTTAAAATGTATAAAACAAACAAACTGAAAATTGGATATGTAATTTTCTTATTAGAAACTTATGACACTTACGTCACTTTTTCAAGCAGGTTTAGAACTAATAACTAATGTACATAATTCCTTCAAATGTGTTTACTAGCTAAATCTGCGGCACGTTTGCTGTAACCTGCAATTTTTCTGCTTAGTTTACTGTTAATTAATGTATACAGTATGTGAATCTTACTTTTGGTGACAAGAATGCTCTTTGCTGGATCCACAAGACAAACTACCTCACAATCTGTCCTGTGCTTATTTACTGTAAATGTTGAATTCAAACAAGTCACCACAGGTATAATACTTATTTTATTCCCCACTTTCTGACAAAACTTTGAATTTCAAATAAAAATACCAGCCATATAATTGCATAGTCTGGTTGCTGTTTACAAAATGCTAAAGTAGATTTTTTTAAATAACCATTGATGCATGCTATTATTAAACTAAATTACTCTAATATTTCAATAAGAATCTGTTGTTTGATATACTCCCATCTGCTGTTTATTAATACAAACTTACACCATCTGTTTCACATTAAAAGCCTTCCAGTGGTTGAAGGGAAATAATCATTTCACATCACGTTTACTGTGAAACATCTGCAGGAAGTGTTGAGTTTCATTAAAAACAGCCTGACAACATGAAAGCGCGGCAAATTTGAGTTGATCATAAGGAATGAAACATTAAGTGAGAACAGCATTTCTGGTTCGAAGGAAAAACAGAAACAGTAAGTACATGTTACTTGACTGGGCTGTTGTACAGATGGCTGGCAAGGGGCAAACAATTTTAATCCCAGAATTTTTCTCACAGTAAACAGTTAAAGTCAGGTGGACCGTTTTGTTTCTGGGCAGAATCGCAAGGGATCAGCAGTTTATGTAAACAACACAAACATGAACTAAACTGGAGTATGGCAAGCAACCAAATTACACCATGCATATAAATTCAGCAAGTGGCATATGTGTACACATTGTATTTGGTTTCAAACATGCCTGTAGTAGGGATCCGACTATCTGAACCTGACAAATCAATTGCTCAATCCTAACTAAATTTGCAAACAATGATTCCATTAAAAAAAACAAAAAAAAAAAACAAACAAAAAATAGTAATTACTAAAACAGTAATAGACTTAATTTTGAGTATTTGCTGCCTTTCTTGGTCTCACATGGTAGTAAATCTGAAAACATGAAAAATGTTTGGATGCCTTTTCACAACCCTTTTGAAATTGAAAGTAAACAGTACAAACATGTGCTCAGCTGGTGCATAAACTGGATTGTACTGGTGTCATGTGACAATAATCCAAACCAATGCAAACCTTCTAAACAGGCAGCTATTGCAACTGTCCCTTTCTTTGAAGCTCAGGTACACAGACCTGCACAGATGATGAAAAATTTAACACACTCCTTCACCTACAGAATCTGGTGTCAAGTTAGAGAGTGAACATTAATTATCTAAGAGTGTCCAACACTGGCTCCTGAATTTTTACATTATTAATATCCTCAACATAACAAGAGACATGTCTCATTATTAGAAGCTCAGCAGCAGTGCAGCAGATTTTACAATTACTGCCATCATGTCAGTCTGTTCAGCTAAAAAAAACACTAAGTACAACTACAAGGTGTATTGACATATTTTACACTGAGCAATGTTACTAAATACAGAGACTTCAGAAAGTATTCAAACCCTTTGCGTTTTGCAAACGTCTGTGGATTTCTTCTAAATAGATAAAACTGCCATTTTTGCAATTTACATGTAATAAGCCATAATGTGTGTTTTGTGTTTGTAATTGTATTTTGTCTATTGTAAATTTACTGAAAATCACATTTGCCATGTACATTTGCAGCCTGAAATAAAATACAGCAAAAAACAAAACAAACATTGTTTAATCAAACTACCACTGCAATTTGACGGCTACAATGAGCCTCGACAGGATTTACAAAGTGTGAAACCTTTATGTATTTGTACTGTGGTGTTTAGTTTAAGAACCAACTCTGCATGTCAGCAATTGTACCTTCATTAGTGTGGTGATGTAAATTACTTCAAGCTGTCACTAGCCATTACCTTACCATTTCACTATTAAAATTCCCTGGAAAAGTGTGGCGCATGAGGTAATAAAACGTATTTTCTACTCCCCTGCCTCATAAGCATAACAATTGTGCTCTGCAAAAACTGTTGGTAAAGAGCAAGTCACACATTAGCCTTTTAGCTAGCACTACTGCTGACAGGTGTAGTGAAGTCATGTGTTTTTGCAGGGAGATACACACAGACTTCCTCACTATGCCAGTTCCACTTTCCCAGCCATGTTTATGACTTCACCTCCTGCGGCTGCCCTCAGGCAACAAGAAACGAGACTGCCTCAAAACAGCCAAAGCTTTTTATACTCAACAACAACTTTCCAAGGAAAAGGCTTCTTGCACTCACAGTTAAGCTTCTGTTTAGAAAAAAAGACAATAATAAATAAAACTACAGATTTTTAAGGTGTAGGGGACAATGGCCTTTTGTTAACCTGTCAATTTCTACAATACTCAGAGAGAAAATATTAAACGCATTTAATAAGAGTTATGCATGAGTTACAAATTCCAAACATAAAAAGATAAGTAGGTTATATCTGCACTAAAGACACTGCACTGCATTTTCAGAAAATCACAGGCTAACGATTCTACTTAAGAGGCATTAGACTTCTCCGTTGATACACATAAACGTTGACACGGACCTTCGCAGAGAAGGGAATTAGGGGTAACCTTAGGTTGCAGAGGCCCCAATATGCACGCCTCCCAAATCTCAATAACGCATAGCGCTGAGATGTGCATCAAACAAGCTGATTGGATAAGGTCGGGAGGCAGGATCATATATCTTTATGTTGTTTTATATATTCTAGTGTTGTACTGCTGCTGTACAGAGTTTTTTTTATATTTGTTTAGTTTTCATTGTGTTCTGAGTTGCCATCCAAATAAAATATGTTATCACTAAAATGCTGTTCTTATGTTCGAATGCAACAGGGTCCCACTTGAATGTTTTGAGATGTGTATTTCAACTTATGACAAACAAATTTAAAAAAAGAAAGACGAAAGGCTGGGTTTGATAGCACTCTATAAATCACACTGGACACAAACTTTTTGAGTACTGAAAACTAAAATATTTTCACAATTTACCATTTAGTCTTTGGAATTCTGTATATCTCTCAAAATATTTATAGATTTGTTCAATAACAACTAAGGACAGACCATTGTACTTCTCCATAGATGTCTAAAAAGTACATTACATCCCCATCTGTGTAACGAATGAAAAAAACAAGGTAATTCCAGAGGCTTCACATAGAACCCTACTTCAAAAAAAAGTTGGGACAATGTGTAAAACACAAAATAAAAACAGAATGATTAACAGAATTTGTTAATCTCATCAACTCTTATTTTATTCACAATAGAAGATAAACAACATATCAGATGTTGAAACTGAGCTATTTTACCATTTAATGTAAATTTTAGCTCACTTCTTCTTTGCCTGATACAGCTTTAACTTACATTTGTGGATTGCAAAGTGAACTGTGTTCACAGCTAACATTTTCCATTAAACTGTAAATCTCAGTTACAACATCTGATTTGTTGTTAATGTTCTATTGTGAATAAAATTTGCGTTGATGAGATTTGCAAATCATTGGATTACAGTTAACCAGGACATATCAACTGTATTACTGAAATCCGCTTTTACCTTTAAAACGCTGTGTTGTGAATTGTTAACATAAACATACATTTCATTTTGGTTTCTGGTTTGCTTCTTAATTTCTAGCAAAATTAGGTTTGTTAAATGGAATACTGCATCTTGTTGTCATGTAAGTCTATTGTGCCAGTATAAAACAAAAAACAAACAAACAAACAAAAAAAAATGTGCATACGTATCTGATGTAACCCGTGTATGTATGTTTATGTGCAGAACGCCTAAGTGTAATTATCCTTTAGTAGTTTCCTTTACAGCGCGCATACACACACACAAACCCCTGGAGACAATTACTCTGTCTGCTTTCAAACCTCAACTTCAAAGAAAAATTCCAGGGAATCTAATGCATTAAAACTTCTTATTTTCCACCACAATCTCCTTTTATCTGTGTCACAAATCCAGCTCTCCTCAACACAGGTGCTGTCAGCAAAAACACTTGTAGTTTTAAGTAAGGTAAAAAAATAAACTTAACAGTGGGCACTTGATTTCATAGTGTGGAAATTGTGAAAATCTTAAGGTGAATATTTGCTTTGCTATTCTCATTCTGAGGTACAGCCCTACCATCTGTGTTCACTCAGCCTCTGTGGGAAATAACTGTCTCTTAACTCCATTTCTCAAGGCTGGCAATGAGCACGGTTTAAGAACGGTGCAGACAGAAGGCTGTCACTTGGTTTTTGTGAGTTTTAGGTTTCTCCAACCCAAGAATTAGTACTACAGCAGATAATGTGATCCCATGTTATGTGTTCCAGTGGAACGACACCCTGAACTGCTAAACAGAGGGCAATAAATAAGAGCCGTTTATGCCAGTTCTTTTCAATTTACAAGTGAGCAAAAATATTTTTAGTTCAGACTCAACTTACTAAATCTGTGCCTCTGAACAATGAAACCATTAACTTAAACATAGGACGACTGACTGTTTCCTAAGTCCCACCACTTCTTTTACTGCTGCAATATTCATCAAGCCATTTTTGCATCAAGCCATTTTTGCATGGCCAATAAGCAGTGTACAGTGATGCACCACCTAAAATTTCACTTTTAAAACAATAAAAAAAAAAAAAGAAAAGAAAAAGCTGGTCAACAGCCAACAACCATCGCTTTGGCTAACCGAAATCAAGTTGACATGTGGAGAACAAATATTGTTGAATATTCAGTTATTGTTAAATATATAACAACATAAAAAAGCGTGAATAATAAAAACATCAGAGATGGACTGGACAATTTTCTGTTTTGGAAAAGTGGCCCATGTCTAAGTCATCAGGCATCAGTTCCACAAGATCCTTAGACTAGCCTACACTTCATTCACCCCATAGGCTCTAGCTATAGCCTGTACAATGATTGATAGCAAATATTCTGCTTATATAGCACTTTTATCCAAAGTTGGAAGGTGCTTTTCTGACCAATTCAGGAGCAACTTGGGGTTCACTATCTTCTCTAAGGACATTTCAAGAGGGAGTCGAACCACTGACCTTCTGGTTAACACCAGATGGCGCTGGTAACATTAGTTAATGAGGAGTGTCAATTTAAATATGTGAAATGTCAATGTAAGGGGATGTAACCCAAACCTAGTAATAACGCACATTCAGCTAGTTCAAATGATGTTTCATTATCATTATATTACAAAAAAGGTTGATTAGTTACATCAGGGCAAAGGTTTGTATCTACTTTGAAAATGTAACCAAAAATAACTCTTTTTCTGATGAATGGACCTTTGTTCTAGCTGAATATGAACTAAATATTATGTTAATATTAAGAAATTGTATTCCTCTTTTCAAAAATAATGGGGTGCACTTGTACTTAGTTATCATTCCTGATAGCTGAGAATCATTTTGGTAATGTGTTGTTTAAATATCTATTTAATGTTAATATATAAAACATTTGGATGTAACAACTGTTGCCATTTTTATTGTGTACAGTGACGATAATTACAGGTCTTGTTCTTGTCTATCACAAGACAGTTCATATGGTCCATGTCTCTTTGCTCTACAAAGACACTAAAAAGCTTCTTGAAAAGATCTGTTTAAATTTGAGGTAGGAGAAGAGGATGAATCATGGGGGTCTTAGACAACTATTATTGCAATGACATCTAGAAAAGTAGCTCACAGACAAAAGTCCTAATTTATATGTATAAAAAGATTTGTTCTTTTATGGCAAGAATACAGTTCTGTGATGACATGTGTAGCACACAGAAAAGGCAATGTACAGTTCAAAGATATGTGAAGAGCCAGAATTATTCAAGTAATTATTCTGAAATGTATTCCTGCTACAGTGCCCACCAGAATTTTGAGAGGCAAGAAAATTGTTCTGCATGTAAATCAATACTCTACTTCACACACTGTGCCTGCAAAAGCATTTGATGGCATATGTACCCAGTGGACCATAGTATTAGAGCGTGTGTGCTTTGTTTTCCAGGAAATTTCACAGAATATGGAAAAGGCACAAGAAAGAATTAGCTGAAGCTGGTAGGGAATGAAGTCAAACTGCAAATTCCTTATTGATTCACAGGAGCCATTTTAATGACGCTAACATTTTAATGACTTAGTCACATATTGAATGTGATTTTGTATTTAGACAGATAGACCGATAGATAGATAAAATTACACAAAAGCATGTTGATTTAGGAAAATCTTCACAGCCTCATAAAGTGGATAAAAAATAATTATGACACTTGTTGCTGCTCCTTAGATTAGTGATCGGTAATGAAATATAGAAATATACTTCTATGTGCTAATTTATACGTAAACTAATGTGTCAACCATTTATTTTGAAAAAAGTAGTCATCTCTGCCACAAGTTGCCTGTTTTACAGGAAATCAAAGATGAATTCCATCCATTTTTATCAAGCCTGATTTTGCCCATCCATGTGGAACATTGCTACATTTTCTTGTTTTGTAATGTGATGTTTGGGTAATTGTTAATGGGTAGATAGTTCCCAAGCTTGGGAGCAATGATGTAGCCAACCTGGGAATGTAGTACAGCAGTCTGTCTTTGTATCCTTCCCCTAGAGTGGGGTAGTGACACCAATGTCTCATGTTTTATTTGCAAGTATCCTCAAAAACTTAAAGTAAGATTTGATGTGGTAAAACTTTTTTTATGTAGATGCTATCTATGCTGATAGTTAGCTGCTTACTGTCAGAATCTCCACAAAAGCCTGACAAAGGAACCTATTGTGGGTCACCCTATGCCCTATAAACAGTAGCTCATGTGAAGGTACACTCCATTTACTAATAGATACAATATCATAGGCCACATTTGTTATAGACATTTGGTTAAGAACAATAAGATTTTCTATTGAGTGTAACAGTTCATCAGTGGGGAGCAAAATTTACTGGTTAATTGTTACATTTCCAAAATAAAAGAGTCAAAACTGAAGGTGGTAAACCAATCTTGTATTCTCTGCTCACATTTGTCACCATTTTCAATGTCAGCCAGACTAAACAGGCCTAAAACCTATTAACAGATCACAATAATGTATCCACAAGTTTCATTAACTAAGCTATAAACTTAAACTATAATCACATATATCAGAAAAATCAAACGTGAAATATTGAACTCTGCAGAAAAAAATGAAGGATATGAATTTCAAAAGTCATTCGCAATATTTTATTAAAATTTAATTTCCTTTATTATTTTCCTCTCTTTTTTCCAGTGATTTATAAGTAAACAAGTCAGACTCTCTGGTCTGAAGGGCAACTGGAGGCTAAATATTTTCCTAGTTTACTGCACAAAAAGAGAAAAAGATAAATGGCACTCCAAGCATGGGTGGCCTCTTTCGCCTCCTTCTCTTTCGCCATGCTTTCCTCCCCTCAGATGTCACCAGCAGGAAGTTGCTGAGCAGACATGTCACCCAGCAAAATACAATTGAGTTTGTAATCTCTGACCCTGCAGCAGCAATGAGTCTTTCGCTCTCTGTCTCTGTTTCTCCCTCTCTAGCTGAGATATTTGTGGTTATACCGCTGCTAGGCTGGGCTTGACTGGATAAAGATCTCTTCTGAAATGAACACAGGCACAAAGAAATTGCATAGACATGCCTGAAGAATGCTGGCAAAACACTGTAAGAGGAGTGAAGTAATGCCTTTTCTCACACTTAGGTTGGATAGGACATTAAGAATAATAACTAAATTGATATCTCTAGTTTTTTCAGGTTCATTTTAGACAAAGTACTTATTAAGTATGCTATTCAACCTTTATTCAAATCCTCATTCCAAAACAGAAAACTGGCACAGACATAGGCCTCATGAGGAGCCATTTTGGGGCATCAACAACAAACACCAGATGTGAAGATGGGAGATAAATGTCAAACATACTGATTCTATGCTTCATTAAAGCTTGTTATGGGGGGTTAGAGACTGCCTGTGGCAAGGCACTAAATAGATCACAACAATAAAATCTACAGAGGTCTTGTTTTATACAAACATTGTTTAACACTGTCAGGGCCATTGTAGCAAAGTGATCACAGCCTGAGAACCGCAAGACTTTTCCCAAAAAATAAAAACAAAAACAGAAACACAGGTCTCAACATTTGGATTCTACAGATTCCAGACTATTGACTTACTACAGTACCTCAATACATTTTGTATAATACTGATCATATAAATTAGTTAGCAAAAGAAATAATCCTAACTTGTGTAAAAACGTATTGGTAAAGAAGTTCACTATGCTAGAAACAGGCTTATAAACATAAAACGAATAACTGTTGTTTAGGTACTTTTCTTATTATTCAATTCCAGTTTTTGGACGTGGTAAACGGTGTAGTAGGTCTGTGCCATATGGTACTCTCTCTGATATATCATCATAGTTCCTCACCATGATAAGAATTTTGACATATCATACACATAATTTCTTTGCATATGTACTGTAACGTAAGCATCTCACAGGAGCCCACAAACAGAACGAGCATGGTGAACGGCTGAGCCAGCAGACACAATGCTAGTACATACTGTTTACCATGAGGGAAAATATAGAAGAGAAATACTGCTGTGAAGGAAATATTTCCTTCATTCTTTATTTCTAGCTACTTAATTGGTTTATTTTGTTCAGTATTTGATGACATCCAAGTTTCCTATTATTGATCACTGACTTTGTTTGCATACATTCTTCAGGTCGGATTTAAAGAGAGCAACAATGCCTCATATCCATTTTTAAAGAGCATTCATTCTAACACTTCATGCAGCGTGTATTCAGCTACCTTTGTTTTTTATTTGACTTATTTTCATCAACACTGCTGTCTTTCAGAGCATTAAATGAAGCTCCACAGAATGTCGCTCATGTTGCCTTTAACATTGTTCCAAGTTCCTGCGATCAGCATGCAGACAGAGGAACACACTTTATTAAGTGAGCAGCACAAAATGCAGGAGTAGTATAGATGATGATAAGGGAGCTGCCATTTTCCACCAACAGCAGAAACTGTGTGACATTCAATGAAGTAGTCTGAGGACAGCAATGAAATTCTACAGTGTAGTAGGCCATTTCAAGTTTGGCAGATGGTTCGATGTATTTTTCATGCTGCTCAAAACCTGTGACTGAGGTTTGGTTGGTTGTCATCCAGTGCCTGGGGATCTAGGCTGAATGCTTTCTACACACCACTGCAGAATCACATGATGTCTGACCTCTCTGCCATGGCAAACTGCCCAGCAAGGAAGAGTGGGGAAGGAGAGGAATGTGAGTTTGTTAGTGAGGTTATGTAGAAAAGGAGACAAGAGGCAGGAGAAAACCATGTTGCATTTAAGCATGTCCATGGAGCGTAAACTAAATTCTCTGAGACCACATAGAACTTCACATCACCAAATTCTAAAACATAAGCCCCTTTCAGACATGCATTGGAATTTTGACGTTATTTGAACATTTTTAGCAGTGGGTGTACGAGTAAAATGCTGCCGACATTATCCAGGTTATTTCCTTCAAACCACCTAGTGCAAAGTTCATATTATGAGCATGATCTGCTCTCTGCTGACTTGTCCACCAGGATAATAATTGATCAATTAGGCATGATTAGGATGTTTGTTTCACTCAACTGCTGTTGTAGTCGTGCGAAGGGTCTTTTTTTTTTTTAATTGGTCGCAAGGCTCCGATGTGCTGTAAACAAAACACAGTTTCACAAAACAAAATTTTATATAATGTTGTGCCCCCAGTGCGTGCTAATCGGGCACGGAAATTGAGTGGATTTTCACACTTGTGGACGCATCGCAATCGAGCAATCTCCCGCTGTGAGTTGCATGTCTGAAAGGACACTCCAGATAATGTCAGAGGCTGAATTCTCCTATCACTGCCTGGAGTTTATGTTTAAAACAGGCTATACTGTCAGAGAAAAAGTAGGGAAAATATGGAGATGGAATGCTGGAGGGGGAGGGGAGCAGGAAGCAGCAACTGCTAAAGATTCACACAATGGTACAGAGAAAGGGAGGGAAGAAAAAAAATAGCACTCCCTGACTTCCTTTGGAATGCATCCAATATATCCTGTGAGTGTGTGTGTGTGTGTGTGTGTGTGTGTGTGTGTGTGTGTGTGTGTGTGTGTGTGTGTGTGTGTGTGGCATGCTGGCAGGAAGGCTTTTAGCATATAAATATCACATTACCACACAAGGAAGTGCAGGCATCAGTCCGAGCTTCCAACCGGCCTAACAAGCACGGGAGCTCCACTATGGAGGTCAAAGGGAAAGCTTGCACAAATGGAATTCCACAGAAACCAGTACTTCTTTTAACAGATAAGTGGCTTGGCTTGCAGCTATGTGATGTGGTCTAAGCCTATGGTTTCAGTTATTTGACATGCTGGTGTGCATAATTCTACTGAACTGCACTACATGTGCAGTATACTGTGCTACAATGTGATTACAATGACACATAAAGAACTTTAAAACTACAAAATAAAACATTATTTTAATAGCTGGATGTTAAAAAGTTAGCATAGAACAATGAGCAACAATGCAATAACACCAAGATAACAGAAACATCTTTACAGATGATGTTTAATGTTCAATTATTATCAGGAAAAGCACAGATACTAAGTACTTCACTTCATGTGTAAGGGCGATGACACAAGCCAATACAAAAATCTAATGGTGATGGCCTTTTGTCTGACCAATAAGTGGCACACACACACAGCTTAGAACTAATTGTAATGGACGACATACATGCCTGATACTAGTTTACAAACTGTACTGGCCTTGTTAATACAGTGGCCTTTTCTCTTGCACTAAATCGCTAAGCTGAACAGCCAATCAGAGTGATCTCGCTCACCAACGGGACTGACACCGATTGAACATGATGCCCTAAGGCACCACATTGTGTAGGTTAGCTAGCATGCACAATGCTAGGACCCTGAAGCTAAATGGAATTCAGCCAGTATTTCTCATTATTGACATCTGCTTCCTATATTGTGATGTTTAAAACGTCAGCAAATTAAAATTGGATTGACATTCATTTATCTTATGACAAGAAGATAATTTAATGCCAAAGAAGGAATGTGAACCTGTGAATTCAGTACTTAGAAACCATTGCTTAAAACCACGTCTGAAATCTGCCTAGCAGATAAAACTTCCAGATTGCATATGTCAACATTTCATCATCAGGAAATTCTTGGAGTCCTTTGATTAGATAGCGTACTGTATGTACAGATCACACACACACACATACACACACACACACCAGACCAGCTTTCCTTCTTGCCCTCTTAGTCATTTTTATGACTCAACACAGTACTGAACAGTCACATGTTTTGCTCACAACATGTAGCCTAACAAATTAGATATCTCTGAC
Source organism: Channa argus (assembly GCF_033026475.1). Taxonomy (NCBI): domain Eukaryota; kingdom Metazoa; phylum Chordata; class Actinopteri; order Anabantiformes; family Channidae; genus Channa; species Channa argus. The sequence continues at coordinate 15,590,892 of NC_090198.1, forward strand.
TTAGATTCACTAAGACACATCGCTTCACAGCCAGTAATAAGGTCTTTGAAACAGAGTAAGAAATCAGACTCCTATTAAGAGTGTGGATTGATCCAATCAATTGTTTCACCACAGGAGTAAGTTGATGATGTGATTTAAGCTCTGTATGGGGTGAGATGTGCCTTTGCCGGTGCTCTAAACCAGTCTGAAGACAGAATGGGTCTGTGCATGTGTAGGTAAATGTTGTACAGTAAATAAAGTAATGGTGTGCGATTTCATTTCCTGTGCAATTTTACAATGTTGCACAGTTGAGTGTCTTTTGTTTGGGTGAGGTAAACCATCTACAACATAACCACAACCGATAAAAACTGTTTAGCTTGGATGGACCTTTGTGCTCTTCCTTTTTAATTATCTCATTCTGCCTCTTCCAGCAAAAAAAAAATTCCAATGATCCTTCTGTAATATACCTATTTTTTCTCCAACCTCCCCCACTGCTCTCTGCGGTAGGAAGGTCAGGCGTACATCTCTACTCATTGCTGAGTGAGCACTGGGGGTTAGGGGTGGAAAGACAAAACACAGATCATAATGGCTGACCAATTATCAGTGCTAAGGGGGGCTGGCGAGTTGGGAGGACTGACAGATTATGGGGAGAATGGATCAATACACCAGTCAGTTTCTAATGGAGGAAAGAATTGGTCCAAGTCAAGCAGATGGAAATCCTTCCCTGCCTGGGGTGGTCTTTCTGCACTGTTATCAGGGTCTTAGGTTTTGTTGCTGTCTTGTACAACAGCACACCAACAGGGGGATGCATGTAATAACAACCGAAGAGGGATATTTTAAGTATTCACATGTACAGTTCTGTTTCCTTCATACTGTGCTGATCTTCTCCCATTCCACATTCTCAAAATATTTCATATCACTAGTGGCAAATCACTTGGGGCAGATTTAAGAGAGACTGGCTGCCTGTCCTTCACCACAGCCACCTTTTTAACCACCCACAGCTGCCAGCCCAGGACAGCAAATCCTATACCTCACCCACTCACCCAGCCCCACACTTGCACACCATGCATGCACTCTTCTACTCACATAAAAGGAAGTAAGTTTTAAGTGCTACATGCTACAGGACAAAAATCAATGCTTTTCTTAAAAATAATACCTAGAATAAGCAGTATGCAACTGTACAGCACCATCATTACATTCTTGGTACTTTTGTTCTTCCCTGCTTGCTTTACTATTTTCTACATCTGCCTTTCTTTTTTCTGAGGGGCCTTCTGTGGGGTGGGGGTGTTATTTACGGCTGCTCTGTGCAAGTGGACACACACAGACACACACATACACACCCTTTCACAGGATGAAAGGGCAGTCACACTGCCTGCAAACATGATTTTACAGCCCTGGGTGGAATGAGTGGTGGAGGAGAGAATGAGGACAGAGTACAAAAGGGGAAAGCCCTGAGATTTACAGGTCCCAGCAGTCAGAATGCAAAACATGTAGCAGCATACACTTGGATATTTTATCCAAATACCAGTTCCTCAGCAATAAGACAACTCTCTTTTCACAAAAGGACACATATGTTAAAACATCTGCACAGAGATGAAAAACAAATGAGTAAAAATAAGTTATACCATCCAAAAATGGAACTGCAGTTGTGTTTTTTATTAAGCCAGAACAGAAGGTTGAAAGTGTGTAACTGTGCAACTTTAGTTTCTCATCAAAGATGGCATTCATGTGTGTACAAGTGTATGTTATAGGCTTTATAGGGTTATGGCATGTTTGTGCAATTTGTAGCATTTTATACATTTTTACACTTAGGAGTATAAAGGCAGATAAATGTGTACTTTAGTGTGATTGTAGAGTAGCATGTAGATGTTTATACACAACATAGTAATAATGGCTAATAACTGACATTACCTGAGGCTATGGGTTTGTTTAGAGATTTTACGCTGACTGTTGCGGGAAATAGAGTAAATACTTTGATCAGATACTACTGCAAAGCAGGAACGTCTGGTAAAATTTACAACATTTACTGACAAGGTGCATGAATAAGGAATAGTAAATTAATTTTTTTAAGATCAGGAAATATTCATATATAAAAGACTGACACAAGTGAATGATTTGGCTATATAATGATTTTAAAATTTACCTGATTATCAATATTTTGCTGATTGAGCTACTAATAAATTCAAATAATCATCTACCATAAGGCTCTAATAATTATAAACACATAATATATTGTAAAAGCTCTATGCTTGGTCACTTCAGAATTCTCACAAACTGACACACAGAGACATCAGCAGTGCACTCTAGTATTACATTAGTGATCATAGGATGATTTTCTGCTCATCATGTCTCATGTAGCAAAAGAACACAATGATTCCTTTTTGCAGACATGGCATAAAGACAACAGACTGCAGCCAATACAATGTGTATATATCAACATTTACTTTGGTTTGGGATAAGTGGAATAATGAAGTCTTTGATGTGATTTTCCTGTGGTGCATACTGCCTCTAGTGGGAAATGCCTTAAGCTGGCAAGGAGTTGCCAGTGACTGACACCTGCTGTGAGGAGATGATACTGCAGCAATTTTTTATTGCAGAAAGGGTAATGTTTTCAAGAAATTCAAGAGAACAAATGTAAGAAAAAATATGGTCACCAACATAATACTTTTAAAATATTTACCTTCTCTAAGCAACTTTGTATTGGTAGTTCACAATGATTAATATTATATACCAGTGTGCTTTCGTCTAGTGAACATAAAACTATGATCTACCCAAGATGTCATTCTGTTTATCTGGGTATTACATTTTAAACCATAATGTGTTATTCCCTGGGTTTTGTTTTTAATCACCTGAAATTATAATGCAATTCCATTACAACTGCATTAGGTAAGTTAGTTTTCTGAGAGCTGAAGTTACACTACAGCATAGCCTCCAAAGCTACGAGCATTGGAAAGCGTAAAAGGAGGAGGATGGGAAGTACAAATGTTCCAGCAGTCATCCCAAAACAACAATTACAATAACCAAATTACAACAGTTCACCAGGTCAACCAAAGGAAAATCACTCATTTTCACATTGTGTTGCGAATAAGCATATTGACATTTTAAAGCAACCAGAGTCATATTCAAGATACAATACAATAAGTAACTCTGCATAGAACCATGGGGAGTTTATTCATAGGCTTTTACTGACCTAGCTGCATTTCTTCTTAATGTTTTTTGTCATTTGAAAAGAAGTACTGGTATCAAACTGTTGTGATCTATTGATTTACTGACCTGTTCCTTAAACTGCTCCTGAGACAGGCAGTCAGTCACATTGACACAGCCCAACAGGCAGGCAGTGGGGTAGTCTTTAGGAAACCTGGGCTCTGCACAGAAAACAAAGCAATCCAGAATTTACCAACAAACAAACATAAATGCATAATTGAACTTGAAGGGTTTTTACTGGTGTGCGCACTATATCACCTTCAATATTCTTGTTTATTCTTACTTTGTGATTTGCAGTATAGTTATGTGTACCTTTCTTGTAGCTCTGGCGATAAATGGCTTCCACCTGAGCAATCTCCTGAGGGGTGGGCTTCTTAGCTGCAGCAGCAATCCAAAGGCGACCCCGGTGTGATGTGTACCAAGTTCGTCCCTCTACCCTAGAGTCACACAAAATGCAGTATTACTTCTACTTCAAACTTTTGATTAGTACTGCAAAATTGTTTTTTAATCAATTTTTATTTGTGAAGAACCTTTTGTACATATTCATACAATATAAAGTGCTTTTAAGAAAATACAAGTGACACTAACATGGAGATTTTGTTTACTCCTTACCTCTTAATGCCTCTGACAAGTAGTGAGGCCCATGGCTGATGCATGCTCAGGCACCAGCCTGCATCAGACATCTCCTGTAGCTCTTTGTCTTGGAGTCGCAACCTGTTACGTTCAGCTTCCTTGTCCTCTGCCAAATTCCTTCCCGGTTTAATTTTTCTCTGGTGGTTTTCACTGCTTCCAACATCCACCCACTACAAAGTGCATTTATTGACATCATATTTATTAGAATCTGTATAAATACCACCTTCACAAAAACACTATCCAAACACCAGATTACATATATGAGAGACAATGGTAGCTACAACGGTTAGTGGGATTTCAATCCATTTTACTGTTATTCTATCTATGTTTTATAAAAGTATGCAAGAATGCCCTAAAGAAGAAATATTTGCATGCTATATGTAGTGGTGAAAATGTTCCACAAAGTGGTTACACTTGTATATGAGAAAAAAAAAAAATCACATACGTCTGGTGCAGACTGCATTATTTTTGGATTGAGCAGCTCTCTGAGGTTCTGCCTACCACCTTGTCCTTCAGAATAAACTGATGATGATGATGACACTGAATCCCTGTTCATAGCCTTTAGTGTCTCATCCAATCTGCAAATTATTGCAAGCTTATTAACAGGGGAAGGTGGCTATATATTACAAATCTTCTTTTGCAGCCATAATATAAGTGATGTAAGATTTTCTTACTTGTTATAGTACTCGTTAAGGTTAATTTCCTCATCAATTACTTGTCTGCCAGCAAAGTCCAATGTGATCTTCCTGTCCTTACGAGAGACATGGCGAAGTTCTCTAAGCTCCTCTTCCTTTTTCCTCAGCTTTTCTCGCTCACTGGGTGACAACCACTGATTGGATTCGGTGGCAAAGTAATCTGATTCGTCATCCAGAACCTGTGTTCTCCTTACACTGCAGATGAAGGAAAAAGCAAATATGTAAACTGTATAATTTTGTTTCACGTTTATCTTCAACAATAAAGGAAATTCAGTTAAAGTGTTAACACTGCACGTCAAACAATCAGCTTATTCATTCTTTGCATGATTGGATTTTATGATACCTATTTCTGTCATATTCAAGCAGCTTGTCTTTGTGCTGGACAGCTTTCTCCAAGCCAGCCTTCATCTTGGCCTCTTGGTGAGGGAGATAATCTCTTTCTCCACAGTCTGTCACCACAAAAAAGCAAAGCAGCCATCCACATTATGATTTCATATAATAAATTTTAGTATTTAATAATTTTGATAAGTTTTGACTCTCACCACCCATAAGCTTTTTTCTCAGTTTCTGGCTTTTGTTGGAGTCTCGTTGCAGAATGTCTTGCTCCTCTTTTGTGCAGACCTGAATAATTCAGAAGAAAAAAAAAAGTGTGAGTAAAGAACTATTGCAAAAGAGCTGCCAGGACGAATATATTGAATAAAAAAAAAAAAGGGAATCTAAAGATTTAAAACATGTATGTACCAAGCTTCCACAGAAGAGGCAGGGTCCCGAGCCTTCTTGCTCACATACAATGCGACCACAGGTGATGCAGTTGTTGATAAGTTTGTGCTTTTGGGCTAGGCATTCACATGCATGTCGGCCTGGAAGTAGGACTGCCAGCCTGTCCTGTCCTTCTTTAGCGTAAAGATTAACAAACTTACTTTTCTTCTTTGTGGAAGTACTACTGATTTCTTGAGCCTGAGAAGAGGAAAAGCACAGTGAGATGAATCTAATAGAAGTAAGCAAATCAAAGCAAAGAAAATGAAACATCAGCACCTGTTTTGTCTTTACTCCACTCAAACCATGAGAAAATAACATATCGTTGTTGACATGAGAACAAACATTTAGACTGATGTATACACACCCTCATCAGATCAATGGGAGTTTTTACTGGCATTGGCTCAGATTCTGTTTGGCTTACAGTCATCACCTCCTGTTTGTTACGGCCCTTGCGTTTAGATTTTTTCAGTGTATCTTTGGTTAAGTCTTGTGAATCTATGAAAAGATTGTGGACAGCACCTTTTAGATAATATCTCCAATAGTTTCATTTGCATGCATAAGAAATGTATTCAGTAGAGGATTTTACAATGTTTAGTCATTTCCACTTGGATGTATTAAATGTCAGAGTAATTTGAGAAATAGCCTAAAACAAAATACATTCAATGGCATAGATTAGGAAATTATTTACCCACCTGCTGATGAAACAGGGTCTGTGAGAAGGAAAAGATTTGTGGTAGGTGTGACCTGTCTTTGAGTTTTCTTCCATCTACTGAGAAGCTCATCTATAAAATGCCCTTTTCTTCCATCTGTACCCTGCAGAAGGTCTCCAACATATTCCTCAATCTCTTCAGCTTTTTCAATCGATAGAATGTATCTAAAATTATTGACATTAAATTAAAGAGGAAGTTTTGAAAAAACATTTAGTTAAATACATTGTTTAATAAAACTCAAAGTGGGACATTTTTCAGCATAACACCTAATTTAACTTTTGATAGTTTAGAGCAAAGGCCTAAATATACTTCTTTAATATATTTAAGTATAACTTTAATGCGGGATTTCAACTTGTAAACTTAAAAGATTTGTATGTTGTCATTTAAGCCTAACAGCCTAATAATTGAAGGCAAAACGTAAACCCCAAAAGGAATTTTATAGGGTTTAGAGTTACTTGTTAGATTTGATGGAAACAGCTAATTCGGATGCTGACAGTGAGTGTTAAAAACATCTATTCGGAGAAGATTTATAAAAGAAAATAGGGGATTCATAAATTGGTCAATTATTAGCTAACAAATAACACCTGTCAACGGCTACTGTCACAACTGTAATTTAACCTAAAAGTCAAACTTACACAGCTAGTTATATCAACAGAAATAATTTTATTTTGTTAACACAAACACTTAATGTTTGCCCACAGGATTTTGATACGCTGGCAATGTACAACTGGTACACAGTCCATTACAACGCAGCATTAACAAGCTAGCTTTCTTTAACGCTAGTTAGCTTGTAGGCAGACGGTTAGTCAGTCGTAACTGGCCTGAATTTTCTTACTTGACAATGTCTTCACATGCCTCCAACCCAAACTTGTGGTGCAGCTGGTCCACGCACCACTGCAACAAAGCGTCCGACATTCTACCGACTTGAAACCCTTTACCCGATAAGCTAAAAAAATAAAAAATTAAAGACACCGGTATCACGTCAAGCCCCTACGAGCACGGATGGGTTGCCAGTCGGAGGATAAACAAAGACACACAAAAAGTCCAAAGTCCGGAGTAGCACAAAAATGCATCCTGAAAAACGCTTGCTTTGCTTTAAGGTTCCTCTCGCTTAGTATTACTTTAATTACCCAATCCCACACACTCAATACTTAACTGCTCTTCCACTTATAACTATTTTAGCCCGCAGTATGCTCCCTTATAGTTACTATACTAACTCCTTCTGCCTTTCCTAATGGCCCTTTCTTTTACAGATGTGTTACAAACGTGACTCAGGATTCCTCACACATAAAGTGTTTACATTTCAAATAATGTAGTTTATTTTAGTGTGTCTTTTTGTGAGGAACCAGTGATTCAAGACATGTACGCATTTGACAGCCATGGAAAGGGTGCAGAAATAAGTAACTATAGAGTTTAAGAGACCATGAGGAAGATTGAGGCTGCCTATGGAGGGAAAGCAGAGCCTTCATAATCTTGGCCAGTCCCCTCTCTCACGTGTTGCCAGTTTCAACCAGTCTCCTGCTGGAGAAAAAATGCAGGATTAATCACAGAACAAACACAGGAGGGTGAATGTCCATAGATGGATAATTCTAATTAGTTGTCTGCTTATGATATATGGGCTGTTTATATGGCACTTTACAACGCTGCTTTCTTTCACACATTCAATCACTATGGCTGCCATGCAGTGAACATATTAATTTTCCAGCACTTAAACACTGACCATTACATTAATTGGCAATGTGCTACCACAGTTGGTAAATTCCTCATTAAGTCTAAGTGAGCCTGTCTCTTGCCTTATCTTGCTGGGATAAAACCCAAGGCTTAAATCATTAATATATGCATAACTGCATAAATGCTCATCTTAGATTCTTATAGTTGACAGTTGTACAGTGAAAACATAGGGCTAAGGACACTGATCTGTACTGAGGTGTGCCTGTTAAATTTAGTCACTAGGTGGCAGTTTTGTAATGCAGTGAAATACAGATGCCTTTAGCGAGAACTTTTACATTTTATATTACATTTTGTTCACAGTAAAGTGCTGGTGCAAGCCCGGTAAGAATTGGTGAGGGTTGCGTCAGGAAGGGCATACGGCGTAAAAACTGTGCCAAATCAACATGCGGACAATGATCCGCTGTGGCGACCCTGGACTCACGGGATAAGCCGAAAGGACAAAAAAAAAAAAAAAAAAAAAAAAAAAAAAGGTGACTGATATAATAGATTGATGTTAACTCTGTGATTGTAATTTAAATTTACACATCAATATCATATATTAAGAGATGATTTAAAGATATAGAAATTACAGAACAGAATATTTATAATTATCTTAATCATCTGTCTGGCTATTATTAATCTGGCTGTTATTAAAACCTTGAGAGACCTTGACATTTTTCAGATTAAGTTTTCAAATCGCTTCAAGAAAATATGCTCATTTACTGTTCTTATAGATTAAATTACAATACCTTGGTAGCTGCAGCAAGACAGAATACATGTCTGTCAATTGGACAACGGTTCAGAGTAACAGAGAGTGTGAAAAGAGGTGAAGAGGTGTGTGCAAGCAGGTTGGAACAGGTGGAGAAAAGTGTCAAGTGTGTTGTGTGATAAAAGAGTATCAGTGAGAATGAAAGGAAAGTTGTTGAAGACGGTGGTGAGACCAGTGATGTTGTTCAGCTTAGAGACAGTGGCACTTAAAAAAAGACAGGAGACAGAGCTGGAGGTAGCAGAGCTTAAGATGTTGAGGTTCTCTTTGGGAGTGATGAGGATGGACAGGATCAGGAACGAGGAGATCAGAGGGACAGCTCATGTTCAATTTTTTGGAGATAAAGTCAGAGAGGCCAGATTGAGGTGGTTTGGACATGTTTAGAGGGGAGACTGTGACTATATCGGTAGAAGGATGCTGAGGTTGGAGCTGCCAGGCAGGAGGTCTAGAGGAAGACCAAAATGGAGATTAATGGATGTAGTGAGAGAGGACATGAAGTTAGTTGGTGTGAGAGAAGAGGATGCAGAGGACAGGGTTAGATGGAGGCACATGATTCGCTGTGACGAGGTCTGAAAGAGAACAGCCAAAAGAAAAAAAGAAGCTCTATGTAAAATAGTTGAAATGATCTCTACCATCTCAGACATAAAATGTGCTACTTATACACATAACAACGATAATTTTGTGTAATACAATCTACTGTATGTGTGTAATGCAGATAGTGAATTATAGCACAGAAAAATTATCTGATTGAAGTAGATTTTGCTGGTAAGTCACAATGCTGCATAAACTAGCTAACATTTTCAAATCACTTTATCACTTTAGCTTGACATTCTACATTATGTACCTTAAGTAAAGATGTGGATACATTATCCACAGGTGAGGACAGATGTTACACACTGAACCCAAAGTGCAGTGTTTGTGTTTAGCTCAATTCAAGTTTCAGGGTATCTGACAGTTTTCTTTATATAGCCTATCACCAAGAGTAACACAAATTGTACAATAAATAAAGAAAATGTAAACTAAGAAAATGTTACTACTGTTACTAATGCTATGATGAGTATCTTTTGAGAAATAAACACAGCCTAATGTGTGTCAATGCACTTGGCTCTGCTGAAAATCTCGATATGGATTAAATATTAATAAATTCATATTTGGTTTACAAATGCATGCAATTTCACCTAATTTACCTACAACAAATCTAAATTGTATGTAAGTTTGAGATTTACCTAATGAGTTTTAAGGACAATAATTTTTCAGTCGTGTTATGCAACGACGAAGATGATGTGTGCAATGATGGGCTTAAATTGCTGGAAAAGGGAAATTTTGCATACAGTTTTATCTTGTAGTCAACACTGGTTTCTGGCGATTTGAAATGAGCTAAAATTAAAGTAGTTCAATAAACTAACAAAGAAGCCAAGCAAGAATTAAAGAAAAACTACAGTATCAGCACAAACACATGGTTACAAATGGTTAAAAGAAACTCACTTGTTCAATACATTTCTATTGCTCAACTCATTTAAAATTAGACTCATTCTTAACAGGTTTGTGTGAGAGTAGTAGCCCATTTATGCGTTTTACCTACACAGAATAGTGTTGGAGATAAAGTCAGAGAGGCCAGATTGAGATGTCCACACGAAAGATTGTGAATATATCGGTAGAACGATGCTAAATATGGAGGTGGCAGGCAGGAGATCTAGAAGAAGACCAAAGAGGAAATTCATGGATGTAGTGAGAGAGGACACGGAGTGAGTTGTTGCAGGAGAAGAGGATGCAGAAGATAGGGTTAGATAAAGGCCTATTATTTGCCGTGGGATCCCTGAAAGGGAATAGCTGAAAGGAAAAGAAGGAGAACTATATAGAATAGTCTTTTGCTGGCTTGATATAAAATAATGGCTGTTATATCTGTGTTGTCTGTTACAATTTGGTAGTGTACAAGTGCTTGTGGCTTAGTTATAAAATGTGGATATAAGAGCAGTATGCATACAAAACACAACTTCTTTCCAACAAGAAAACATATTTGATATAAAAAAGGAATTTTTTTTAAAGAAATTTAAAATTATTGACATAAAAGATAAATTAGGATTTTGACATCACACTAATTCTTTAGTTATCAGAAAATGGTATAATGTCAGTTTATAAGAAACAATAGCTAAGCCTAAGTAACAACATGGGTAAACTGAGGAGTCTGATGAATTAAAACCAACAATATTTAGTATTTATAGAAAGGTAATTTACAATATCAGGCAATTAATTTTGATATGAATATTCATGTGACACAACAAATGCATATCAGATAGATAGATAGATAGATTCTTATAGTTGACAGTTGTACAGTGAAAACATAGGGCTAAGGACACTGATCTGTACTGAGGTGTGCCTGTTAAATTTAGTCACTAGGTGGCAGTTTTGTAATGCAGTGAAATACAGATGCCTTTAGCGAGAACTTTTACATTTTATATTACATTTTGTTCACAGTAAAGTGCTGGTGCAAGCCCGGTAAGAATTGGTGAGGGTTGCGTCAGGAAGGGCATACGGCGTAAAAACTGTGCCAAATCAACATGCGGACAATGATCCGCTGTGGCGACCCTGGACTCACGGGATAAGCCGAAAGGACAAAAAAAAAAAAAAAAAAAAAAAAAAGGTGACTGATATAATAGATTGATGTTAACTCTGTGATTGTAATTTAAATTTACACATCAATATCATATATTAAGAGATGATTTAAAGATATAGAAATTACAGAACAGAATATTTATAATTATCTTAATCATCTGTCTGGCTATTATTAATCTGGCTGTTATTAAAACCTTGAGAGACCTTGACATTTTTCAGATTAAGTTTTCAAATCGCTTCAAGAAAATATGCTCATTTACTGTTCTTATAGATTAAATTACAATACCTTGGTAGCTGCAGCAAGACAGAATACATGTCTGTCAATTGGACAACGGTTCAGAGTAACAGAGAGTGTGAAAAGAGGTGAAGAGGTGTGTGCAAGCAGGTTGGAACAGGTGGAGAAAAGTGTCAAGTGTGTTGTGTGATAAAAGAGTATCAGTGAGAATGAAAGGAAAGTTGTTGAAGACGGTGGTGAGACCAGTGATGTTGTTCAGCTTAGAGACAGTGGCACTTAAAAAAAGACAGGAGACAGAGCTGGAGGTAGCAGAGCTTAAGATGTTGAGGTTCTCTTTGGGAGTGATGAGGATGGACAGGATCAGGAACGAGGAGATCAGAGGGACAGCTCATGTTCAATTTTTTGGAGATAAAGTCAGAGAGGCCAGATTGAGGTGGTTTGGACATGTTTAGAGGGGAGACTGTGACTATATCGGTAGAAGGATGCTGAGGTTGGAGCTGCCAGGCAGGAGGTCTAGAGGAAGACCAAAATGGAGATTAATGGATGTAGTGAGAGAGGACATGAAGTTAGTTGGTGTGAGAGAAGAGGATGCAGAGGACAGGGTTAGATGGAGGCACATGATTCGCTGTGACGAGGTCTGAAAGAGAACAGCCAAAAGAAAAAAAGAAGCTCTATGTAAAATAGTTGAAATGATCTCTACCATCTCAGACATAAAATGTGCTACTTATACACATAACAACGATAATTTTGTGTAATACAATCTACTGTATGTGTGTAATGCAGATAGTGAATTATAGCACAGAAAAATTATCTGATTGAAGTAGATTTTGCTGGTAAGTCACAATGCTGCATAAACTAGCTAACATTTTCAAATCACTTTATCACTTTAGCTTGACATTCTACATTATGTACCTTAAGTAAAGATGTGGATACATTATCCACAGGTGAGGACAGATGTTACACACTGAACCCAAAGTGCAGTGTTTGTGTTTAGCTCAATTCAAGTTTCAGGGTATCTGACAGTTTTCTTTATATAGCCTATCACCAAGAGTAACACAAATTGTACAATAAATAAAGAAAATGTAAACTAAGAAAATGTTACTACTGTTACTAATGCTATGATGAGTATCTTTTGAGAAATAAACACAGCCTAATGTGTGTCAATGCACTTGGCTCTGCTGAAAATCTCGATATGGATTAAATATTAATAAATTCATATTTGGTTTACAAATGCATGCAATTTCACCTAATTTACCTACAACAAATCTAAATTGTATGTAAGTTTGAGATTTACCTAATGAGTTTTAAGGACAATAATTTTTCAGTCGTGTTATGCAACGACGAAGATGATGTGTGCAATGATGGGCTTAAATTGCTGGAAAAGGGAAATTTTGCATACAGTTTTATCTTGTAGTCAACACTGGTTTCTGGCGATTTGAAATGAGCTAAAATTAAAGTAGTTCAATAAACTAACAAAGAAGCCAAGCAAGAATTAAAGAAAAACTACAGTATCAGCACAAACACATGGTTACAAATGGTTAAAAGAAACTCACTTGTTCAATACATTTCTATTGCTCAACTCATTTAAAATTAGACTCATTCTTAACAGGTTTGTGTGAGAGTAGTAGCCCATTTATGCGTTTTACCTACACAGAATAGTGTTGGAGATAAAGTCAGAGAGGCCAGATTGAGATGTCCACACGAAAGATTGTGAATATATCGGTAGAACGATGCTAAATATGGAGGTGGCAGGCAGGAGATCTAGAAGAAGACCAAAGAGGAAATTCATGGATGTAGTGAGAGAGGACACGGAGTGAGTTGTTGCAGGAGAAGAGGATGCAGAAGATAGGGTTAGATAAAGGCCTATTATTTGCCGTGGGATCCCTGAAAGGGAATAGCTGAAAGGAAAAGAAGGAGAACTATATAGAATAGTCTTTTGCTGGCTTGATATAAAATAATGGCTGTTATATCTGTGTTGTCTGTTACAATTTGGTAGTGTACAAGTGCTTGTGGCTTAGTTATAAAATGTGGATATAAGAGCAGTATGCATACAAAACACAACTTCTTTCCAACAAGAAAACATATTTGATATAAAAAAGGAATTTTTTTTAAAGAAATTTAAAATTATTGACATAAAAGATAAATTAGGATTTTGACATCACACTAATTCTTTAGTTATCAGAAAATGGTATAATGTCAGTTTATAAGAAACAATAGCTAAGCCTAAGTAACAACATGGGTAAACTGAGGAGTCTGATGAATTAAAACCAACAATATTTAGTATTTATAGAAAGGTAATTTACAATATCAGGCAATTAATTTTGATATGAATATTCATGTGACACAACAAATGCATATCAGTACAAGATATGGTAGTGCTTTGTACATGGCATACATTTTATGGAGGATTTAATAGATACATTTTAATGAATGGTAATACACAGGTAACATCACACACCAAACCACAATTACTTTTTTCTAGGTTAGAAAATTATACCAGTTAAACAATGCTTTCTCTTTTTACATCAGATTTGAGATGTTTTCCTTTAATATGCCATTAGGCTATGTGATGAAAAGTTAAACATTTTGCCTGAATTATTTGCCGGAAGTTCCCAATTTGACTTTCTTAAACCTTTATTGATAGGTCCCACAGAAGTAGATTTAACTGTATCGAAATCATGGACAATGGCCCAAGTGGTTACTCTATGTTTAGAGTGATGGTGCAATGCACACTTATATTTTTCTTGAAGCATTACTTCCTGACAAACATTTCAAGTGAAAAAGTCTTTGGAAATGGCCTCTACAAAGTTGGGTGCTGACATGAGGATCCCAATGGTGCAGAGGATAGTAAAGAGTGAGAAAGCCATGAGACAAAGCCTGTCAATAACAGAAGCAGCAAATTTCCACTCGTTGCACACTGACTCATCGTTGTCATGGTCACGAAAGCGTTTGGCAATATAGCGCACCTCATCCAGGATCTTGGCTAGCTCTGGTTCCACGCTGCCCATTGATGAGCTCTGACCTGTAGAAAGGAGCATCTCATCCTCGCCGGCTCGTCCAACCAGTCGTCCACAGTGGATTCCCGAGTCAGGCGAGATGGCTGCTGGGGAGTAATGAATGCTCTCCAGGCCACGGATACCAACATAGAGAATGTTGCCATTTGTGGATTGGGATGCTGAGGTGCTAGCATTGAGATCCATGCTGGTCAGGCTGCTGCGTGGGCCCTTGTTGTGACAGGCTGAACGCACTCGTTCCTCACCTGGGCGCTTCATGCGCAGGAACCAGGCGCACCAGTTCAGCAGGATCACACGGGTCTTTGGGTAATAAATGAGATGATAACGAAAGCATTTTGTTATTTGAAAACAAACTTTTAAAAAGTGTGAGGAAACATTAAGCCAGCTTTTATTCTTTAAATACAAAGGTCTAATCATATTGCTGCAGAGGATATATATTTAACTATGTAACTATGTATGTAACCACTCTGGTTTGTGATGTAGTATTGTGTGCCTAGAAAGCTTTCTTTGTTTTCTTTATTAGTTCCGAATGGTGCAGGAAAGAAGGACATTTATTCAAACTTAGGCTATACTGGTACATTACAGTTTTCTAATTTAAGCATTTGGGAACAATTAAATCCAGAATAAAGTTCTGTTGCTGTCCTGAGGACCTAGTGGAGACTTGGCCCTATACAAGTAAATGCAAAATTATCTTTGTGAATGACATTAATGAAGCAAAAACAAATAAGACATGTAAAATTTAAAAAGATCATTCCTTCTAATAATGCAATACTCAGTTTTGTAGTGCAACTAGAGGCAGATGACTTAAATTATGTTAATGACATCGCAGTATAACTCACAAAGTGATTCGGTGGAAAATGAATCACTTACCCACTTTGGCATCTTGCCTCCATCAGGGTCGTGATGGTGATATTGCAGGACCAGAACAGTAGCAATTACTGAGAGACCAACAATAACCATAGTAGTGGCAAAGTACTCAGCTGGGAACACAAACAGGTAAAATTATATTCTCCAAGAGAGCAAAACACAGTTTTGAGTACACAACACAACACACTGTATGTGTTTTAGAGAAATGCAAAACGATGGAGAGTCAGTAATAAACATTTTGAAGATTTAAATATTGGATGTCTGAATAAGCTTGGTAACACTGTGATATACATGTGAGAGAAACCTGTATGAAAAGTGACTACACAATTTTTCAGCTGTGTCTTCCCACTGATGGTAGTTGACATCCATCTCAATTGCTTTTAACTTCAGCCTGGCTTACCTATTAAAGGCACTGAGTCAGATGTGGCAGGCATAATCTCTGCAACTAGTAGCATAAAGACAGTCAGGGACAGCAGGACTGTAATGCCTGGGAAGAAGAGGAATTCTAAGTCAGAATTTCACAACAAAAATACTGAATGCAATGGAAAGTATTGACACAGTCGTGGCAGGGCCCCTTTGGTTGGAGCAACTAAAATGTTTTCCCGAGTGAGCTGACATGCTAAGCCACTAGTTGTTTTACTCAGAATCTGAAATTCTCAGAAGGATTTAGTGTTGCATCTTGGATAAGTGCAGGATTCACGATTCAAGAAAATACTACACAGGTTCTCTGTAAATGGGCATGTGAAATCACAACTTTAATAGTTTTATTAAAGAAATTATCATAGACCATTAGCCCGAATCATAAATTGTGCATTGTGCATTGTACCTATGCACGTTTTATTGAACTGGTGTAGATGTTGTTTTCATTGAGACATCTGCTTCTATCTCAGCATTTAAAAATTACAACTGAATGACTCAAAAGCAAATTTCTTAAACAATGCTCCAGTTTACTAGCAAATTGAAGGAGTTTGATGCCAAGATAATGCATTAGACTCATTAGCGATTCTACACCACTTGGTTCTGAGTTCTACAGCCATGTTTCCATTCCCCTTATCAAGTACCCTGGTTATGCTCAGCACATGTAACTGTACTAATTATATATATGTTGATGAATGTCCACAAATTTACTACAGCCTAATAGTTGAACATACAGTATATATTTACATTTAGACTGTTAGTTTACATGTCTCTAAAATACAATGAGTAGCTTCAAAATGACCATATTTCAGCAGTTCTTCAAACCTCCTTGTTGTGCTTTACAACACAAAATTAACTAAAACATCAAGATGCTGTAACACACCTAGCTGTACCCAATATACAGTAAGATCCAGATCTTCAGATACTGCGGTCCTGCTTTTTGGAACTAACAAACAGATATCTGGAGACCAGGTTTCCACATTTAAAATAAAACTTAAATCATTCTCTTTATGTCAGGCTTGTGGCTAGACCGTTTTTTTGTGTGCCGTGGATTCCTGGAGTGTGTATGTGCTAATTTGGGCTTAGGCCTATTAAATTGATGTGTGTTGGGAACTATGTGTTTAAACCCCTTTGGAAAACATTTTTGATAAGAAGTTTTAGGATTTACATATCTAAATTTTACATGGTACAATTCACATTCCATTTTTCTCTATCTGCTTATGAGCTATCATCAAAACATCAGAAATAATGCACATGTACTGACACACACATAAGCCGACACGTCGGACTCTAAAGCAAACATTACAAGCATCACAAATCAATACATCCACTCCTACATACTGCACAATACACCCACAAGCACACCGCCTCCACCCTCACCACAACTACTCATCCACAGATACTGTCTCTATAAAGCCAATATAATTAATGCATGATACATTCAAGTCAACTGTGACAACTGTGATACGTTTTGTTCCTGGTCCTCTGACAATTTAATCAGTCACTCAGAGCCGATTACATAATAACATAAAGCCGATATATAACCACTGAATACTCAATAGACAAATGGGATAGGACATGAATTTGTTTTAGAGAGGTAAAATATGAAAATAACATAAAGGTTGGCAGTGTGTCAAAACCACTTGGGGTTTAAAGGACTTGATGTGAATAGAATCTCATTTATTTTCAACTCTCTATTTTTTTTCTTTCTTTTTTTTAGCAGCAGATAGTTAGTGAACCCAGGTCATCGTTACATCGCCAAGGATGCCATCAAAGTCATTCTCAAGAAAACTATAAACCTGTAAATATATAATGATAAAAATTGAAACCCTGACGGGTTGCTAGGTTCATAATGACATCTAATTGTAATATAACACGATTAAAATTACTTTAAAAGTTATGTTACCAATGTGTATGGTTTTTACAAATCTTGAAACCTGTAAAATGTATTAATACATTATAACTAATTGAATAAATATTTTCCTTTTGAACCAATACAAATTCTATAGGGGTTCTAGAGTTATAGTTGCGTTGGAAATTTCTGTGGGGCGACTAATTAATGTTTAGTATTTAAAAACGATGCATTGTAACACTTGGCAAAGTAAAGCAGCCACAGCATTACTGGTTACTGAGTGACTCACCTCCCATCAATAATGAGTGCACTGCTTTTCATTTCTGCACCGAAGCAGGGCCACAGCAATGATCTAGAGTACCTTTGCATGTGTTTCTATGAGCGAGTGTAAATTTCAGTTCCTCTAACCAAGTGAGATTTTCTCCCCAGAGTCAGCTGGCAGAAGGAAGACGAGCAGGGCCAGAGTGGAGATCAGGACACATGGGATGAGTAGATTGAGGCCATAGTAGAGGGTACGTCTTCGCATCACTACAGTGAAGGTGACATCAGGGTATGGCTCCTCACAGCAGTCATAGAAACGCTCGCTCTTCCGTCCTGGAACCTCTGTGTATAAAAAGACTAAATTAACTCTGGGAGAAATAGAGTGAACCTCAGATTGTTATTTCACTAACATGGTGGAATAATAACATTTGTGATTCACTTTTGTTTTTCTTACCAACAAGATCCCACTCTCCATTGGCAATGTAGCCAGTGATATCTGCCTCCAACATCTTTAAGTCCAGAGACCAGCCCCCATATGTCCAGGAGCCAAACTTCAGGTCACATCTCTGGACATCAAAGGGGAACCAGCGCACATCAATGTAGCAGGTGCTTTTGAAGATTCCTGTTGTGGTGGGAGACACGAAAGACTGGGCACTGTGTAATGTAAAACACTACACAAAAGAGAGACAGAAACAGGTAGGTTGAAGTCTCCAGCTCTGACAGAGAGCATTTTAACTAGTCTGCAATAAAGAAAAAAAAAAGAAAAAAGACAGGGCCTTTGAGAGGCAGAGGTTTTTCTCCAGAAGATATGGAGACCAAGTACCATCCATCTTAAAAAGAGTAAAAATCCAATATGACAATGAAATGAAAGTGGCCAGTAATCCTTCAGGAGAGACAGGCGCCATACTAATTTCCATTCTTATTTAAAAAAGATATGAGACATTAGAAGTAAACAAGGTATTTCCTCTCTCAGTGCCATGAAGATGATAAAACTCTGCAGGGATTGAATAGAGATGGGGAACAGATGAATAGAAAGACTGTTATTTACTGGAATGAAGCTCAGAGATAAAGATAAATGTGAGGAAATTCAAACTACTTTCATCATATCTGCATATAGGTTTACTCATTTGATGCAGTGCTGTTGAGCTCAAGTGACAAATTACTATTTTGCACCAATATGGCACTCAGCGAGGGTTCTATTGGAACAAAGTCGAGAGCCACTTCGCTTGTGACTGAGGCAATCAGGCCAGAAGAAATCCAGTGATGGAACTATTTACGCCGCTATTGATTGAGATGCTGAGGCGAAGCAGGCCAGCACATTTGCGTAGTAAGGAAAAAAGAGTGAAGGGGGAAGAGTTTGCCAGGGAGAGCAGTAATCACCAGCTGCGTCTAATGCTGTGTGTATGTGTGTGTGTGTGAGAGTGGGTGCATATGCATATGCAAATGAGTTGACTGTTTCTCAGGAAATAACATATACATTTTATATCTTTAGAACTGCACAGCACTTAATAACTTAATAAAGGACAGTGCTTCAGTGGGATCATTTTAAAACTTAAACCGTTTATAGTAACATTATGATGTTGTGGAGAAATATGGTTATAGGATTTGTTCCTGAGAGTTAAATGAGGAGAAGCGCATCACAGTTAAATATTGTACATCCATTAAAATGAAGAAACTGCAAGCAGTGAGTTAGAATAAAGATGGGAAATGGGGAACACCGTTAACCTCGGTCTGTTTTAAAGCAACAGAATTCACATACAAACCTCTTTTATAAAGCTACCCAGCTATAAATCCAGATGTTTGCTGCTAGAATGACAGTTGTCAAAACTGAGGTTATATTGAGGTTAATAAATGTCTTAATGTCTAAACCCTGTACCCTATACTTAAGCAGCCCACGCTTATTCCACTGCCTAGGAAGCCTACTGTAGACCCCTCCCTTTGTGGAGACTTACAGAGCTGTCTATTTTGTTCCTTTTCTGGCAAAGGCCCTTGAACAAGAAGTTTCAATCAAATTTTACATTTTCTATCTCTGATCAAACCTCCTTGATCTTCACTTTTTTGTGTGCAAATTTGCTATCGTCTGTGGTTTGATTATATGGACATAGTTAATATTTGCTTTATACACAGAGCTACATTCATGTTCACTGCTGTAAATTATTCTCGGTCCAGTAATGCTCATGGGTACAGATGAAGAGTAATGGCAGGTATCTCAGATTGTTGGGTTCTTTAAGTTAATTGGAAATGTGAGGCACCATGATATATTGATCCAGAACCAGGCTGCTGTCCTCTCTGGATCTCTACTTTCAGTTGCAGTATAATCTAATAATTAAAGTGAATCATTATACATAGGTGCTCAGAGTTCGTGCATCTTATATTTAGTCACATAAATAACAAATACTTGGACACTGTGGCTGCCAAACACTTAGGCGACCAATATTATGTCTATATTTTAATAGTATTTTAAAGAATTTTATTTCTAAGTATTCTGTTCGTTTTACCATTAAAACCTGTTTATAAATCGTTTTTTTAAGGTTGTATCTGAGGACATGTTGTTTCCCCCCATTTTTAATTAAGGGCTTACAGAGATAGAGCTGCCAACATTCAAAAACATTTGGCAGAAAAGATTAACGTATGCAAATTTATGCTATGAGTTGCACTTTTGATGTAGTTGAGCTTTAGCTTTAATTACGTTTTGTTGTTGCTGATGGGAAAACATCACCGGGGAACTACGTAATATCTGTTTCTAACAGGATGAGGGTGTTGCTTACATCTGTACAACAGGAAGCAAATACATTTTCTTTGTTAAACAAAGGGAGCACTTACCTAATGTCTAACATTTCCAATGAGTAAACATGTAGTTTTGTCCAGTTCTAAAGTATCCATGAGAATGTAGCTCTTACCTGGAGGTAAGTAGGAACAGGAGCCCGAGGAGTTCACAAGAATGTTGGTGTGGAAAGTTGCATCAAATCTTTCATCTGCACTGTCGACAACATTGAACAATATCAGTATTTACTGCTGCAGCATCTGTAACCTGCCTCATACACTTATACAATCTTTGCAAGATCTCCTATTAATTATGAAGCCACATGAATTTGGATGAGCTACAAACAGTGTGGGAAAAAGATGTGGTAGAACAATGCACATATTTCTCCAACTCATTATTGCAGCAGGTAGACAGTACACGAGGAGTCAGGACTGATGCAACATTTCCCTGGAGATGGTTATTCTGCTGTTACCCTCACTCTTCCATGCTACCCACAATTCACTGCCTCTAAATGAACTCCCTGGAGGTTTAGGCAGGGTTGAGCTCAAGTTGAAAGAGTTTCTTGAAAAAGAAAGAAGCTTAACTTACAGCAGTGTCTAATTCAAAGAGTCTCAAATCGAGGCTTTACTCAGAGGGACAAAGACAAATGAAGTACAGCACTTTCCCCATGTTTAGTTAGAGGGAGATTAGAGCCTCACTAATATCATTTGTTCAGATCTCTGTCTTTGATTGATTAATGGGGATCTGTC